>NC_086452.1:369407677-369741892 GCF_028390025.1 Pseudophryne corroboree
TCCTAACTCTAGCCCATATAAAAGACGCAGTCTTATTTATGAGGGATGCTCAAAGGGACATTGGATTGCTAGCTTCTATCTCAGCGAGAAGATCCTTATGGACTCGCCAATGGACGGGTGATGTGGATTCCAAGAAACATATGGAAGTACTACCCTATAAGGGGGATGTATTGTTTGGGGATGGGCTGACGGACCTGGTTTCCACAGCTACAGCAGGTAAATCAAATTTTTTACCATATATTCCCCAACAGCAAAAGAAAGTAACACCCTATCAGATGCAGTCCTTTCGGTCGCACAAGTCCACAAGAGGTCGGGATCCTCTTTCCTCGCCAGAGGTAAGGGCAGAGGCAAGAGAGCACCTGCTGCGGCAGGTGCCCAGGAACAAAAGTCCTCCCCGGCTGCTTCAAAACCCACAGCATGACGCTGGGGCTCCCCTGAGGGAGTCTGCACCGGTGGGGGCACGTCTTCGACTTTTCAGTCAGGCCTGGGTCAGTTCGGATCTGAATCCCTGGGTGTTGGAAATAGTTTCCCAGGGTTACAAACTGGAATTCGAGGAGGTGCCCCCGCGCCGATTTTTAAAATCGGCCGTACCAGCTTCCACATCGGAAAGGGATGTAGTGTTAGCTGCAATTCAAACGCTGTGTATACAGCAAGTGATAATCAAGGTTCCCCTGCACCAGCAGGGAAGAGGTTACTACTCAACCCTATTTGTGGTCCCGAAACCGGATGGTTCGGTCAGACCGATTTTGAATCTGAAATCCTTAAACCTGTACATAAAAAGATTCAAATTCAAAATGTAATCACTCAGAGCGATAATAGCCAACATGGAGGAGGGGGAGTTTATGGTGTCTCTGGACATAAAGGATGCGTACCTTCATGTCCCTATATATGCCCCCCATCAGGAATACCTGAGATTCACTGTACAGGATTGTCATTACCAATTTCAGACGTTGCCGTTTGGACTTTCCACGGCCCCGAGGATTTTCACCAAGATAATGGCGGAAATGATGGTGGTCCTGCGCAAGCATGGTGTCACAATTATCCCATACTTGGACGATCTCCTGATAAAAGCGAGATCAAGAGAGAAATTGCTGAGCAGTGTGGCGCTCTCTCTGAGAGTGCTCCAGCAACACGGTTGGATTCTAAATCTACCAAAGTCACAGTTGATTCCGACAACTCGACTGCCGTTCTTAGGTATGATACTGGATACGGTACAAATGAAGGTCTTCCTCCCAATAGAGAAAGCCCAAGACATCCAGAACATGGTCAGAGAACTGCTAAAACCGAAAAGGGTGTCAGTTCACCAATGCACTCGAGTTCTGGGGAAAATGGTGGCGGCCTACGAGGCCATTCCCTTCGGCAGGTTCCATGCAAGGACTTTTCAATGGGACCTTCTGGACAAGTGGTCCGGGTCCCATCTGCACTTACATCGGAAAATAACTCTGTCCCCAGGGACCAGAGTGTCCCTCCTGTGGTGGTTGCAAAGTGCTTTACTCCTGGAGGGTCGCAGGTTCAGAATTCAGGATTGGATCCTGGTTACCACGGACGCGAGCCTCCGAGGATGGGGAGCGGTCACACAGGGAAAACATTTTCAGGGTCTGTGGTCAGACCAGGAGTCCTGTCTACACATCAATGTGTTGGAACTCAGGGCCATTTACAACGGCCTTCGACAAGCGGAGAATTTTCTTCTAAACCTACCGGTTCTGATTCAATCAGACAATGTCACAGCAGTGGCTCATGTGAACCGCCAAGGCGGGACAAAAAGCAGAGTCGCGATGGCGGAAGCCACAAGGATCCTTCGCTGGGCGGAAAATCATGTAAGCGCTCTGTCAGCTGTCTTCATTCCGGGAGTGGACAACTGGGAAGCAGACTTCCTCAGCAGACATGATCTCCATCCAGGAGAGTGGGGACTTCATCAAGAAGTCTTTGCAGACGTAACACGTCTTTGGGGAACTCCTCAAATAGACATGATGGCGTCACGCCTCAACAAAAAACTTCAGAGGTACTGCGCAAGGTCTCGGGACCCTCAGGCAATAGCAGTGGACGCTCTGGTAACACCGTGGGTGTTCAAATCGGTCTATGTGTTTCCTCCTCTTCCTCTCATCACGAAAGTGTTGAGGATCATAAGACGAAGAAGAGTACAGACGATACTCGTTGTCCCAGACTGGCCTCGAAGGGCTTGGTACTCGGATCTACAAGAGATGCTCACAGGAGACCCCTGGCCTCTTCCTCTGAGGGAAGACCTGTTGCAGCAGGGGCCCTGTGTATTTCAAGACTTACCGCGGTTACGTTTGACGGCATGGCGGTTGAACGCCAAATCCTAGCAAAAAAGGGAATTCCGGAAGAGGTCATCCCTACGTTAATAAAGGCTAGGAAGGAGGTGACGATAAAACATTATCACCGTATCTGGCGAAAGTATGTGTCTTCGTGTGAGACCAAGTATGCACCTACGGAAGATTTTCATCTGGGTCGTCTTCTCCACTTCCTACAGACAGGAGTGGATATGGGCCTGAAATTAGGCTCTGTTAAAGTACAGATTTCGGCCCTCTCGATTTTCTTTCAGAAGGAATTGGCTTCTCTTCCAGAAGTCCAGACGTTTGTAAAGGGAGTGCTGCACATCCAGCCCCCTTTTGTGCCTCCAGTGGCACCGTGGGACCTGAACGTAGTGTTGCAGTTCCTAAAATCACACTGGTTTGAACCGCTTAACAAGGTTGAGTTGAAATTTCTTACCTGGAAGGTGGTCATGTTGTTGGCCTTAGCATCAGCAAGGCGAGTGTCAGAATTGGCGGCTTTGTCACACAAGAGCCCCTACTTGATTTTTCATGTGGATCGAGCTGAATTGAGGACACGTCAGCAATTTTTGCCTAAAGTGGTTTCTTCGTTCCATATGAATCAACCTATTGTGGTGCCTGTGGCTGCAAGTGACCTGGAGGATTCCAGATCCCTGGACGTAGTCAGGGCCTTAAAAATTTATGTAGCCAGGACGGCTAGAATTAGGAAAACAGAGGCTCTGTTTATCCTGTATGCGGCCAATAAGATTGGCGCTCCTGCTTCGAAGCAGACTATTGCTCACTGGATCTGTAATACGATTCAGCAGGCTCACTCTACGGCTGGATTGCCGGTCCCAAATTCGGTTAAGGCCCATTCCACTAGGAAGGTGGGCTCTTCTTGGGCGGCTACCCGAAGCATCTCGGCTTTACAACTTTGCTGAGTGGCAACTTGGTCGGGGTCAAACACTTTTGCTAAATTCTACAAGTTTGATACCCTGGCTGATGAGGACCTAGCGTTTGCTCAGTCGGTGCTGCAGAGTCATATGCACTCTCCCGCCCAATTGGATGCTTTGGTATAAATCCCATGGTCCTTACGGAGTCCCCAGCATCCTCAAGGACGTAAGAGAAAATAAGATTTTAAACCTACCGGTAAATCTATTTCTCCTAGTCCGTAGAGGATGCTGGGCGCCCGTCCCAGTGCGGAAACTCTGCAAGACTTGTATATAGTTGTTGCTTACATAAGGGTTATGTTACAGTTGACATCGGTCTTGGACCGTTACTGTTGTTTTTGTTCATACTGTTAACTGGTTATGTATGTTCCAGGTTACATGGTATGATTGGTGTGGGCTGGTATGAATCTTGCCCTTGGATTGCTAAATCCTGCCTTGTATTGTCCATCTCCTCTGGGCACAGTTCTCTAACTGAGGTCTGGAGGAGGGGCATAGAGGGAGGAGCTAGTGCACACCCATAGTCAAAGTTCTTTTTATGTGCCCAATCTCCTGCGGAGCCCGTCTATACCCCATGGTCCTTACGGAGTGCCCAGCATTCTCTACGGACTAGGAGAAATAGATTTACCGGTAGATTTAAAATCTTATTTTCGTGTTTTGGTTTTGGCTTGGTTTTGCCAAAACCACCCTTTTGTGTTTTGGTTTTGGTTTTGGATCTGGATGATTTTTAGGAAAAAAACATAAAAACAGCTAAAATCACAGAATTTAGGGGTAATTTTGCTCCTACAGTATTATTAACCTCATTAACATTCATTTCCACTCATTTCCAGTCTATTCTGAACACATCACACCTCACAATATTGTTTTTAGGCCTAAAAGTTGCACAGAGGTAGCTGTATGACTAAGCTAAGCGACACAAGTGTGCAGCACAAACACCTGGCACATCTAGGAGTGGCACTGCAGTTGCAGACAAGATGGCACTATTCAAAAACTAGTCCCCAAACAGCACATGATGCAAAGAAGAAAAAGAGGTGCACCAAGGCTGCTGTATGACTAAGCCAAGCGACACAAGTGTGCAGCACAAACACCTGGCCCATCTCGGAGTGGCACTGCAGTGTTAGACAAGATGGCACTTTTAAAAAACTAGACCCCAAACAGCACCTCATGCAAAGATGTAGAAGAGGTGCAATGAGGTAGCTGTATGACTAAGCCAAGCGACACAAACATTTCCCACTGGATATATGTCCAAATCACTGGAATTATATGTCCAAATCAATGGAATGAAATGGCAAAATCATTGGAATTATACATCCAAATCACTGGAATTATACAGCAAAATCACTGGAATTATACATCCAAATCACTGGAATTATACGTCAAATTCAGTGGAATTATACGGCCAAATCACTGGAATTATACGTCAAAATCACTGGAATTAAATGGCAAAATCACTGGAATTAAATTGCAAAATCACTGGAATTATACTGCAAAATCACTTGAATTATACTGCAAAATCACTTGAATTATACATCCAAATCACTGGAATTAAATGGCAGTACCACTGGACATATACGGAAGTGTCAAACAGGATGGCCTTTAAAAAATTAGTTCCCCAAACAGCACATCATGCCAAGAAGTAAAAGTGGGCAATGAGGTAGCTGTATGACTAAGCTAAGCGACACAAGTGTGCGGCACAAGCACCTGGCCCATCTAGAGTTGGCACTGTAGTCCCACTGCACTAATGCTGGATACCGAATGCACGTCTAACACCAACATAGTTGTTATGGCCTCAGTAATCGGCTTTGCAACAAGGTATGTATATATATATATATACATATATATATATATATATATATATATATATATACGGCAGTATCACTGGACTGGACTTATACGCCAGTACCATTGTACTTATACGGCAGGATCACTGGACTTATATGGCAGGATCAGTGGATTTATACGGCAGGATCACTGTAATTATACGCCAGTACCACTGTAATTAATTATACGGCAGGATTACTGGAATTATACAGCAGGATCACTAGAATTAAAAGGCAAAATCACTGAAATTATACGTCCAAATCACTGGAATTAAATGGCAAAATCACTGAGATTATACATCAAAGTCACTGGAATTATACGGCCAAATCACTGGAATTATACGTCCAAATCACTGGAATTAAATGGCAAAATCACTGGAATTATACTGCAAAATCACTGTAATAATACTGCAAAATCACTGGAATTATACGTCCAAATCACTGGAATTATATGTCCAAATCACTGGAATTAAATGGCAGTACCACTGGACATATAAGGAAATGTCAGACAGGATGGCAGTTTAAAAAAATAGTCCCCAAACAGCACATCATGCCAAGAAGTAAAAGTGGGCAATGAGGTAGCTGTATGACTAAGCTAAGCGACACAAGTGTGCGGCACAAGCACCTGGCCCATCTAGAGTTGGCACTGTAGTCCCACTGCACTAATGCTGGATACCGAATGCACGTCTAACACCAACATAGTTGTTATGGCCTCAGTAATCGGCTTTGCAACAGGGTATGTATATATATATATATATATATATATAAGGCAGTATCACTGGACTGGACTTATACGCCAGTACTTAGTGGACATATTTGCAGTTATATTATATGTGATACAGTTGCCAGGTTTTAATTCTTAAGGCTTTGTGATAGTGTAGGACCTGCATGAAGGTGGGGTACCGTGGAGCGGTATGCAGGCTTCCGTGCATTGGCCAATTCACTAACTAAACCCCCATCATTTATTTATTGATGTTGTGAGGACAAGTGAGCTTGCTATGGTGAGTGCTGAATTCTCTATTTGTATGTATTTGGGTAGGTGGCCATGGGCTGCAAGCACCCCACCCTATGAGTGGTGAGTGCAGACACTGCACCCCGCTTCTGGGGCGGCGAGTGCTGTGGTTTTCTATATTTGTTTGTATATTATGGGGTTAATCTTTGGTTAACTCTTATTAACCATGGTCACAGGCCTTTTCATGCACCCCTGTGTAATCTCAATTGTTCTAAACCTGTGTCAGCTGCTCCTTAGTAATTTATCGGCTGTGTCAGGTGACTAGTATGCCTTTAAAAGCCACTAGATATGTGGCAGACATACATTAAACTTAGTGGACATATTTGCAGTTATATTATATGTGATACAGTTGCCAGGTTTTAATTCTTAAGGCTTTGTGATAGTGTAGGACCTGCATGAAGGTGGGGTACCGTGGAGCGGTATGCAGGCTTCCGTGCATTGGCCAATTCACTAACTAAACCCCCATCATTTATTTATTGATGTTGTGAGGACAAGTGAGCTTGCTATGGTGAGTGCTGAATTCTCTATTTGTATGTATTTGGGTAGGTGGCCATGGGCTGCATGCACCCCACCCTATGAGTGGTGAGTGCAGACACTGCACCCCGCTTCTGGGGTGGCGAGTGCTGTGGTTTTCTATATTTGTTTGTATATATATATATATATATATACGGCAGTATCACTGGACTGGACTTACACGCCAGTACCATTGTACTTATACGGCAGGATCACTGGATTTATATGGCAGGATCAGTGGATTTATACGGCAGGATCACTGTAATTATACGCCAGTACCACTGTAATTATACGCCAGTACCACTGTAATTATACGGCAGGATTACTGGAATTATACAGCAGGATCACTGTAATTATACAGCAGGATCACTGGATTTATACGGCAGGATCACTGTAATTATACGGCAAGATCACTGGAATTATACAGCAGGATCACTGGAATTAAATGGCAAAATCACTAGAATTATACGTCCAAATCACTGGAATTAAATGTCAAAATCACTGGGATTATACATCAAAGTAACTGGAATTATACGTCCAAATCACTGGAATTATACGTCCAAATCACTGGAATTATACTGCAAAATCACTGTAATAATACTGCAAAATCACTGGAATTATACGTCCAAATCACTGGAATTATACGTCCAAATCACTGGAATTAAATGGCAGTACCACTGGACATATAAGGAAATGTCAGACAGGATGGCAGTTTAAAACAATAGTCCCCAAACAGCACATGATGCAAAGAAGAAAAAAAGGTGCACCGAGGTTGCAATATGACTAAGCTAAGCAACACAACCACCTGGCCCATCTAGTAGTGTCACGCAGTGGCTGAATGTTGAGAGTGGTCCGCAATTGTTCGGTCCACTGACAGCATCTCCAGCACATCCCTGTCATTTTTAAAAAATTCTGCAATTGGTGGATTTATTTGGCAGTACCCCAGGACTAATACAGCAGTACCCCTGGACCAGTGGCGTGTGGTGAGGTCAGTGGCTGGTGAGGCACTGCAGCCATAATGTCCGCCGAATCCTGCCAACGAAACCTACCACCGTGGAACCAATGCCCGCTACCATCACCATCCCTGATGCCTGCTACTCCCAATACTAATGGCCACCGCAGCCACCGATGGCTTACAAAATCACCCACCATCAACTGCCCAGGCCCCCCGCCACTAATTTGCATCTCAGTCCAATACCGTCGCTGCCAATGCCCGCAGCCTGCCTGCTCAGAAAACTTGTGATGAGCAGGCGGCTAATATATTGTACATTTTTATAAAATAAATATTAGTGTTTAGGACTGGGGAGGGAGTGGGAGGAGGACATGAATGCAATTTTCTTGTCCAGGGCTTCCATTAACTTAATAGCACCGTGGGTGCGGCGCTATTAATTTAATGGAAGTCCTGGACAACAAAATAGCCAGCAGTGGGTGACAGGGAGACGGTGACACCAGGTAGTTGACAGCAGTGGGTGAGAGGGAGAGGATGACAGGGAGATGGTGATGACAGAGAGGGTGACAGCAGTCGCTGACAGGGAGAGGGTGACACCAGCGAGAAGGTGACAGGGAGAGTGTGATGCCAGGGAGACGGTGACAGCAGTGGATGACAAGGAGAGGGTGACACCAGCGAGAAAGTGACAGGGAGAGTGTGATGCCAGGGAGACGGTGACAGCAGCGGGTGACAAAGAGTGATGCTAGGGAGAAGGTGGCAGCAGCGGGTGACAGGGAGTGACACCAGAGGAAAGATGACAGCAGCGGGTGATGGAGTGACGCCAGGGAAAAGGTGACAGCAGCGGGTGACAGGGAATGACGCCAGGGACAGGGTGACAGCAACGGGAGATAGGGAAATCCACACAAGTACAGGGAGAATATACAAACTCCACACAGTTGGGCCATGGTGGGAATCGAACTCATGATCTCAGTGCTGTGAGGCAGTAATGCTAACCATTACACCATCCGTACTGTCCATTCACTCCAGCCATCACCTCCCAGGAGATCCCAGGAGATATTCATCTTTTATTGTTTGCAAAGTGTTATAAAGGGCAGACCCACTATAAACATATATAGTAACAGTGACACCTGCCTATGGAAGATATTTCCAGAAGAGAATCACCTCTTCAAAATATAAAATGTGCTGAATATATATATATATTTGTAAAAGTCAAAGTAAAGAGGGCGCCTCATAGTGCATAAATCTGTTTTGTAAAATAATTTATTCGAGCAGCTTTTCAGAATTAAAAGATTAAAATAGCGTACCACGGTTGGCAGTCTCAACCACCGTAGGTAGTAGGTATAATCGTTCAAACAGGTATGAATCATAACCGCGAGCAGCTACACCACCGCTTCCCACTCCTTCACGTGTGGCCTAGCAGTGGTGGTGTAGCTGCTCGTGGTTACGATACATACCTGTTTGAACGATTATACCTTCTTTGACTCTTAGAAATACCAGTGGCCGGCTGTGGATACGGGCTTTTAAGGAGACACCGGTCTGAAGGATCTATGTGCTATAAATACCATCTACAGACTGAAATATATTAAAGGGATTGGTCTCTATACTGGTGTGACTGCTGCTGGTACTTGTTGTTCCATGAAGTGAAAATTTGTTTGAGCACAAACTTTTTTACTATATATATATATATATAATAGAGATGTGCACCGTAAATTTTTCGGGTTTTGTGTTTTGGTTTTGGATTCAGTTCCCCGGCCGTGTTTTGGATTCGGACGCGTTTTGGCAAAACCTCACCGAAATTTTTTTGTCGGATTCGGGTGTGTTTTGGATTCGGGTGGTTTTTAGAAAAAAAAAACCTCAAAAACAGCTTAAATCATAGAATTTGTGGGTAATTTTGATCCTATAGTATTATTAACCTCAATAACCATAATTTCCACTCATTTCCAGTCTATTCTGAACACCTCACAATATTATTTTTAGTCCTAAAATTTGCACCGAGGTCACTGGATGACTAAGCTAAGCGACCCAAGTGGGTGGCACAAACACCTGGCCCATCTAGGAGTGGCACTGCAGTGTCAGACAGGATGGCACTTAAAAAAAATGACCCCAAACATCACATGATGCAAAGATAAATAAAAAAAAAAAAGAGGTGCAAGATTATAAACAGGACATGCACACTTTAACAAACCCATCATTTCAGCGACAGGGTCTGCCACACGACTGTGGCTGAAATGACTGGTTGGTTTGGGCCCCCACCAAAAAAAGAAGCAATCAATCTCTCCTTGCACAAACTGGCTCTACAGAGGCAAGATGTCCACCTCATCATCATCCTCCGATTCCTCACCCCTTTCACTGTGTACATCCCCCTCCGCACAGATTATTAATTCGTCCCCACTGGAATCCACCATCTCAGGTCCCTGTGTACTTTGTGGAGGCAATTGCTGCTGGTGAATGTCTCCACAGAGGAATTGATTATAATTAATTTTGATGAACATCATCTTCTCCACATTTTGTGGAAGTAACCTCGTACGCCGATTGCTGACAAGGTGACCGGCTGCACTAAACACTCTTTCGGAGTACACACTGGAGGGGGGGCAACTTAGGTAAAATAAAGCCAGTTTGTGCAAGGGCATCCAAATTGCCTCTTTTTCCTGCCAGTATACATACGGACTGTCTGACATGCCTACTTGGATGCAGTCACTAATATAATCCTCCACCATTCTTTCAATGGTGAGAGAATCATATGCAGTGACAGTAGACGACATGTCAGTAATCGTTGGCAGGTCCTTCAGTCCGGACCAGATGTCAGCACTCACTCCAGACTGCTCTGCATCACCGCCAGCGGGTGGGCTCGGAATTCTTAGCCTTTTCCTCGCACCCCCAGTTGCGGGAGAATGTGAAGGAGGAGATGTTGACGGGTCACGTTCCGCTTGACTTGACAATTTTCTCACCAGCAGGTCTTTGAACCTCTGCAGACTTGTGTCTGCCGGAAAGAGAGATACAACGTAGGTTTTAAATCTAGGATCGAGCACGGTGGCCAAAATGTAGTGCTCTGATTTCAACAGATTGACCACCCGTGAATCCTGGTTAAGCGAATTAAGGGCTCCATCCACAAGTCCCACATGCCTAGCGGAATCGCTCTGTTTTAGCTCCTCCTTCAATGTCTCCAGCTTCTTCTGCAAAAGCCTGATGAGGGTAATGACCTGACTCAGGCTGGCAGTGTCTGAACTGACTTCACGTGTGGCAAATTCAAAGGGTTGCAGAACCTTGCACAACGTTGAAATCATTCTCCACTGCGCTTGAGTCAGGTGCATTCCCCCTCCTTTGCCTATATCGTGGGCAGATGTATAGGCTTGAATGGCCTTTTGCTGCTCCTCCATCCTCTGAAGCATATAGAGGGTTGAATTCCACCTCGTTACCACCTCTTGCTTCAGATGATGGCAGGGCAGGTTCAGGAATGTTTGCTGGTGCTCCAGTCTTCTGTACGCGGTGGCTGAATGCCGAAAGTGGCCCGCAATTCTTCGGGCCACCGACAGCATCTCTTGCACGCCCCTGTCGTTTTTTAAATAATTCTGCACTACCAAATTCAATGTATGTGCAAAACATGGGACGTGCTGGAATTTGCCCAGATGTAATGCACGCACAATATTGCTGGTGTTGTCCGATGTCACAAATTCCCAGGAGAGTCCAATTGGGGTAAGCCATTCTGCGATGATCTTCCTCAGTTCCCGTAAGAGGTTGTCAGCTGTGTGCCTCTTCTGGAAAGCGGTGATACAAAGCGTAGCCTGCCTAG
Source organism: Pseudophryne corroboree (assembly GCF_028390025.1). Taxonomy (NCBI): domain Eukaryota; kingdom Metazoa; phylum Chordata; class Amphibia; order Anura; family Myobatrachidae; genus Pseudophryne; species Pseudophryne corroboree. The sequence continues at coordinate 369,418,979 of NC_086452.1, forward strand.
GAACGAGTTGGCATTTGTGAGATGCTGCTACTGGTGTCGCCGCTGCTGTTCTTGCTGCGGGAGGCAATACATCTACCCAGTGGGCTGTCACAGTCATATAGTCCTGAGTCTGCCCTGCTCCACTTGTCCACATGTCCGTGGTTAAGTGGACATTGGCCCTCATTCCGAGTTGATCGCTCGCATGGCGAATTTAGCAGAGTTGCTCACGCTAAGCCTACGCCTACTGGGAGTGTATCTTAGCTTCTTAAAATTGCGACCGATGTATTCGCAATATTGCGATTACAAACTACTTAGCAGTTTCAGAGTAGCTTCAGACTTACTCGGCATCTGCGTTCAGTTCAGTGCTTGTCGTTCCTGGTTTGACGTCATAAACACACCCAGTGTTCGCCCAGACACTCCCCCGTTTCTCCGGCCACTCCTGCGTTTTTTCCGGAAACGGTAGCGTTTTTATCCACACGCCCCGAAAACGCTGTGTTTCCGCCCAGTAACACCCATTTCCTGTCAATCACACTACGTTCGCCAGAGCGAAGAAAAAGCCGTGAGTAAAAATACTATCTTCATTGTAAAATTACTTGGCGCAGTCGCAGTGCGAATATTGCGCATGCGTACTAAGCGGAATTTCACTGCGATGCGAAGAAAATTACCGAGCGATCAACTCGGAATGAGGGCCATTGGGTACAACTGCATTTTTTAGGACACTGGTGAGTCTTTTTCTGAGGTCTGTGTACATTTTCGGATATCGGATATCTGTTAGATTTTTGGGTTATCATTTTACTGAACATTTGCTTTTTGGATTTTACACGCTCTCTACTATGACATTGGGCATCGGCCTTGGCAGACGACGTTGATGGCATTTCATCGTCTCTGCCATGAGTAGTGGCAGCAGCTTCAGCACTAGGTGGAAGTGGATCTTGATCTTTCCCTATTTTACCCTCCACATTTTTGTTCTCCATTTTTTAATGTGTGGAATTATATGCCAGTAATATTATTATATCAATAGCAATGGCCTACTCTACTGTACTACTATATACTGCTCGCAGCACAGATATGGATACTTGAAGTGACACGGAGCTAGAAAGAAAGAAGGAAAAGGCTGTATTATCGGTGCACATAAGGAAGATTGGATCTGGTTATCACATCCACCTATATTTAATTAAAATTTAACTTTTATTGATATCAGTTTAAAAATCGTGTACATTACTTACACATGACCATGAGTATAGGCGAAACATAGAGGTTAAAATTGTGACATAGACAAAACATACATAGTGCAAGTGAAATAAAGGTGATTTAAAGATTAAAATGTGTGTCCACGTGTCTTATTCCAATGTCCAACAAAGTGTATCATATTATTCCATAATGGGATCAGTGTTCATTTTTAATTATTATTAAGCTCTTAGACAAGGTATTTGGGCAACAAAACTTAATAATAATTAAACATATGAATGAACACTGATCCCATTATGGAATAATATGATACACTTTGTTGGACATTGGAATAAGACACGTGGACACACATTTTAATCTTTAAATCACCTTTATTTCACTTGCACTATGTATGTTTTGTCTATGTCACAATTTTAACCTCTATGTTTCGCCTATACTCATGGTCATGTGTAAGTAATGTACACGATTTTTAAACTGATATCAATAAAAGTTAAATTTTAATTAAATATAGGTGGATGTGATAACCAGATCCAATCTTCCTTATGTGCACCGATAATACAGCCTTTTCCTTCTTTCTTTCTTTGTGTACCTATGATAGCTGTAGTTGGTAGCACCCCCACAATAGATGGTAATTACCACAAAGTTAAATAGGGGTCCTTAATGGAACTTATGTTTCAAACGTAGATTAAGAACATACAGTGTGTGTGCAGATACAATTTTTGTTCGTTGAGTGACACGGAGCTGCAAGATACAGCAATGGCCTACTGTACTGTACAACTATATACTGTTGGTCACCAAAATGCTGCACTGTACTACTATATATACTGCTCACAACAATGCAGCACAGATATGGATACCTGCAGTGACACGGAGCTGCAAGATACAGCAATGGCCTACTGTACTTTATACTAATCAACTCTTTCGGATTTCAGTACCATCTGTATGCGGATGATACTCAAATCTACCTATCCTCCCCTGATTTGTCACCATCTGTATTGGGCCGTGTCACTGAATGCCTTTCTGCCATTTCATCTTGGATGACATCTCGCCACCTCAAACTTAATATTTCCAAAACAGAATTAATTATATTTCCACCGGCCAATAGTAGTTTCCAACCTGATATCTCTATCACTGTTGAGAACTCTGCAATCACCCCTACCCCACAAGCTCGCTGCCTAGGTGTCATTCTTGACTCTGAACTGTCCTTTGTTACCCACATTCAATCTGTCTCAAGATCATGTTACATACATCTAAGAAACATATCCAAAATACGCCCTTATCTTACACAAGACACAGCAAAAACTCTAATCCATGCTCTCATTATCTCCCGCATTGATTATTGTAATAGTCTCCTGACCGGTCTTCCCAAACATAGGCTCTCACCACTACAATCCATTTTGAATGCAGCTGCGAGGCTAATCTTCCTTGCCAGACGTTCATCGTCTGCAGATCCGCTCTGTCAGTCCCTCCATTGGTTACCGGTATTATTAAATATAAAATACTTTTACTCACATACAAGGCTATTAACCAAACTGCACCAACATACATCTCTTCACTCATCTCAAAATATCTCCCTACCCGACCTCTCCGCTCTGCACAAGATCTACGTCTCTCATCCACACGCATTACTTGTTCACACTCAAAATTACAGGACCTTATCCGGGCTTCACCCACTCTGTGGAATGCCCTCCCACGCACAGTAAGACTCGCCTCTAGTCTCCAAACCTTTAAATGTTCCCTGAAAACTCACCTCTTCAGACAAGCCTATCAAATTCCAGACCCACCCACATAACCTTCAGTGCTTCCCTATCTAATTACATCCTCTGTAGAGTATTCATAACATCACATATCTTGTCTTTCTTTAGTCTCACACCCTCCTGACACTTGGATAACTTTGTGGGGTATCATCATACAACCCATTAAGAACCTAGCAATCTGGTGGACCATTATGCAATAGGTAGCATCTATCCTTGTGTATCTATGCCTATTTCCCTATAGATTGTAAGCTTGCGAGCAGGGCCTTCCTACCTCTATGTCTGTCTGTTTTTACCCAGTTTTGTTCTATTACTGTTGTCCTAATTGTAAAGCGCAACGGAATATGCTGCGCTATATAAGAAACTGGTAATAAATAAAATAAATAAATAAATACTGTACTTTATAACTATATATATTGTTGGTCACCAAAATGCGTCACTGTACTACTATATACTGCTCACAACAATGCAGCACAGATATGGATACTTGAAGTGACACGGAGCTGCAAGATACAGCAATGGCCTACTGTACTGTACAACTATATACTGTTGGTCACCAAATGCTGCACTGTACTACTATATATACTGCTCACAACAATGCAGCACAGATATGGATACTTGAAGTGACACGGAGCTGCAAGATACAGCAATGGCCTACTGTACTTTATAACTATATATATTGTTGGTCACCAAAATGCTGCACTGTACTACTATACACTGCTCACAACAATGCAGCACAGATATGGACACTTGAAGTGACACGGAGCTGCAAGATACAGCAATGGCTTACTGTACTGTACAACTATATACTGTTGGTCACCAAATGCTGCACTGTGCTACTATATATACTGCTCACAACAATGCAGCACAGATATGGATACTTGAAGTGACACGGAGCTGCAAGATACAGCAATGGCCTACTGTACTGTACTACTATATACTGTTGGTCACAAAAATGCTGCACTGTACTACTATATATACTGCTCACAACAATACAGAACAGATATGGATACTTGAAGTGACACGGAGCTGCAAGATACAGCAATGGCCTACTGTACTGTAGAAACTATATACGGTCGGTCACCAAAATGCTGCACTTTACTACTATATATACTGCTCACAACAATGCAGCACAGATATGGATACTTGAAGTGACACGGGGCTGCAAGATACAGCACTGGCCTACTGTACTGTACAACTATATACTGTTGGTCACCAAAATGCTGCTCTGTACTACTATATATACTGCTTACAACAATGCAGCACAGATATGGATACTTGAAGTGACACGGAGCTGCAAGATACAGCAATGGTCTACTGTACTGTACAACTATATACTGTTGGTCACCAAAATGCTGCACTGTACTACTACCTAGATGGTATTTGGTACCGGGGACACACTACCTCAAGAAATTCTCTAAGTCCCTGTGAACTGACGCCGGATACCGGACGCACGTCTAACACCAACACAGCTGCCAAGGCCTGAGTTATCCGCTTTGCAACAGGATGACTGCTGTGACATTTCATCTTCCTCGCAAAGGACTGTTGGATAGTCAATTGCTTACTGGAAGTAGTACAAGTGGTCTTCCGACTTCCCCTCTGGGATGATGATCGACTCCCAGCAGCAACAGCAGCACCAACAGCAGTAGACATTACACTCAAGGATCCATCGGAGGAATCCCAGTCAGGAGAGGACTCGTCAGATTTGCAGGTGACATGGCCTGCAGGACTATTGGCTTTCCTGTCTAAGGAGGAAATTGACACTGAGGGAGTTGGTGGTGTGGTTTGCAGGAGCTTGGGTACAAGAGAAAGGGATTTAGTTGGCAACGGACTGCTTCCGCTGTCACCCAAAGTTTTTGAACTTGTCAATGACTTCTGATGAATGCGCTCCAGGTGACGTATAAGGGAGGATGTTCCTAGGTGGTTAACATCCTTACCCCTACTTATTACAGCTTGACAAAGGCAACACACGGCTTGACGCCAGTTGTCCGCATTTCTGTTGAAATAATTCCACACCGAAGAGGTGATTTTTGGGGGGGTATTTTAACCAGGTATGTCAATGGCCTTATTCATCCCACGGACAACAGGTGTCTCCCCGGGTGCCTGACTTAAACAAACCACCTCACCATCAGAATCCTCCTTGTCAATTTCCTCCCCAGCGCCAGCAACACCCATATCCTCATCCTGGTGTACTTCAACAGTGACATCTTCAATTTGACTATCAGGAACTGGACTGTGGGTGCTCCTTCCAGTAATTGCAGGGGGTTGAGCAAATGGTGGAAAGAGCCACCTCTTCCCGTCCAGTGTTGGGAAAGTCAGTCATCACAACCGACACAATTGGACTCTCCTTGGGGATTTGTGATTTAGAAGAACGCACAGTTCTTTGCTGTGCTTTTGCCAGCTTAAGTCTTTTCATTTTTCTAGCGAGAGGATGAGTGCTTCCATCCTCATGTGAAGCTGAACCACTAGCCATGAACGCAGGCCAGGGCCTCAGCCGTTCTTTGCCACTCCGTGTTGTAATTGGCACATTGGCAAGTTTACGCTTCTCCTCAGACACTTTTAATTTTGATTTTTGGGTCGTTTTACTGAACTTTTGTTTTTTGGATTTTACATGCTCTCTACTATGACATTGGGCATCGGCCTTGGCAGACGACGTTGATGGCATTTCATCGTCTCGGCCATGACTAGTGGCAGCAGCTTCAGCACGAGGTGGAAGTGGATCTTGATCTTTCCCTATTTTAACCTCCACATTTTTATTCTCCATTTTTTAATGTGTGGAATTATATGCCAGTATCAATAGCAATGGCCTACTACTATATATACTGCGCACAACTGAAATGCACCACAGATATGGATGGATAGTATACTTGACGACACAGAGGTAGGTACAGCAGTGGCCTTCCGTACTGCTATATATAGTATACTGGTGGTCACTGTGTAAGCAAACTGCAAAACTAAAATGCACCACAGGTATAGAATGTAGATGGATAGTATACTTAATGACGACACAGAGGTAGGTACAGCAGTGGCCTTCCGTACTGCTATATATAGTATACTGGTGGTCACTGTGTCAGCAAACTGCAAAACTAAAATGCACCACAGGTAAGGAATGTAGATGGATAGTATACTTAATGACGACACAGAGGTAGGTACAGCAGTGGCCTTTCGTACTGCTATATATAGTATACTGGTGGTCACTGTGTCAGCAACCTGCAAAACTAAAATGCACCACAGGTATAGAATGTAGATGGATAGTATACTTAATGACGACACAGAGGTAGGTACAGCAGTGGCCTTCCGTACTGCTATATATAGTATACTGGTGGTCACTGTGTCAGCAAACTGCAAAACTAAAATGCACCACAGGTATAGAATGTTGATGGATAGTATACTTAATGACGACACAGAGGTAGGTACAGCAGTGGCCTTCCATACCGTACTGCTATTATATATAATATACTGGTGGTCACTGTGTCAGCAAACTGCAAAACTAAAATGCACCACAGGTATAGAATGTAGATGGATAGTATACTTAATGACGACCCAGAGGTAGGTACAGCAGTGGCCTTCCGTACCGTACTGCTATTATATATAGTATACTGGTGGTCACTATGTCAGCAAACTGCAAAACTAAAATGCACCACAGGTATAGAATGTAGATGGATAGTATACTTAATGACGACACAGAGGTAGGTACAGCAGTGGCCTTCCGTACTGCTATATATAGTATACTGGTGGTCACTGTGTCAGCAAACTGCAAAACTAAAATGCACCACAGGTATAGAATGTAGATGGATAGTATACTTAATGACGACACAGAGGTAGGTACAGCAGTGGCCTTCCGTACCGTACTGCTATTATATATAGTATACTGGTGGTCACTGTGTCAGCAAACTGCAAAACTAAAATGCACCACAGGTATAGAATGTAGATGGATAGTATACTTAATGACGACACAGAGGTAGGAACAGCAGTGGCCTTCCGTACTGCTATATATAGTATACTGGTGGTCACTGTGTCAGCAACCTGCAAAACTAAAATGCACCACAGGTATAGAATGTAGATGGATAGTATACTTAATGACGATACAGAGGTAGGTACAGCAGTGGCCTTCCGTACTGCTATATATAGTATACTGGTGGTCACTGTGTCAGCAAACTGCAAAACTAAAATGCACCACAGGTATAGAATGTAGATGGATAGTATACTTAATGACGACACAGAGGTAGGTACAGCAGTGGCCTTCCGTACTGCTATATATAGTATACTGGTGGTCACTGTGTCAGCAAACTGCAAAACTAAAATGCACCACAGGTATAGAATGTAGATGGATAGTATACTTAATGATGACACAGAGGTAGGTACAGCAGTGGCCTTCCGTACCGTACTGCTATTATATATAGTATACTGGTGGTCACTGTGTCAGCAAACTGCAAAACTAAAATGCACCACAGGTATAGAATGTAGATGGATAGTATACTTAATGACGACACAGAGGTAGGTACAGCAGTGGCCTTCCGTACTGCTATATATAGTATACTGGTGGTCACTGTGTCAGCAAACTGCAAAACTAAAATGCACCACAGGTATAGAATGTAGATGGATAGTATACTTAATGACGACACAGAGGTAGGTATAGCAGTGGCCTTCCGTACTGCTATATATAGTATACTGGTGGTCACTGTGTCAGCAAACTGCAAAACTAAAATGCACCACAGGTTAGAATGTAGATGGATAGTATACTTAATGACGACACAGAGGTAGGTACAGCAGTGGCCTACTGTACCGTAACGCTATATATTATATACTGGTGGTCACTGGTCAGCAAAACTCTGCACTGTACTCCTCCTATATAATATTATACTGGTGGTCCCCAGTCCCCACAATAAAGCAGCACACTGAGCACAGATATGGAGTGTTTTTCAGGCAGACAACGTATACTGGTGGTCACTGTCAGCAAAACTCTGCACTGTACTCCTGCTATATAATACAGCTGCTCCCCAGTCCCCACAATTAAGCAGTGTGAGCACAGATATATGCAGCACACTGAGCACAGATATGGAGTGTTTTTCAGGCAGAGAACGTATAATACTGGTGGTCACTGGTCAGCAAAACTCTGCACTGTACTCCTGCTATATAATACAGCTGCTCCCCAGTCCCCACAATTAAGCAGTGTGAGCACAGATATATGCAGCACACAGCACAGATATGGAGCGTTTTTTTCAGGCAGAGAACGGATAACTGGTGGTCACTGATCAGCAAAACTCTGCACTGTACTCCTCCTATATACAGCTGCTCCCCAGCCCTCCCCACAATTAAGCAATAGTGCACAGCACAATCAAGTTCAAAAATAACGGAGAGGACGCCAGCCACGTCCTCTCCCTAACATTTCCAATGAACGAGTGAAAATGGCGGCGACGCGCGGCTGCTTATATAGAATCCGAATCTCGCGAGAATCCGACAGCGGGATGATGACGTTCGGGCGCGCTCGGGTTACCCGAGCCATACGGGAGAATCCGAGTATGGCTCGGACCCGTGTAAAAAGGGTGAAGTTCAGGGGGGTTCGGTTTCCGAGAAACCGAACCCGCTCATCACTAATATATATATATATATATATATATATATATACATTTATTTATTTTTAAATAAAATGTAAAAGTTAAATGCGTATATTAATGCTAGTTCTTTCTTAATATTTAAGTGCCATCAAGTTCAGTTGCATATTTTTATGAATAGGCCCTTATGTGATAAAATTTGCAAAAACAAGTGGAGTAAAATGCACTTTCATAAGCCGGCTATTTTACAGAGGAAATTCATTTCCTTCCATTTAACAAACTTCTTTACAGAGCTGAGGATTTTGAGGTCTTTGCTAATCAGTCACATTATCTGATTACTGGTTAAATAAATCCAAATAACACCAGAGCATTATAGGAAATCACAGAAAGTGGAATGCATTACAGGATATTTATAAGCAAATTGTCTGAAAACGTAATTGTGAAATTGTAGCAAAAGGTGGAAATATAATAAAATCATGTCATTCTCAAGGGGATTTGAGCAATATAATTTTATGTTGTATTATACAGATCGGTGGTGGATTATACTTTGCAGCTCATTCAAGTCAACAGACCATAAATCCTGCCTTGTGATCTGACTATCACCTGGTAATTCATTCTATTCAGGGCAGCAACACATTCATGTAAATAGTCCATATAAAAGTGAATGTAATCCCGAAAGTGTTGGGATTGAATGTTCATTTCACCATTTGCAGGTGCTATGTAGTATATCTATTATTCACTTTCATCAGGTTACTTATTTGCTCCAGGAATATGTTCATTGCATTTCAATGTTTAACAATAGATTTTATTAATGAAACATAATCATATTTTTTTCATACAGGTAGTGATTGGTTTTAATATGTATTATGGGCCTACTTCAGTAGCAATTGTAAAACAACTAAAATTGCAAACGGTTGCGTTTCGTCTATTTGCGCACAGTACACAGCATACGTGCGCGGGCATACACAATGGGATCGCGTCCTGGAAGGATATGATCGCAATGTGAGTGACAGGAGGCGGGCATTCGGGGACAACGGTGCGCTTCACTCACTGCAGTGTGAAGTCTCGCGAGATTTTACATTATCTCGCGAGACTTCACACTGCTGTGAGTGAAGCTCCTCGGCGCCCACAGCAGTAAAGGAACAGCTCAGCTGCCGAGGAGGACGAAGAGGAGACAGATAAATGCTGTACTCCTACTCCGATGTTTTTTTGCAGTTGTGAGGATTGTGTGTGGGGGCCCCACAAATTTGTTGCCCAGAGGCCCCCACAGACCTTAATCCAGCCCTGCATTTACATCTCTCTCACAGAGTGATTTTGCAAAGAACAACAACCTGGAAAACTGATTCGCTTCAGCTTCATTATAAAGAGGTACACAACTTGCTGTTTAAAAATAAATAAATAAATTATTTAAGCTGGTTACACACTCTAAAATATATTGTACGATATATGGTTCCAATGCTGAGTGAAATGTTATATATCATGCAAAATGCACAATGTGTATGCCCGATTGTGCATTCACGGCGGTCGTTCAACGCATCATCCCATCCGATGTGCTGCATGCCAGGTGGGACGATGCAATGAAAGACTTCATGCAGTTACATGCATGTTGTAACTACACATTACACCATCATACACTGAATTGTGCAGTGTGTATGGCGCATGTGACCACTGGCGGATTTATAATGGGTGCAGTGTGTGAGGTTACCTCTCCGGAGTCTTGTGACGGTCAGTGTTGCAGACAGAAATCACAGGGAAAATGGTGCAGCAGACATTTTTCTGGTGATTTGCACATGCGCAATAGAGATGTCCCGGGAACAAGGCGCAGGTGCTATGTTCCTGGAGACCTGCGCATGTAGGCTTTGACTCTGTGTCAGGGTCTACAGCACGGCCAGAGAGGAAGGGGCCCCCACCTCTCTTAAAACACCCCAGTTCCGGGCAGCATTTCTGAAAACAAGCACGTGTCTCACTTGTTTTCTGTGTGTGCCGAGGCAAGTGTCTTTGTCTTCCGATGCAGATTTACTGACCTAGGCTATGGATGTGAGATGGCCATGTGAGTAACCTGAGGATTACTCAGATGGACGATGTTCTCTCACCTGCTATTGAATAGAGTACAACTCAGAATTAGGCTCTTAGGGGGTCATTCCGAGTGTCACTCGCTAGCTAGTTTTAGCAGCCGTGCAAACGCTATGCCGCCACCCACTGAGGAGTGTATTTTAGCTTAGCAGAAGTGCGAACGCATGTGCAGCCGAGCTTTGCAAAAAAAGTTTGTGCAGTTTCAGCGTAGCTCTGAACCTACTCAGCGCTTGCGATCACTCCAGCCTATTCGGGTCCGGATTTGACGTCATACACCTGCCTGCGTTTTTCAGACACGCCTGCGTTTTTGCAAACACTCCCTGAAAACGGTCAGTTGACACATAGAAACACCCCCTTCCTGTCAATCTTCTTGCGGCCGTCAGTGCGACTGAAAACTTTGCTACAACCTGTGCACGACCACCATGGGCTTTGTACCCGTACAATGGGGGTCATTCCGAGTTGTTCGCTAGTTATTTTTTTTCGCTACGGAGCGATTAGTCGCAAACTGCGCATGCGCAATGTACGCAGGGCGCCTGCGCGAAGTAAATTAGCACAAAAGTTTGGTATTTTACTCACGGCGTAACTAAGTTTTTTCATCGTTCTGCTGATCGTAGTGTGATTGACAGGAAGTGGGTGTTTCTGGGCGGAAACTGACCGTTTTCTGGGAGTGTGCTGAAAAACGCAGGCGTTTCAGGGAAAAACGCGGGAGTGTCTGGAGAAACGGGGGAGTGGCTGGCCGAACGCTGGGTGTGTGTGTGACGTCAAACAAGGAACGAAACTGACTGAACTGATCGCTTTTTGTGAGTAGGTCTGGAGCTACTCAGAAACTGCTAATAAATTTCTATTCGCAATTCTGCTAATCTTTCGTTCGCAATTCTGCTAAGCTAAGATACACTCCCAGAGGGCGGCGGCTTAGCGTGTGCAATGCTGCTAAAAGCAGCTAGCTAGTGACCAACTCGGAATCACCCCCAATGTGCGTGCGCATTGCGGCCCATATGCATGCGTAGAAATGCCAATTTTGAGCCTGATCGCTGCGCTGCGAACAACGGCAGCTAACGATCAACTCGGAATGACCCCCTTAGCACACTGTGGTGCTTAATACCACCAAGGTGTACATCTTTTATTTGATGTGGCCAAATTTCTATACCCATAAAGCTTTGCGACTACCGAAGTTTACAAGTAGAACTGTACTACCTACAGCCCTCACACATTGATATGCAAAATCATGCATCATCTAGCACTTTTGAGTACGTATATGTAATGGAACCTATTGGTTCCAGTGACAACATAGGTGGTCATTCCGAGTTGATCGCTAGCTGCTTTCGTTCGCAGCGCTGAGATTAGGTAAAAAAGTGGCACTTCTGCGCATGCGTATGCGCCGCAGTGCGCACGCACGACGTACTTTCACAAAAGCCGATGCAGTTTCACACAAGGTCTGGCGATGCTTTTCAGTCGCACTGCTGGCTGCAGAGTGATTGACAGGAAGTGGGTGTTTCTGGGTGGTAAGTAACTGACCGTTTTCGGGTGTGGGAGTGTGTGTAAAAACGCAGGCGTGTCGGAGAAAAACGCAGGAGTGGCTGGGGAAACGTAGGCGTGGCTGGCGAAACGCAGGGCGTGTTTGTGACGTCAAAACAGGAACTAAACAGTCTGAAGTGATCGCTAGCTAGGAGTAAGTCTCGAGCTACTTAGAGACTGCACAATCTTTTTTTGTAGCAGCGCTGCGACCATTTCGGTCGCACTTCTGCTAAGCTAAGATACACTCCCAGAGGGCGGCGGCTTAGCGTTTGCAATGCTGCTAAAAGCAGCTTGCGAGCGAACAACTCGGAATGACCACCATAGTCATTGTAAATTACACTTAAGGGCTGGAAAGAGTAATTCTTTGTCCACAACTACTAAAGTAAACACTGGTTACTATCGTGTGTCAAAACTGAAAAGTGATTACAACTGACAAGTAGTGTCACTGCGGTTTTGGTAACACCCATATTTAACCACCTTTAGGATCCTTATTAGCCAATTTTATCCTACCAGATTCTTTCCATTTGCACAATAAAGTCAAGTTAGGAGCAGATTTATCTACAATTTTTGTAATAAAATAATGTAATTTGTGCTTTTCTATTGTTCTTAACAAAATAATGTGAAAAAGGGTGATTTCACACCCTTTTCACATTATTTTAATTTAACTTAAATGTATTAAGGGGCTTTTAGAGCAGTTTTAATGAAAAACTGCTCCAAACCCTTTCATTCTAATTTTTTTAGTAACCAGATCACATTTCCCACTTCGACATACTGCCTCCTGCACAACTTTCTCTGCTTGTGCAGGGCCCTGGCAGTGTGATCAGCTCTGTGTGTCCGATGGACACACAAGCTGATCACTGTGGAAAAAAGAAGAAATGTAAAAAAAAATCATACTCACCTACACAGGAACCAGTGATCCCTGGGTCTGGTGAGTATGACCAGAGCGGTGGGGGGCTAGCGGCGGCGGGGGATGTGGCGATGGGGGGGGGGGGGGCAGCGGCAATCTCTGTGTCTTGGCTTATGCAGAGCACATACTCGGGGTATTTTTTATGAAAAATACACCAATATGTCTGCGGAGTGGCATCGCAGGAACAGAGCTTTCTCGTGATTGTTGATACAGCCATACGATATAATCAATAATCGCATTGCACACTGGGCCAATGTTATCACTTCATATCTGCATCGTCAGATGCAGATTATGAGAAATCTGCCCCTTAGCGTTAGGAAGAAACTGCAATTTTGTATCTTGGCAAAACCATGTTGCATTGCTTCCTGGGTCGGACTGGTCCCCAGGGGTACCAGGGAAACCACCGGTAGGACCCACTGCCTGAGGGCCCACTCCTTCCTCTAGAGATCAGGTTCCAGACTGTGCACTTGTATTATACATGGTAGATATGTTGCATTACACTGCACTAAACTATTGTGTATTTCAAGCCTCTGTGGAGGCTGGCCACACCCCCTTTGTAGGCTGGCCACACCCCTAAGTATGGGCCCCTATAACTGCATTCCCCCGGTGGGCCCTTCATGCCCCAGTCTGACACTGATTGCTTCGAAGGTCAAATTTCAAATGTGGGGCAGATTTATTGTTGATAAATACTCAACTCAGTCATATTTACAACCCCTGAAAATTGAATTAATGAGCAGTAATATGTAAGGCCTATTGTCACTAAGGGTGTGTACACACAGTGAGATATTTTCTTTCGATTTTGACTATATAGTCAAAATCGCAAGAAACGTTAGTGCAGATCGCAAGGTGAAAGTCACCTTGTGATCCCGATGCGCAGTCCCGCCAGGTCGGCATCGCAAGAAAAGATAGACTGTGCAGGCAAGTCAATCCTTGCTAGATCGGTGTACTATCTAGTTAATCTCACATGTCAATGACATCTCACATAAGCCAAAATCTCACATAAGCCAAAATCGTAAGCACACATAGTACAGATCTCAAGAAAAGTTAGTCAAAATCTGTGCTATCTGGGCTCCGGGGAGTTCAAGGGAAATCGCAAGTGAATTCGGACTTATCCGATTCTCACTGTGCGACGGGGGGCCGGGTCAGCACTTAGCCAGTATCGCAAGCACATAATGAGTGTGCTTGCGATCCTGGTTCTGTGCGATTTTGGCTAAGTGTCAATCCTGACTATCTCTTCTATAGAGATAGTCAGGATTGACTTGCCTGCACAGCCTATTTTTTCGGCCGATGCCGATCGCGCGGGGCCGCGCATCGGCATCGGATCGGGATCGCAAGGTGACTGTCACCTTGCGATCTGCACTATCTTTTCTTCCGATTCTGACTATATAGTCAGAATCGGAAGAAAAGATCTTACCGTGTGTACACGGCCTAAGTTGTGTTTACTTGAACTAGCCCCTGCTTTCGGAGAGGTTGTAGAGTTATTAAAATGATATAGAATAGGTGGTGAAAAAGATTTTTTTTTTATAAAACTAAAGACAATGACACAGGGACAACAAATAAGAGATACAGTATATGCATTGTATTATCTGACATAGCTAGGGGGCAGATGTACTAAGTCTTGAAAAGTGATAAAGTGGAAGATGATAGCGCACCAGCCAATCAGCTCCTAACTGCCATGTTACACGCTGTGGCCCAGATTTATTAAACCTCGGAGAGTGATAAATTGCACGATGACAAAATACCAACCTATCAGCTTCTGACATTTTTCAAACCCAGCCTGTAACATGGCAGTTAGGAACTGATTGATTGGTACTTTAGCAACATGCAATTTATCACTCTCCAAGGCTTGATAAATCTGTGCCTATATTTGAAAAATGACAGAAGCTGATTGGTTGGTTGGTTGGTTGGTTGGTTGGTTGGTTGGTTGGTTGGTTGGTTGGTTGGTTGGATGGATGGATGGTTGGTACTTGATACTGTACTTTATCACTCTCTACTCACTTTTCAAGGCTTAGTACATAATCCCACTAGAGTGGGGATCCCCCTCTCTGTCTGCTGTTTGAACTTACCAATGCCAACTATTTTACATTACAACATTGTTTGAGTCCTAAAAATATGAATGTAGTTTGCCATCCCGCACCACATACAACTTGTTACAGTATCAAAAAATACACAAACTGTATGTTAAATATATTTGTTCTTTTAATATTGCAAATACAGTGTATTACTGTAATAATTAATAAACCAACAACAGTTCTAAACATTTCACAATTAAAAAAACACCAATACTACTGTAAAGGAAAATATACATATACAGTATTTACCTTTTTATTTCTACAGTACAACTTATTTATTGTCAATGTATAGGCCCATATATCCACTCCAAATCTGCCTGTACCTACATATGTCTCTCTCCTCATTTATACCTCACATGCCCCCCTCCCTACCAGCCTGTGACCACATGCCTTCCCTCCTTCCTCAAATACTTGTAGTACTGTGCGGTCTATGTATCACCATAACTTAAGCAGTCATCTGACATTATAATTGTGACAACAGAAGCTCCTTAATATAAGGTAACATAGCCATGATGGTGATTATCAACAACGGACGGCAGGGAGATGATGAAACATGGGGGGTAATTCAGAGTTGATCGCAGCATCACATTTGTTAGCAGCTGGGCAAAACCATGGCCCTCATTCCGAGTTTTCCGCTCGTTATTTTTCTTTGCATCGGTGCGATTTTACGTTAACTGCACATGCGCAATGTTCGCACAGCGGCTGCGTCAATTAAATTTGCTAAGAAGTTTGGTATTTTAGTCACGGCATTACGAGGTTTTTTCTTTGTTCTGGTGATCGGAGTGTGATTGACAGGAAGTGGGTGTTTCTGGGCGGAAACTGACCGTTTTATGGGTGTGTGTGAAAAAACGCTGCCGTTTCTGGGAAAAACGCGGGAGTGGCTGGAGAAACGGGGGAGTGTCTGGGCGAACACTGGGTGTGTTTGTGATGTCAAACCAGGAATGAAACTGACTGAACTGATCGCAGTGGCAGAGTAAGTGTCGAGCTACTCAGAAACTGTTAAGAAATTTCTATTCGCAATTTTGAGAATCTTTCGTTCGCAATTCTGCTAAGCTAAGATACACTCCCAGTAGGCGGCGGCTTAGCGTGTGCAATGCTGCTAAAAGCAGCTTGCGAGCGAACAACTCGGAATGAGGGCCCATGTGCACTGCAGGTGTGACAGATATAACATGTGCAGAGAGAGTTAGATTTGGGTGGGTTATATTCAGGGCTGTTTCTAGCCGATTTGGCTCCCAGTTGACACCGATTTCTAGCCGATTTGGCTCCCCAATGACATAAAAAATTGTGCCCCCCCCCCCCCCCCCACACACACACACACCTAGAGTAAAAAAAAAACTTGCGCGTGCACCCGGCAAGGGGGCATGGCCTCATCTACATGGGTGTGGCCTCATTTAAATGGGGATGGCCTCGTCTGAAAAGACTACCTCACAATCCAGTTTTTGACCATGCTCCAACAGATCACGACCACCACAGGAAAAAAAAAATTCTACCATATTAAGCCCCACACAGTAATGCCCCCTGCACCATATTATGCCACACACAGCAATGCCCATGATACATTAAATCCCCACACTACGGCAGGCAAAAGTCCCCATTTCACACATTACGGCAGGTGTCCCCATTTTACACATTGAGAGAGAGAATACTTACAGAGGCGATTACCGCTCTTCGGCCCGCCTCACCAGTCGCTCCTCGCGCCGGCCTTTCCCTCTTACTAACTTGGATCCCCCTCTGTACTCCGCTCGGGGGGGGGGGGAGTTTCGCGGAGTGACGGGCTTGCTTCGTGACGTAACGACGCAACAGCGTCATTCCGTGAAACTCCGCCCCCCAAGCGGGTTACTTGGGGAGAAATAGGAGGGGGAAGCAGGGAGCCACAGTTAGTGCCGCGGCGGGCGCCCAGTGCGGTTGCACTGCTCGCCTGCCCCAAGAAACGGCCCTGGTTATATTGTTTCTGTGCAGGGTAAATACTGGTTGCTTTATTTTTTTACACTGCAATTTAGATTTCAGTTTGAACACACCCCACCCAAATCTAACTCTCTCTCTGCATATGTTACATCTGCCCATCTGCAGTGCACATAGGGGGTCATTCTGAGTTGATACCATGCAGCAGCTTTTTGCTGCCCGTGCGATCAACTAGACGCCGTCTATGGTGGAGTGTATTTCTGCATAGCAGGGCTGCGATCGCTTGTGCAGCCCTGCTATGCAAAAAAAGTTTCCTGTAAAAGAAGACCAGGGTATGAGTTACTTACTCTGTGCAATCGATCCAACGATGCAGGTCCCGGAATTGACGTCAGACAACCGCCCTCCAAACGCCTGGACACGCCTGCGTTGGACTCACCAGTCCCCGAAAACGGTGAGTTGCCACCCGGTTCCGCCTTCCTCCTGTCAATCTTCTTGCGGTCGCCGCTACGACAACTTTCTTTGCTTTGCCTGCGCATTGCGGCCGTCGCGCATGCGCAATTCTGATCGGCTTGCATGGCTGCGAGGAAGCGCAGCGTGTGATAGGGTCCGAATGACCCCATGGCTTTGCCCAGCTGCTAACAAATTTGCTGCTACGATCAGGTCTGAATTCGGCCCTGAGTTCCTGCATCTGAGATAAGTGACCTACTCTATTCTCTAGGTCTGATCTGTTATTATATAACGTAATATTTCACTGTCAATCCAATGGTCTGCGCATAAATGGAAAACTAAAATAGTTGAGGGAGATTTGTATATATTGTAAGGAGCGATTTGTTAAACAAGTCTATCATTTTCTTCTATAAAAGACAAATCCACTGGAAATTAGCTTAAAAAGGTACATTTTGGCATTTGTGGTGTATTGCTGCCCACATCTTTAAAAAATTGCCCCCATTAAACGGCAAATGGTATTGCACCCATCATTTAATTTCAAAAATATAATGCCACTTTAACATATTAAAACTCATAATACATAAATTTATATTTTCTAAATATTTATTGATAAACATACTCAGACAAATGTTCTAACCAGGAATATGCCAATATTTTTACAAATCAGGCCCCAGTTACAAAATTATTAAGTGTCCTCCTTTGTATACAACATCGGGTCTATGGGCAATCAGCCGCAGAAGTGCGGAAATCGCTATTTCTTTTTTCGACGCTTCTGCACATGCGCACATGGCGGGTGCGCAAATAAGGTCTTAAACACAATAGCAGTTTAAGAGCCGGCAGTGAGGGGGCATTGACGCACCATAGTAACATAGTAACATAGTATCTGAGGTTGAAAAAAGACAATTGTCCATCGAGTTCAACCTATTTGTGGTGTCCTATGCATGATGATTTGACTAAAATTTCTGACTGATTCTGCTGTCAGCCATTGCATTTTATCCCTATTAATAGTAACTATAATGCATGACTATGCACCATACCCCTGGATATCCTTATCCAATAGGAATTTATCTAACCCATTTTTAAAGGTGTTGACAGATTCCGCCATTACAACTCCCTCGGGCAGGGAATTCCAAACACGTATTGTCCTTACCGTGAAAAACCCTTTACGCCGTATTGTGCGGAATCTCCTCTCCTCTAACCTGAGCGAGTGTCCACGAGTCCTCTGTGTTGATCTAACCAAAAACAGGTCCCGCGCAAGCTCTGTGTATTGTCCCCTTATATATTTGTAGATGTTGATCATATCCCCTCTTAGTCTCCGCTTTTCCAATGTAAACATGCCTAGTCTTTCAAGCCTTTCCTTGTATTCCATCGTCTCCATGCCCTTAATTAGTTTGGTCGCCCTCCTCTGTACCTTTTCAAGCTCCAGGATATCCTTTTTGTAGTACGGTGCCCAGAACTGTACACAGTATTCGAGGTGTGGCCTCACTAGTGATTTATATAACGGGAGTATAATACTCTCGTCCCTAGCATCAATACCCCGTTTTATGCATGCTAATATCTTATTAGCCTTCTTTGCTGCAGTCCTACTTTGGGTACTACTGCTTAGCTTGCTATCTATGAGGACACCTAAGTCCTTTTCCAGTACAGAATCCCCTAATTTTACCCCATTTAGTAGGTAGGTGTAATTTTTGTTCTTGTTACCACAGTGCATTACCTTACACTTGTCTGTGTTGAAGCGCATTCTCCATTTGGCTGCCCATGCTTCTAATTTAACTAAGTCGTTCTGAAGAGACTCGGCATCCTCCTCTGTATTTATTGCCTTACACAATTTGGTATCATCTGCAAAAATTGACACCATGCTCTCTAGACCTTCTGTTAGGTCGTTAATGAAAATATTGAACAATAGCGGTCCTAATACTGAACCTTGCGGCACACCACTTAGCACTTCAGTCCAAGTTGAAAAAGATCCATTAACCACAACGCGCTGCTTCCT
This sequence comes from Pseudophryne corroboree, assembly GCF_028390025.1. Lineage (NCBI taxonomy): Eukaryota > Metazoa > Chordata > Amphibia > Anura > Myobatrachidae > Pseudophryne > Pseudophryne corroboree. The sequence goes on from NC_086452.1 coordinate 369,438,364, forward strand.
ATTATCTAACCAGTTTTTGACCCAAGTGCATATTGTGCTTCCTAGCCCTGATTTTTGTAGCTTGTATATAAGTCTCATGTGTGGTACAGTATCGAACGCTTTGGCAAAGTCTAAAAAGATTACATCCACGTCTTTACCCTGATCTAGGTTTGCGCTTACTGTTTCATAAAAGCCAAGTAAGTTGGTTTGACAGGATCTGTCCTTCATAAACCCATGTTGATTCCTTTTAATGACCTTATTGGTTTCAAGGAACTTCTGAATACTATCTCTTAGAATACCTTCCAATACTTTCCCCACTATAGATGTAAGACTAACTGGTCTATAATTACCTGGTTCAGCTTTACTTCCCTTTTTGAATATAGGCACTACTTCCGCTATACGCCAGTCTTTGGGAACCATACCTGATATAACTGAATCCTCAAAGATCAAAGATAACGGTTTTGCCAATTCAGAGTGAAGCTCCATTAGAACCCTTGGATGAATACCATCGGGCCCTGGTGATTTATTAATCTTTAAATGTTTTAATCGGTCACAGACTACTTCCTTGCTTAAATAAGTACCTATCAGTGTGATATTGTCATTATTGAGATTGTGTGTCAGTCCCTGAATTGGGTCCTCTCTAGTGAATACTGTTGAAAAAAACTCATTTAGTGTGTCCGCTATGTCATTATCATTTTTGCTTAAGACTCCCAACTTGTCTTTCAAAGGGCCTATACTCTCCTTTTTTAATCTCTTGCTATTAATGTATTTAAAGAATTTTTTGGGATTCGCTTTGCTTTCCTTTGCTACTAGTTTTTCAGTTTCTACTTTAGCCGCTCTTATTTCCTTTTTGCAATTTTTGTTACATTCCTTATAGTGCTGAAATGACTCTGCTTCCCCGTCAGATTTGTATTTTTTAAATGCTCGCCTTTTCTTGCCCATAAATTCCTTAATCTTTTTGTTAAGCCACATCGGTTTATGATTTTAATCCCTTTTTTGCTACTCATAGGAATATATTTGAGTGTATTTTTAGCTAGCAGGAATTTTAGTACCTCCCATTTCTCCGTAGTATTTTTTCCTAAAAACAAACCTTCCCATTCAATATCCCTGAAAAATACCCTCATCTTTTCAAAATTTGCTTTGCTAAAGTTTAAAGTCCTAGTTGAGCCAGTATAGGGCTGTTTGTAGAAACTGATATTGAATGTGACCATATTGTGGTCGCTGTTTCCTATGGGTTCCCCTACTATAATACCCGATACCAAATCCTGATTGTTTGTTAATACCAGGTCTAAGATTGCATTGTACCTAGTTGGTTCCTCAATTAGTTGGACTAGGTAGTTATCATTTAGTGTGTTTAAAAACATACTGCCCCTAGCAGTATCACATGAATCGTTTTTCCAGTTTATCTCTGGATAGTTAAAATCTCCCATCACTACTATGTCTCCTACTCCTGCTGCTTTTTCAATTTGCTTTAGTAACAATTCATCATCAGATGCGTTGATACCAGGCGGCCTATAGCATACACCCAATACTAACTTTTTTGTTCCTTTTTTCCCACATGCAATTTCTACCCATAATGTCTCAACAGTGTCTACAGTCCCCTCCTGAATATCTTCCCATATATTAGGTTTTAAAAACGGCTTTACGTACAGACACACCCCTCCACCCTTTTTATTTAGTCTGTCTCTCCTAAACAGTGTATAGCCCTCTAGATTGACTGTCCAATCATGAGATTCATCCCACCAAGTTTCAGTAAAGCCTATAATATCATACTGTTTGCTTGCTGCAAGTATTTCTAGTTCACCCTTTTTACCAGTAATGCTTCTGGCGTTTACATACATACAACTAAGATAAGTATTTTCCCTTGCGTTAGGGACATCTTTCACCTTATGTGGCAAGGATGACCTGTAATCGTCATTGGTTAGTGCTTTGGTAAAATCCCTTTTAGTACCCATGTTAGTAACCTTTCTGCCTGCTCTTACCCTCCCCCCAACTTCTCCCCCATTTTGTTTACTACCGCCATCCCCACTATTCTCACTGCATGACCCGTAGTTTCTAGCTAAACCCTCCCCCCAGGCTCCTAGTTTAAAATCTCCTCCAACCTTCTAACCATCCTTCCCCCCAGCACCGCTGCCCCCTCCTCAGTCAGGTGCAATCCGTCACGACAAAAGAGATGGCGCCTGACTGAGAAGTCCGCCCAGTGTTCCAGGAACACAAACCCCTCTTTCCTGCACCAATCCCTAAGCCACACATTTACCTCCCTAATCTCCCTCTGCCTCCCTGGACTAGCGCGTGGCACGGGTAATAATTCCGAGAATATTACCTTAGATGTCCTTGCCTTCAGTTTCTTTCCTAAGTCCCTATAGTCTTTCTTAAGGACATCCCACCTTCCGCTAACTTTGTCATTGGTGCCAGCGTGCACCAAGACCGCCGGGTCTTTGCCAGCCCCTCCCAACAATCTATCTACCCGGTCCGCGATGTGCCGTACCCGAGCACCCGGGAGACAACAGACGATCACGGTCCCGGTATCAGATTGCCCTATCTGCCTTCCTGATGATAGAATCCCCTACCACCACCATTTGACTAGGTACCTCTCTATCTTTTATCCCAACCGCGCCAGAGGGACCGCACCTCTGGATGCTAGAGGGAGCAGTCTCCTCCGGCACCGTCATTTCTTCACTATCATCCTCCGATTCCTCGTCCAATCGGGCAAATTTGTTCGGGTTTGATAGTTCGGAGATGTCGTGCCTCCCACTCATTTTCTTCCTTCTAACTGTGACCCAACTGGCTACCTGATCATCATCCTCTTCTACCAGTGACCCCTCCCGCAACTCCTCCACCGTTCTGTCTAAACTACGCTCGAGATTGTGAATCTCCCTCAGTCGCGTAACGGTTTGCTCTAGATCAGTTACCTGGGCTTCCAGGGCAACCGTTCGCACACACCTCGTGCAGATGTATTCACACTGGGCCGGTAGCTCCAGGTGTGCATACATCTTGCACGACATGCACTGAGTGAGGTCCTCAATCACAGCCCCTCCCATATTGTTTGCAAGGTCTAACTCCCTGTTACACTCAAAGAAAAAGCAGCAAAAATAAAAAATAGAAGACAAGCAATATCACTTAAACAATAATTAAGCTGGCTTATACTTATCTATCTTTGTGCGGTTCTTGGTCCTTCACTTTTATGCAGCCGTAGTACTCTCTCCTGCGGCACCTATACTCCACTTAGCAGTTACAGTTGTTCCAGCTCACTGCTCCTCCTTTTCACTCGGCTTCCAGCTCCTGCTAAGAAAAGAAGAAAAAAAAAATGCCCCTCACACGCGCACAATCACAGCCCCTCTGCTACTCCAAGTAAGAGACCCTCTCACTCAATCACAAGGTCAGCCCCTTGCAGCCTCACCAGAAGTTTAATGGTACTGTAAATGTGTGTTCCTGATTCTGTATTATAAAACTCAACTTTTTCTGTATTCTAACTCACCTTTTTACTGTTTTCAACTCTCACTTAGAAATCCCAGCAGCACTTGGAAGAGACCAGCCCCACAGAGCAGAGAACCATCTTGTGGGCGTCGATGCACCATTTAGGGAGAGCGGGCCAGACAATGGAAGTGCGTGGCATGCGGGCCGGACTTGCCCTGGGCTGGGTGTCCCCCACATGTTAGTGTAATAGAGCCACTGCCCAGCCTGTCGTCACTGCCGCCCACACTGCCGAAACCCCTGCACTGCGGACACTGCTGGCACTCCTGCACTGAGAACACTGCCGGCACTCCCGCACTTCCGACACTGCCGTCACCCCTGCACTGAGGACACTGTAGGCACTCCTGCACTGAGGACACCTCCAGCACTCCCACACTGCCAACACTGCCGACATCACTGCACTGAGGACACCACTGGAACCCCTGCACTGCCAGCATTGCCAGCACCACTGCACTGAGGACACTGCCAGCACTCCTGCACTGAGGACACCTTCAGCACTCCCACACTGCCGGCACCACTGAACTGAGGACAGCGCTAGCACCCCTGCACTGCCGACACTGCTGGCACCACCGCACTGAGGACACCGCTGGCACCCTTGCACTGCCAACACTGCCAGCACCACCGCACTGAGGACACTGCTGGCACCCCTACACTGCCGACACTGCCGGCACCACGCACTGAGAACACCGCTGGCACCCCTGCACTGCCGACACTACCGCACTAAGGACACGGCTGGCACCCCTGCACTGCCGACACTACCGCACTAAGGACACGGCTGACACCTCTGCACTGCCGACACTAACGCTCTAAGGACATCGCCGGCACCTCTGCACTGCCAACACTGCTGGCACCCCCACACTGACAGACACCGCTGACAACCCTGCACTCAGAGGCGGATTGTCCATAGGGTTCACAGGGAAGATTCCCGGTGGGCCGACGCACCCGTGGGGCCTGTTTTGTTTGAGGACATGTGGTCCTTTTTATAGACATAATGAATAAGATGCTAAATAATTTGCATATATGAAAATTACTTTGCTACTTAGCCTGTGATTGCAGATGATCTAGTGTATGCTCTGTCTGCCTGCTTGGCTGACATATAAGATTAAGTGAATAGTGATTGGGATAAGGTTGGTGTAATAAGCAAGAAAATGTATCTTTCTAAAGAATGATATAGTTTCCTAAATTCTGAAGGTGTATCATATAATGTACTCATAATATTTAATTTTATTTATTTTTAACTTCCACCTTGATGCTGGACATGCCCACTATCTGGAAAGTTTTTTGGGGGAGGGTGCTGCTGCCATGGCCCATGGCTAGACCTTACACCTCTGGTGCTGCCCATGGGAATGAATTTGTGAATATTGCTATCTGGCAAACCTTTTAACGTATCCCACATTTCCGTAGTGTTCTTGCAATGAAACAAATCTTACCAGTCAATGTCGCTTAGTGCACTTCTCAGCATACTGAAGTTAGCCTTCCTAAAGTTATATGTTTTGGTTGATCCCTTATAGCTGTTTCTTGAAACTGATTTCGAGTGTAATCATATAGTGATCACTGTTCCCCAAAGTCTTCCCAACTTTGTATTTGACCTGCACTGTGTCCAATCCACACTGTATTTGACCTGTGCTGTTTCCAACCCACACTGTGTCCAACCCACACTGTGTCTAACCTGCGCTGTATTCAACCCACACTGTATTTGACCCACACTGTAACCTGCACTTTATCCGACCCACACTATACACAACTAGAGATGTGCACCGTAAATTTTTCGGGTTTTGTGTTTTGGTTTTGGATTCAGTTCCACGGCCGTGTTTTGGATTTGGATGCGTTTTGCCAAAACCTGTTACGCACACCAGTGCTAACAGGAGTATACCGGTGTATGAACAGAGAGGGATGCGAGGCAAAACGAACTCACAGACAGTATAACACAACATACACAGGAGGTGATGGAATAACTAATAAAAACAAAATGAACGGGGAAGCCCAAAGGCTCAGGAATTGGGTGTCTCCCTAGTGTCAGGAATGCTCAGATGGAATAGAGCGGACAATGAAGCGAGATGTAGTGATTTAACATGTGAAGCACCCAAAATGATGTTGCTAAGAGCAACAGGAAAAACCCCAAAGGGTTACCAATGGGTGTGGGAATAAACTCCTTGGTCAGAGATAGAAATATAGACACAAGGAGAGTATCCACAATCCTAACCCCCACTTGCAGGGCACAGGTTCAGCTTACTGCCACTAAACTGACACCTGGACGCCCTGCACAGTGAGGGAGGATTAAGCAAGCAGGTCTGAGAGTACACCCGCAAACCTGCTGGGTTCACAGAATAGCAAAAGAACCCCAGCAGGTTAAACAACTGACTCCAGTCTTACTGCTAGGTCCGGATGGGCAGAATGAAGTACCGAATCCCAAGGCCTATTCGCAGTAAGCAACAAGTAAATACAAAGTCACACAGTACTAGCTAACTCTCTGGAACTGACTAACAAACAAAGATTCAGCAGCATTTGCCTAGCCTGAGAGGATGGTTTATATAGCAGGTGCTGTCCACGCCCCACTCAGACCTCACAGACTGTGAGCACAAAACCAGCGCCGGATTCCCTGCCGTGCACAGAGCCTGTAACCACTACACAGTAAAAACCCGGACCGGAGTATCAGCTGCGCTCAGGTTACTTCGCTAACACTTGCCTCCCGGTTGCCATGGCGACGTGGCAGTACAGAACAGGAGATCCTAACAGTACCCCCCCTCTGATGAGGGTTCAAAGAACCTCTACCACCGGGTTTATCGGGGAACTGCGAGAAGAAAGAGCGTATCAGTCTGGGGGCATGAAGATCACAACTGCGCACCCACGACCGCTCCTCCGGGCCATACCCCTTCCAGTGCACCAAAAATGACAGCCGACCCCGAACCATCTTGGAGTCAAGAACCCTTTCAACCACAAACTCCCTCTGACCCCATATCAGAAGAGGAGAAGGTCTTCCACTGGAAGAAGGATTACTAACCGCCAGTTTTAAAAGGGAACAATGAAATGTTTTATTGATACCCAATGAACGGGGCAGATCTAACTGAAATGCCACCGGATTGATAACCCTGGTGATCTTATAAGGGCCGATGAACTGGGGGCCTAACTTATGAGATGGCTGTCTCAACTTCAAATTCTTGGTGGACAACCAGACGAAGTCTCCTAATTTAAAGCTGCAGGGTCTTTTCCGCTTATCAAAAACCCTTTTGGTCACTAATGACACAGACACAAGGGCTTTCTTAACTTTCCTCCAAATACCCCTAAGGGCCGAAACCACAGAGGAACCACCAGGCGTGGAATCCAGGGGGTCAAAAGAATTGGCCTTAGGATGATGCCCATACACACAAAGGAAGGGAGAGATCCCTGTAGCAGAGTGAGCCGCGTTGTTATAGGCAAACTCCGCCATGGACAGATGAGCAACCCAGTCAGTATGACACTTGGAGACATAACACCTGAGGAACTGCTCCAAGGACTGGTTCACCCTCTCAGTCTGCCCATTAGACTGTGGATGGTAGCCTGACGACAAGCTCACAGAAATCTGGAGATCAGAACAAAATGCCTTCCAGAATTTGGCCACAAACTGGGATCCACGGTCAGAGACCACATCAAGTGGCAACCCGTGGAGGCGCACAACATGCTGCATAAATAACTCAGACAGGCGTCTGGCCGATGGCAACCCAACCAGTGGAACGAAATGCGCCATCTTCGAAAACCTGTCAACGACAACCCAAATGGCTGTCATCCCCGAGGATTTGGGCAAGTCCACCACAAAATCCATGGAAATGTGGGTCCATGGCTTAGATGGAATAGGAGTTTTATTTCGGGCACAAACGTCACATGCCCGAACCCACTGATCCACATCCCTAGCCACCGAGGGCCACCACACCGCCCTAGACAGCAACTCCCGAGTTCTGGCAATACCCGGATGCCCTGCCGACCTCTTGGCATGGAATTCCAGGAACACTCGCTGTCTTAACCTAGGAGGCACAAACAAGAGACCTACCGGAAGGTCTGGAGGAGCCTGCTCCTGTGCTCTAAGGACTAATGACAAGAGGTCTTGGGTAATGCCCACTTTAATACATGATGGGGACACAATGGGCAATGGCTCCTCGGTAGTCTCTTGGACTGGAGCAAAACTCCGCGAGAGCGCATCAGCCTTGACGTTTTTTGACCCAGGGCGATATGTTATCAAAAAATTAAAGCGAGCAAAAAACAAAGCCCATCGTGCTTGCCTGGCATTGAGCCGCTTCGCTGACTCTAATTATGCCAGATTCTTATGGTCGGTGAGAATTGAGACCACAAACTTAGCCCCCTCAAGCCAGTGTCTCCACTCCCCGAGTGCATCCTTTATAGCCAACAATTCCCGGTTACCCACATCATAATTCATCTCGGCAGACGAAAATTTACGGGAAAAGTAAGCACAGGGATGAAGGCGATTATCAGACACCCCCATCTGAGAGAGCACTGCCCCAATACCTATCTCAGAGGCATCCACTTCTACCACAAAAGGACGCTCTGGATCTGGGTGTCGCAGCACCTTGGCCGAGACAAATGCCCTTTTGAGACGGGCAAAGGCCGCTTTGGCCTCACAAGACCAGTGAGCAACATCCGCCCCTTTCTTAGTGAGTGCCACCAAGGGGGCCACTATAGACGAAAATCCAGCGATGAACCGTCTATAAAAATTCGCAAAGCCCAGAAAACGCTGAAGCGCCTTCAAACTAGTGGGCTGCACCCAATCCAGGACTGCATGTACCTTAGAACCCTCCATTTGGAAACCTTCTGAGGAGATAATATACCCTAGAAATGTGATTTGCTGGACTTCAAATTCGCACTTCTCCAGCTTCGCCCCAAGCTGGTGGTCTCTGAGTTTCTGGAGGACTAAGCGTACATGCTTCCGATGTTCCCCCAGGGAATGGGAGAAGATTAGGATGTCATCTAGATAAACAACTAAAAATCTATCCAAATATTCCCTGAGCACATCGTTCATGAGTTCCTGGAAGACTGCCGGGGCATTAGAGAGCCCAAAAGGCATCACCAAATATTCATAATGCCCTGAGTGGGTATTAAAGGCAGTCTTCCATTCATCCCCCTCTCTTATTCGGATTAGATTGTAAGCACCGCGTAGGTCAATCTTAGAAAAAATGGTGGCAGTACGAAGCTGGTCAAACAAAACCGAAATGAGAGGCAGTGGGTACGAGTTTTTAATCGTGATACGGTTCAATTCCCTGAAGTCGATGCAGGGTCGCAACGAACCGTCCTTTTTACCCACGAAGAAGAACCCCGACCCAACTGGGGACTGTGAGGGTCTGATAAATCCCTTAGCCAAGTTCTCCTGAATGTACTCTGCCATAGCCTGAGTCTCAGGACGTGACAGGGAGTACAACCTGCTCTTGGGAAGCTTAGCATCCGGCAACAAATCAATGGCACAGTCATAGGGGCGATAGGGAGGTAGTACCTCCGCAACTTTTTTGGAGAACACATCCGCAAAATCTGCATAACATCCTGGCAATCCTGGCAAACTTAGCTGCGAGAGCCTGACTGGAAGGCTCAAGCAACTCCTGAAACAATCACTACCCCAACTAAGAATCTCCCCAGAGACCCAGTCAAATTGAGGGTTATGGGCCCTTAACCAGGGTAACCCCAAAACCAATGGGGCAAAAGAACAAACAGTCACATAGAAAGACAATTTTTCAGAGTGTGTGGCTCCAATAAACAAAGGAATTTGGCTGGTGCAGGAGGTAATTTTACCCTGGGACAATGGTTCCCCGTTTAACCCACAGATCTCAATCTCTGATGCCAAAGGTACTGAGGGAACAGAGGGGTAAATTTACTAAGGTCCCGATTTTGACCGAGATGCCGTTTTTTCTTCAAAGTGTCATCTCGGTAATTTACTAAAGTCAAATCACGGCAGAGATGAGGGCATTCGTATTTTTTTGGAAGTAGTTGTAAAAAAATACGAATGAATACACCATCGGTCAAAATACGCCAGCAAATTAGTAGAACTCGGTAATTTACTAAAAAGTGCAAATCTCCAAAGAGGAAAAATTACAAATCGCAAAAAAGTGCTAAAAAAAAGCAGACCTGCTTTTTATATTCGTGATTGCATAGGCATGCAGGGATCCATGAGATCCGTGCATGTCTATCAGTGGGAAGGGGTGGGAAAGTTTTTTTTACCAGCGGGCCCGTTTTTCCGCCGCATGCTGGTACTTGTGGTTCTCCAAGTACCAGCATGCGGGGGAGGCTTGCTGGGACTTGTAGTACTGCTACTAAAAACAATATCTTTTCATTTACAACAAAGGCTATCAGCCCCCCCATCCGCAGCCCATTGGATGGGGGGGACAGCCTCGGGCTTCACCCCTGGTCCTTGGGTGGCTGGGGGGGGGGGACCCCTTGATTGAAGGGGTCCCCACTCCCCCAGGGTACCCCGGCCAGGGGTGACTAGTTGGATTTTTGATGCCACGGCCGCAGGGCACTATATAAAAGAGACCCCCGGCTGTGGCATTATCTGTCCAGCTAGTGGAGCCCGGTGCTGGTTTTAAAAATACGGGGGACCCCTACTCTTTTTGTCCCCCGTATTTTTGGAACCAGGACCAGGCGCAGAGCCCGATGCTGGTTGCTTAAATATGGGGGAACCCCTGTCATTTTTTCCCCCATATTTCTGCAACCAGGATCGGCTCAAAGAGCCCGAGGCTGGTTATGCTTAGGAGGGGGGACCCCACGCATTTTTATTTTTATTTTACATTGTTTAATTAAAAAAAAAAAAAAAAAATTAACCCCAGCACGGATCACACAGATCCGGCCAAGATTCATTTTTAAAAAGTCGGCAGTGTTTTGCCAATCACTGCCGTAAAAATAGAAAAAAAACACGAATGACATCGACATCGGAACAAAAGAAAAACCCGAATACGACAGCTTAGTAAATTAGTCGTAATCAATTCAAAAAGTTGCAGTTTTACACTTTCGATGTCATTCGTGATTGAACTTTGACCTTTTTCCGAAAATTACGAATGTTAGTAAATTTACCCCAGAGTGTTCCAGGGCGAATTGATGGTCCATGAAAACCCCATCGGCCCCACTGTCAACAAAGGCCTCAGTCTTGACAGTTTGACCGAGGATCTCCAAAGTCACCGGAATGAGAAAAGTCTTTTTGGGAAAATCTGACTTCTGGCCTGACAGGATATTTGCCATCACCCTCAGGCCCTGAAGTTTTCCGGCTTTTCTGGGCATGATACTACGACATGACCTTTATTCACACAGTACAAACACAAACCCTGCTGTCTCCTCCGCGTCTTCTCACACAAGGAGAGGCGGGTAGCCCCAATCTGCATAGGCTCCTCAGAATATTCCTCAGAGTCTGAGGTTCCCTTGGGAAAAAAGAAAACTGCGGTCTCCCTTTCAAGCCTACGCTCTCTCAGCCGTCTATCCACCCGGATGGATAACTGCATGAGCTGATCTAAGCTATCAGGCGAGGGATATTGTACCAGTTGGTCCTTTATCTGGTCAGAAAGGCCCATTCGGTACTGGTTTCTCAGGGCTGGGTCATTCCACTGGGTATCATGAGCCAACCTCCGAAACTCCGTACTATAAACCTCAGCTGGCCGTCGCCCTTGCTTTAGGACCGTAATCTGAGCCTCAGCTGAAGCCATCTTGTCAGGGTCATCATACAAAATGCCCAGTGCCGTAAAAAAAGCATCAACACTTTTAAGCGACGGACAGTCAGGCTGCAACCCATATGCCCAGACCTGTGGGTCTCCTTGTAGCAAGGAAATCACCATGCCCACCCGCTGAATCTCCAACCCAGAAGACTGGGGCCTAAGCCTGAAATATAGCTTACAGCTCTCCTTGAAACAAAAAAACTGTGAGCGATCTCCAGAAAAACGATCCGGGAGATTTACTTTCGGCTCCTTAACCCCTAAACTTGCAGCTGCTGCTGCGGGAGCTCCGCTAGCGGCCTGCGGGGTGTTCATTTTAATGGACATCTCATTAAATTGTCGAGTCAGGACCTGCACCTGATCGACGACCTGTTGCAAAGTATTTTGAGAGGTATGCTCCATATTCCCACAAAATTTCAACAGGAGTAGGGCTGCTGAATATGTTACGCACACCAGTGCTAACAGGAGTATACCGGTGTATGAACAGAGAGGGATGCGAGGCAAAACGAACTCACAGACATTATAACACAACATACACAGGAGGTGATGGAATAACTAATAAACACAAAATGAACGGGGAAGCCCAAAGGCTCAGGAATTGGGTGTCTCCCTAGTGTCAGGAATGCTCAGATGGAATAGAGCGGACAATGAAGCGAGATGTAGTGATTTAACATGTGGAGCACCCAAAATGATGTTGCTAAGAGCAACAGGAAAAACCCCAAAGGGTTACCAACGGGTGTGGGAATAAACTCCTTGGTCAGAGATAGAAATATAGACACAAGGAGAGTATCCACAATCCTAACCCCTACTTGCAGGGCACAGGTTCAGCTTACTGCCACTAAACTGACACCTGGATGCCCTGCACAGTGAGGGAGGATTAAGCAAGCAGGTCTGAGAGTACAGCCGCAAACCTGCTCGGTTCACAGAATAGCAAAAGAACCCCAGCAGGTTAAACAACTGACTCCAGTCTTACTGCTAGGTCCGGATTGGCAGAATGAAGTACCGAATCCCAAGGCCTGTTCGCAGTAGAGATGAGCGGGTTCGGTTTCTCTGAATCCGAACCCGCCAGAACTTCATGTTTTTTTTCACGGGTCCGAGCGACTCGGACCTTCCCGCCTTGCTCGGTTAACCCGAGCGCGCCCGAACGTCATCATGACGCTGTCGGATTCTCGCGAGGCTCGGATTCTATCGCGAGACTCGGATTCTATATAAGGAGCCGCGCGTCGCCGCCATTTTCACACGTGCATTGAGATTGATAGGGAGAGGACGTGGCTGGCGTCCTCTCCATTTAGAATAGATTAGAGAGACACTTGATTTACTAATTTTGGGGAGCATTAGGAGTACTCAGTACAGTGCAGAGTTTTGCTGATAGTGACCACCAGTTTTATTTATAATCCGTTCTCTGCCTGAAAAAAGCGATACACAGCACACAGTGACTCAGTCACATACCATATCTGTGTGCACTGCTCAGGCTCAGGCCAGTGTGCTGCATCATCTATTATCTATATATAATATTATATATATCTGTCTGACTGCTCAGCTCACACAGCTTATAATTGTGGGGGAGACTGGGGAGCACTACTGCAGTGCCAGTTATAGGTTATAGCAGGAGCCAGGAGTACATAATATATTATATAGTGAGTGACCACCAGACACACAGTGCAGTTTATTTAATATATCCGTTCTCTGCCTGAAAAAAGCGATACACACAGTGACTCAGTCAGTCACATACCATATCTGTGTGCACTGCTCAGGCTCAGGCCAGTGTGCTGCATCATCTATATATATTATATATCTGTCTGACTGCTCAGCTCACACAGCTTATAATTGTGGGGGAGACTGGGGAGCACTACTGCAGTGCCAGTTATAGGTTATAGCAGGAGCCAGGAGTACATAATATTATATTAAAATTAAACAGTGCACACTTTTGCTGCAGGAGTGCCACTGCCAGTGTGACTAGTGACTAGTGACCTGACCACCAGTATATATAATATTAGTAGTATACTATCTCTTTATCAACCAGTCTATATTAGCAGCAGACACAGTACAGTGCGGTAGTTCACGGCTGTGGCTACCTCTGTGTCGGCACTCGGCAGCCCGTCCATAATTGTATATACCACCTAACCGTGGTTTTTTTTTCTTTCTTTATACATACATACTAGTTACGAGTATACTATCTCTTTATCAACCAGTCTATATTAGCAGCAGACACAGTACAGTGCGGTAGTTCACGGCTGTGGCTACCTCTGTGTCGGCACTCGGCAGCCCGTCCATAATTGTATATACCACCTAACCGTGGTTTTTTTTTCTTTCTTTATACATACATACTAGTTACGAGTATACTATCTTTTTATCAACCAGTCTATATATTAGCAGCAGACACAGTACAGTGCGGTAGTTCACGGCTGTGGCTACCTCTGTGTCGGCACTCGGCAGCCCGTCCATAATTGTATATACCACCTAACCGTGGTTTTTTTTTCTTTCTTTATACATACATACTAGTTACGAGTATACTATCTCTTTATCAACCAGTCTATATATTAGCAGCAGACACAGTACAGTGCGGTAGTTCACGGCTGTGGCTACCTCTGTGTCGGCACTCGGCAGCCCGTCCATAATTGTATATACCACCTAACCGTGGTTTTTTTTTCTTTCTTTATACATACATACTAGTTACGAGTATACTATCTCTTTATCAACCAGTCTATATATTAGCAGCAGACACAGTACAGTGCGGTAGTTCACGGCTGTGGCTACCTCTGTGTCGGCACTCGGCAGCCCGTCCATAATTGTATATACCACCTAACCGTGGTTTTTTTTTCTTTCTTTATACATACATACTAGTTACGAGTATACTATCTCTTTATCAACCAGTCTATATATTAGCAGCAGACACAGTACAGTGCGGTAGTTCACGGCTGTGGCTACCTCTGTGTCGGCACTCGGCAGCCCGTCCATAATTGTATATACCACCTAACCGTGGTTTTTTTTTCTTTCTTTATACATACATACTAGTTACGAGTATACTATCTCTTTATCAACCAGTCTATATATTAGCAGCAGACACAGTACAGTGCGGTAGTTCACGGCTGTGGCTACCTCTGTGTTGGCACTCGGCAGCCCGTCCATAATTGTATATACCACCTAACCGTGGTTTTTTTTTCTTTCTTTATACATACATACTAGTTACGAGTATACTATCTCTTTATCAACCAGTCTATATATTAGCAGCAGACACAGTACAGTGCGGTAGTTCACGGCTGTGGCTACCTCTGTGTCGGCACTCGGCAGCCCGTCCATAATTGTATATACCACCTAACCGTGGTTTTTTTTTCTTTCTTTATACATACATACTAGTTACGAGTATACTATCTCTTTATCAACCAGTCTATATATTAGCAGCAGACACAGTACAGTGCGGTAGTTCACGGCTGTGGCTACCTCTGTGTCGGCACTCGGCAGCCCGTCCATAATTGTATATACCACCTAACCGTGGTTTTTTTTTCTTTCTTTATACATATATACTAGTTACGAGTATACTATCTCTTTATCAACCAGTCTATATATTAGCAGCAGACACAGTACAGTGCGGTAGTTCACGGCTGTGGCTACCTCTGTGTCGGCACTCGGCAGCCCGTCCATAATTGTATATACCACCTAACCGTGGTTTTTTTTTCTTTCTTTATACATACATACTAGTTACGAGTATACTATCTCTTTATCAACCAGTCTATATATTAGCAGCAGACACAGTACAGTGCGGTAGTTCACGGCTGTGGCTACCTCTGTGTCGGCACTCGGCAGCCCGTCCATAATTGTATATACCACCTAACTGTGGGTTTTTTTCTTTCTTTATACATACATACTAGTTACGAGTATACTATCTCTTTATCAACCAGTCTATATATTAGCAGCAGACACAGTACAGTGCGGTAGTTCACGGCTGTGGCTACCTCTGTGTCGGCACTCGGCAGCCCGTCCATAATTGTATATACCACCTAACCTTGGTTTTTTTTTCTTTCTTTATACATACATACTAGTTACGAGTATACTATCTCTTTATCAACCAGTCTATATATTAGCAGCAGACACAGTACAGTGCGGTAGTTCACGGCTGTGGCTACCTCTGTGTCGGCACTCGGCAGCCCGTCCATAATTGTATACTAGTATCCAATCCATCCATCTCCATTGTTTACCTGAGGTGCCTTTTAGTTGTGCCTATTAAAATATGGAGAACAAAAATGTTGAGGTTCCAAAATTAGGGAAAGATCAAGATCCACTTCCACCTCGTGCTGAAGCTGCTGCCACTAGTCATGGCCGAGACGATGAAATGCCAGCAACGTCGTCTGCCAAGGCCGATGCCCAATGTCATAGTACAGAGCATGTCAAATCCAAAACACCAAATATCAGTAAAAAAAGGACTCCAAAACCTAAAATAAAATTGTCGGAGGAGAAGCGTAAACTTGCCAATATGCCATTTACCACACGGAGTGGCAAGGAACGGCTGAGGCCCTGGCCTATGTTCATGGCTAGTGGTTCAGCTTCACATGAGGATGGAAGCACTCAGCCTCTCGCTAGAAAAATGAAAAGACTCAAGCTGGCAAAAGCAGCACAGCAAAGAACTGTGCATTCTTCGAAATCCCAAATCCACAAGGAGAGTCCAATTGTGTCGGTTGCGATGCCTGACCTTCCCAACACTGGACGTGAAGAGCATGCGCCTTCCACCATTTGCACGCCCCCTGCAAGTGCTGGAAGGAGCACCCGCAGTCCAGTTCCTGATAGTCAGATTGAAGATGTCAGTGTTGAAGTACACCAGGATGAGGAGGATATGGGTGTTGCTGGCGCTGGGGAGGAAATTGACCAGGAGGATTCTGATGGTGAGGTGGTTTGTTTAAGTCAGGCACCCGGGGAGACACCTGTTGTCCGTGGTAGGAATATGGCCGTTGACATGCCAGGTGAAAATACCAAAAAAATCAGCTCTTCGGTGTGGAGGTATTTCACCAGAAATGCGGACAACAGGTGTCAAGCCGTGTGTTCCCTTTGTCAAGCTGTAATAAGTAGGGGTAAGGACGTTAACCACCTCGGAACATCCTCCCTTATACGTCACCTGCAGCGCATTCATAATAAGTCAGTGACAAGTTCAAAAACTTTGGGTGACAGCGGAAGCAGTCCACTGACCAGTAAATCCCTTCCTCTTGTAACCAAGCTCACGCAAACCACCCCACCAACTCCCTCAGTGTCAATTTCCTCCTTCCCCAGGAATGCCAATAGTCCTGCAGGCCATGTCACTGGCAATTCTGACGAGTCCTCTCCTGCCTGGGATTCCTCCGATGCATCCTTGCGTGTAACGCCTACTGCTGCTGGCGCTGCTGTTGTTGCCGCTGGGAGTCGATGGTCATCCCAGAGGGGAAGTCGTAAGCCCACTTGTACTACTTCCAGTAAGCAATTGACTGTTCAACAGTCCTTTGCGAGGAAGATGAAATATCACAGCAGTCATCCTACTGCAAAGCGGATAACTGAGGCCTTGGCATCCTGGGTGGTGAGAAACGTGGTTCCGGTATCCATCATTACTGCAGAGCCAACTAGAGACTTGTTGGAGGTACTGTGTCCCCGGTACCAAATACCATCTAGGTTCCATTTCTCTAGGCAGGCGATACCGAAAATGTACACAGACCTCAGAAAAAGAGTCACCAGTGTCCTAAAAAATGCAGCTGTACCCCAATGTCCACTTAACCACGGACATGTGGACAAGTGGAGCAGGGCAGGGTCAGGACTATATGACTGTGACAGCCCACTGGGTAGATGTATGGACTCCCGCCGCAAGAACAGCAGCGGCGGCACCAGTAGCAGCATCTCGCAAACGCCAACTCTTTCCTAGGCAGGCTACGCTTTGTATCACCGCTTTCCAAAATACGCACACAGCTGAAAACCTCTTACGGCAACTGAGGAAGATCATCGCGGAATGGCTTACCCCAATTGGACTCTCCTGTGGATTTGTGGCATCGGACAACGCCAGCAATATTGTGTGTGCATTAAATATGGGCAAATTCCAGCACGTCCCATGTTTTGCACATACCTTGAATTTGGTGGTGCAGAATTTTTTAAAAAACGACAGGGGCGTGCAAGAGATGCTGTCGGTGGCCAGAAAAATTGCGGGACACTTTCGGCGTACAGGCACCACGTACAGAAGACTGGAGCACCACCAAAAACTACTGAACCTGCCCTGCCATCATCTGAAGCAAGAAGTGGTAACGAGGTGGAATTCAACCCTCTATATGCTTCAGAGGTTGGAGGAGCAGCAAAAGGCCATTCAAGCCTATACAATTGAGCACGATATAGTAGGTGGAATGCACCTGTCTCAAGTGCAGTGGAGAATGATTTCAACGTTGTGCAAGGTTCTGATGCCCTTTGAACTTGCCACACGTGAAGTCAGTTCAGACACTGCCAGCCTGAGTCAGGTCATTCCCCTCATCAGGCTTTTGCAGAAGAAGCTGGAGGCATTGAAGAAGGAGCTAAAAGGGAGCGATTCCGCTAGGCATGTGGGACTTGTGGATGCAGCCCTTAATTCGCTTAACAAGGATTCACGGGTGGTCAATCTGTTGAAATCAGAGCACTACATTTTGGCCACCGTGCTCGATCCTAGATTTAAAGCCTACCTTGGATCTCTCTTTCCGGCAGACACAGGTCTGCTGGGGTTGAAAGACCTGCTGGTGACAAAATTGTCAAGTCAAGCGGAACGCGACCTGTCAACATCTCCTCCTTCACATTCTCCCGCAACTGGGGGTGCGAGGAAAAGGCTAAGAATTCCGAGCCCACCCGCTGGCGGTGATGCAGGGCAGTCTGGAGCGACTGCTGATGCTGACATCTGGTCCGGACTGAAGGACCTGACAACGATTACGGACATGTCGTCTACTGTCACTGCATATGATTCTCTCAACATTGATAGAATGGTGGAGGATTATATGAGTGACCGCATCCAAGTAGGCACGTCACACAGTCCGTACTTATACTGGCAGGAAAAAGAGGCAATTTGGAGGCCCTTGCACAAACTGGCTTTATTCTACCTAAGTTGCCCTCCCACAAGTGTGTACTCCGAAAGAGTGTTTAGTGCCGCCGCTCACCTTGTCAGCAATCGGCGTACGAGGTTACATCCAGAAAATGTGGAGAAGATGATGTTCATTAAAATGAATTATAATCAATTCCTCCGCGGAGACATTGACCAGCAGCAATTGCCTCCACAAAGTACACAGGGAGCTGAGATGGTGGATTCCAGTGGGGACGAATTGATAATCTGTGAGGAGGGGGATGTACACGGTGATATATCGGAGGGTGAAGATGAGGTGGACATCTTGCCTCTGTAGAGCCAGTTTGTGCAAGGAGAGATTAATTGCTTCTTTTTTGGGGGGGGTCCAAACCAACCCGTCATATCAGTCACAGTCGTGTGGCAGACCCTGTCACTGAAATGATGGGTTGGTTAAAGTGTGCATGTCCTGTTTTGTTTATACAACATAAGGGTGGGTGGGAGGGCCCAAGGACAATTCCATCTTGCACCTCTTTTTTCTTTTCTTTTTCTTTGCATCATGTGCTGATTGGGGAGGGTTTTTTGGAAGGGACATCCTGCGTGACACTGCAGTGCCACTCCTAGATGGGCCCGGTGTTTGTGTCGGCCACGAGGGTCGCTAATCTTACTCACACAGTCAGCTACCTCATTGCGCCTCTTTTTTTCTTTGCGTCATGTGCTGTTTGGGGAGGGTTTTTTGGAAGGGACATCCTGCGTGACACTGCAGTGCCACTCCTAGATGGGCCCGGTGTTTGTGTCGGCCACTAGGGTCGCTAATCTTACTCTCACAGCTACCTCATTGCGCCTCTTTTTTTCTTTGCGTCATGTGCTGTTTGGGGAGGGTTTTTTGGAAGGGACATCCTGCGTGACACTGCAGTGCCACTCCTAGATGGGCCCGGTGTTTGTGTCGGCCACTAGGGTCGCTTATCTTACTCACACAGCGACCTCGGTGCAAATTTTAGGACTAAAAATAATATTGTGAGGTGTGAGGTATTCAGAATAGACTGAAAATGAGTGTAAATTATGGTTTTTGAGGTTAATAATACTTTGGGATCAAAATGACCCCCAAATTCTATGATTTAAGCTGTTTTTTAGTGTTTTTTGAAAAAAACACCCGAATCCAAAACACACCCGAATCCGACAAAAAAAATTCGGTGAGGTTTTGCCAAAACGCGTTCGAACCCAAAACACGGCCGCGGAACCGAACCCAAAACCAAAACACAAAACCCGAAAAATTTCAGGCGCTCATCTCTAGTTCGCAGTAAGCAACAAGTAAATACAAAGTCACACAGTACTAGCTAACTCTCTGGAACTGACTAACAAACAAAGATTCAGCAGCATTTGCCTAGCCTGAGAGGATGGTTTATATAGCAGGTGCTGTCCACGCCCCACTCAGACCTCACAGACTGTGAGCACAAAACCAGCGCCGGATTCCCTGCCGTGCACAGAGCCTGTAACCACTACACAGTAAAAACCCGGACAGGAGTATCAGCTGCGCTCAGGTTACTTCGCTAACACTTGCCTCCCGGTTGCCATGGCGACGTGGCAGTACAGAACAGGAGATCCTAACAAAACCTCCCTGAAATTATTTTGTCGGATTCGAGTGTGTTTTGGATTCGGGTGGTTTTTTTTTAAAAAACCTCAAAAACAGCTTAAATCATAGAATTTGGGGGTCATTTTGATCCCATAGTATTATTAACCTCAATAACCATAATTTCCACTCATTTCCAGTCTATTCTGAACACCTCACACTATTATTTTTAGTCCTAAAATTTGCATCGAGGCCGCTGGATGACTAAGCTAAGCGACCCAAGTGGGCGGCACAAACACCTGGCCCATCTAGGAGTGGCACTGCAGTGTCAGACAGGATGGCACTTAAAAAAATTAGCACAAACAGCACATGATGCAGAGATAAATAATAAAAAAAGAGGTGCAAGATGGAATTGTCCTTGGGCCATCCCTCCCAACCTTATGTTGTATAAACAGGACATGCACACTTTAATGAACCCATCATTTCAGCCACAGGGTCTGCCACATGACTGTGGCTGAAATGACTGGTTGGTTTGGGCCCCCACCAAAAAAGAAGCAATCAATCTCTCCTTGCACAAACTGGCTCTACAGAGGCAAGATGTCCACCTCCTCCTCATCGTCCGATTCATCACCCCTTTCACTGCGTAAATCCCCCTCCTCACAGAGCATTCATTCGTCCCCACTGGAATCCACCATCTCAGGTCCCTGTGTACTTTCTGGTTTCAATTGCTGGTGAATGTCTCCACGGAGGAATTGATTATAATAATTAATTTTGATGAACATCATGTTCTCCACATTTTCTGGAAGTAACCTCGTACGCCGATTGCTGACAAGGTGACCGGCTGAACTAAACACTCTTTCGGAGTTCACACAGGAGGGTGGACAACATAGGTAAAATAAAGCCAGTCTGTGCAAGGGCCTCCAAATTGCATCTTTTTCCTGCCAGTATATGTACGGACTGTCTGACGTGCCTACTTGGATGCTGTCACTCATATAATCCTCCACCATTCATTCAATGGTAACAGAATCATATGCAGTGACAGTAGACGACATGTCAGTAATCGTTGGCAGGTCCTTCAGTCCAGACCAGATGTCAGCACTCGCTCCAGACTGCCCTGCATCACCGCCAGCGGGTGGGCTCGGAATTCTTAGCCTTTTCCTTGCAGCCCCAGTTGCGGTAGAATGTGAAGGAGGAGCTGTTGATGGGTCATGTTCCACTTGAGTTGACACGTGTCTCACCAGCAGGTCTTTGAACATGTGCAGACTTGTGTCTGCTGGAAAGAGAGATACAACGTAGGCTTTAAACCTAGGATCGAGCACGGTGGCCAAAATGTAGTGCTCTGATTTCAACAGATTGACCACCCGTGAATCCTAGTTAAGCGAATTAAGGGCTCCATCCACAAGTCCCACATGCCTAGCGGAATCGCTCCGTTTTAGCTCCTCCTTCAATCTCTCCAGCTGCTTCTGCAAAAGCCTGATGAGGGGAATGACCTGACTCAGGCTGGCAGTGTCTGAACTGACTTCACGTGTCGCAAGTTTAAAGGGTTGCAGAAACTTGCACAACGTTCAAATCATTCTCCACTGTGCTTGAGTCAGGTGCATTCCCCCTCCTTTGCCTATATCGTAGGCAGATGTATACGCTTGAATGGCCTTTTGCTGCTCCTCCATCCTCTGAAGCATATAGAGGGTTGAATTCCACCTCGTTACCACCTCTTGCTTCAGATGATGGCAGGGCAGGTTCAGGAGTGTTGGCTGGAGCTCCAGTCTTCAGCATGCGGTGGCTGAATGCCGAAAGTGGCCAGCAATTCTTCCGGACACCGACAGCATTTCTTGCACGCCCCTGTCATTTTTTAAATAATTCTGCACCACCAAATTCAATATATGTGCAAAACATGGGACATGCTGGAATTTGCCCACATGTAATGCACGTACAATATTGGTGGCAATGTCCGATGTCACAAATCCCCAGGAGAGTCCAATTGGGGTAAGCCATTCTGCAATGATGTTCCTCAATTTCCGTAAGAGGTTGTGAGCTGTGTGCCTCTTATGGAAAGCGGTGATACAAAGCGTAGCCTGCCTAGGAACGAGTTGGCGTTTGCGAGATGCTGCTACTGGTGCTGCCGCTGCTGTTCTTGCTGCTGGAGGCAATACATCTACCCAGTGGGCTGTCACAGTCATATAGTCCTGAGTCTGCCCTGCTCCACTTGTCCACATGTCCGTGGTTATGTGGACATTGGGTACAACTGCCTTTTTTAGGACACTGGTGACTCTTTTTCTGACGTCTGTATACATTCTCAGTATCGTCTGCCTAGAGAAGTGGAACCTAGATAGTATATGGTATTGGGGACACTGTACCTCAAGCAATTCTCTAATTCCCTGTGAATTAACGGTGGATACCGGACACACGTTTAACACCAACACAGCTGCCAAGGCCTGAGTTATCCGCTTTGCAGCAGGATGACTGGTGTGATATTTCATCTTCCTCGCAAAGGACTGTTGGACAGTCAATTGCTTACTGGAAGTAGTACAAGTAGTCTTCCGACTTCCCCTCTGGGATGACAATTGACTCCCAGCAGCAACAACAGCAGCACCAGCAGCAGTAGGCGTTACACTCAAGGATCCATCGGAGGAATCCCAGTTAGGAGAGGACTCGTCAGACTTGCCAGTGACATGGCCTGCAGGACTATTGGCTTTCCTGGGTAAGGAGGAAATTGACACTGAGGGAGTTGGTGGTGTGGTTTGCAGGAGCTTGGGTACAAGAGGAAGGGATTTAGTTGTCAGTGGACAGCTTCCGCTGTCACCGAAAGTTTTTGAACTTGTCAATGACTTCTGATGAATGCGCTCCAGGTGACGTATAAGGGAGGATGTTCCTTGGTGGTTAACATCCTTACACCTACTTATTACAGCTTGACAAAGGCAACACACGGCTTGACACCTGTTGTCCGCATTTCTGTTAAAATAATTCCACACAGAAGAGGTGATTTTTTTTGTAATTTGACCAGGCATGTCAATGACCTTATTCATCCCACTGACAACAGGTGTCTCCCCGGGTGCCTGACTTGAACAAACCACCTCACCATCAGAATCCTCCTTGTCAATTTCCTCCCCAGCGCCAGCAACACCCATATCCTCATCCTGGTGTACTTCAACAGTGACATCTTCAATTTGACTATCAGGAACTGGACTGTGGGTGCTCCTTCCAGCACTTGCAGGGGGCGTGCAAATGGTGGAAGGCGCCACCTCTTCCCGTCCAGTGTTGGGAAGGTCAGGCATCGCAGCCGACACAATTGGACTCTCCTTGGGGATTTGTGATTTAAAAGAATGCACAGTTCTTTGCTGTGCTTTTACCATCTTAACTCTTTTCAGTTTTCTAGCGGGCGGATGAGTGCTGCCATCCTCATGTGAAGCTGAACCACTAGCCATGATCATAGGCCAGGGCCTCAGCCGTTCCTTGCCACTCCGTGTCGTAAATGGCATATTGGCAAGTTTACGCTTCTCCTCAGATGCTTTTAATTTAGATTTTTGGGTCATTTTACTGAACTTTAGTTTTTTGGATTTTACATGCTCTCTACTATGACATTGGGCATCGGCCATGACAGACGACGTTGTTGCCATTTCATCGTCTCGGCCATGACTAGTGGCAGCAGCTTCAGCACGAGGTGGAAGTGGATCTTGATCTTTCCCTATTTTACCCTCCACATTTTTGTTCTCCATTTTTTAATGTATGGAATTATATGCCAGTAATATATCAATAGCAATGGCATACTGTACTGTACTATATGTATACTGCTGGTCACCAAAATGCTGCACTGTCCTACTATATACTGCTCACAATAATGCAGCACAGAGATAGTATACTTGACACAGAGCTGCAAGATACAGCAATGGCCTAATGTACTGTACTATATGTATACTGCTGGTCACCAAAATGCTGCACTGTCCTACTATATACTGCTCACAATAATGTAGCACAGATATTGTTAGTATACTTGACACAGACCTGCAAGATACAGCAATGGCCTACTGTACTGTACTATATGTATACTGCTGGTGATCAAAATGCTGCACTGTCCTACTATATACTGCTCACAATAATGCAGCACAGAGATAGTATACTTGACACAGAGCTGCAAGATACAGCAATGGCCTACTGTACTGTACTATATGTATACTGCTGGTCACCAAAATGCTGCACTGTCCTACTATATACGGCTCACAATAATGCGGCACAGAGATAGTATACTTGACACTGAGCTGCAAGATACAGCAATGGCCTACTGTACTGTACTACTATAATTATATACTGGTGGTCCCCAGTCCCCACAATGCAGCACACTGAGCACAGATATTTGCAGCACACTGAGCACAGATATGGAGCCTTTTCAGGCAGAGAACGTTGATATTTTCAGCACACTGAGCACAGATATTTGCAGCACACTGAGCACAGATATTTGCAGCACACTGAGCACAGAGTTTTTCAGGGAGAGAACGCAGCCACGTCCTCTCCGTTCAGTCTCCAATGCACGAGTGAAAATGATGGCGACGCACGGCTCTTTATACAGATTACGAATACGAATCTCGCGAGAATCCGACAGCGGGATGATGACATTCGTCCGCGTTCAGGTTAACCGAGCAAGGCGGGAAGATCCGAGGCTGTCTCGGACCTGTGTAAAATAGGTGAAGTTTGGGGGGGTTCGGATCTCGGAGAACCGAACCCGCTCATCTCTATACACAACTCACAGTGTATGAGACTCGTACTGTATTTGACCTGCACTGTATCTCGCACTGTATCCGACGCGCACTGTATCTGACCTTGCACTGTATGCGACATGCACTGTATCCAACCTGCACTGTATCTAACCCGCACTCAGACCTGCACTGTATCCGACCCGAACTGTATCCCGCACTGTATCCAACCTGCACTGTATCTCGCACTGTATCCCACCTTGCAGTGTAGCCAATGTGTACTATATCCAACCCACACTCCGACCTGCACTGTATCTTACACTGTATCTGACCTTGCACTGTAGCCAACGCGCACTGTATCCAACCCGCACTCAAACCTGCACTGTATCCAACCCACACTGTATCCAACTCACACTGTATTCGATTTGCACTATATACAACCCTCAATGAATTCCACCTACACTGTATCCGACCTGCCCTGTATCCACCTGCACTGGTGAGGCAGAGCCTTTCCTGTCATACTAACGTTTGTGCCAGAGTTTTGACTGCATAAAGTATATGAAAAATACAAAGAATTTGTTTGAAATATCTTCTGCATTATTCTAATCATTTTTATAGACAAAACTCTGGAGTAAAAAGTCTCTGGCAGGTGAGGAAGTGCCTCCCCTGCCTATCTTTTCCGCACATCTCTGATCAAAACTCAGTTTATACTGCTGCACCTGTGTATAATGCCCAGACGTACCCTTTGGCTCATATATTGCATGCAAATCTGGCTCTGGTGCTAGCCAGTGCCTCCTGAGCCATTTAGCTTACTGCACATCCCTGACCAGACCTGTATCTGACCCACACTGTAACCTGAATTGTATCCGACCCGCTTTGTATCCAACCTGCACTGTAACCCGCACTGTGTCTGACCCGTACTGCATCTGAACAGCACTGTAACCTGGTCAATATTTAACTGTGTGTCCCAAAGTATTCCGCACTGTACTATACAGGTACAGAACGCTGTTTTTTGTTATTGGGGAGATTTTGGGGAGCTGCTCGACAAAAAGGCTGATTGATCGAGGCTTTACATGGATACAGAGTGCCAGTCATCAGTGACCCAGGGCCCCCAGGAGGGAGGTACAGATTGGGCATTGAGAATAGGCATGTGCTGGGGGCATCAATGTCTGCTGTTGGTTATTTACACATGGTTTTGGGGTGGTTTTTTTTGCTGTGTGGTAACTACTTTAGAGCAGTGATATTGGCCCTCATTCCGAGTTGTTCGCTCGTTCTTTTTCATCGCATCGCAGCGATTTTCCGCAAACTGCGCATGCGCAATATTCGCACTGCGACTGCGCCAAGTAAATTTGCTAAGAAGTTTGGTATTTTACTCACGGCATTACAAGGTTTTTTCTTCGTTCTGGTGATCGTAATGTGATTGACAGGAAGTGGGTGTTTCTGGGTGGAAACTGGACGTTTTATGAGAGTGTGTGAAAAAACGCTGCCGTTTCTGGGAAAAACGCGGGAGTGGCTGAAGAAACGGGGGAGTGTCTGGGCGAACGCTGGGAGTGTTTGTGACGTCAAACCAGGAACGAAACTGACTGAACTGATCGCAGATGCCGAGTAAGTCTGGAGCTACTCAGAAACTGCTAAGAAGTGTCTATTCGCAATTTTGCTAATCTTTCGTTCGCAATTTTGATAAGCTAAGATACACTCCCAGTAGGCGGCGGCTTAGCGTGTGTAAAGCTGCTAAAAGCAGCTTGCGAGCGAACAACTCGGAATGAGGGCCATTGTACAGAAGACTCTCAGGAAATCTCTGTGTTGGATTGTTTTCTATTGATAGTACTTGTGAGTTGGTTTGATTGGTTATTGCTAATGCAGCACTAATTTGTCAATTACTGCCATGTGTTTGGGCCGCTGCTCTGTTGCTTAGTTTAGCTAGCCAGGCTTTGGCCTATGTTGGTAAACAATATTGTGAGGTGTGAGGTGGTCAAAATTGACTGAAAATTAGTGGAAATTAATGTTATTGAGGTTAATTATACTGTAGGAACAAAACAAAACAAAAAAGTCTGTTATTTTAGCTGTTTTTATTTAAAAAAAAAAAAAATCCAGATCCAAAACCCGAAAGGAGATCCAGATCCAAAACCAAAACACAAAACCAAAAACGTGTCCGGTGCACATCTGTAAAAATAATGTCTTAATAGAATCACACTGTAATTTGACCAACATTATTCTGTCTTAAAATAATTTTGACCCATAAACATAATTGTTTACTGTTATTGAACCCTTAATATATATAAAAATCACTACAGTGCCAGCATAATTCACAGGTGTTTAGTGCCTCATTATAATGTAGTGAATAGCCAGGTTGGATCAAACTTGGGGGGTAATTCATACCTGATCACTAGGCTGCGTTTTCGTACAGCGGGCAATCTGGTCTAAACTGCGCATGCGTATGCACCGCAATGCGCAGGCGTGTCACTCGGGTACAAAGCGGATCCCCGCACAGCAATGTGTTTGCGCAAAGGATCCATTCGTACCGGCGTTCTCAAGGAGATTGACAGGAAGATGGCGTTTGTGGGTGGCAAGTGACCGTTTTCTGGGAGTGCTTTGAAAAACGCAGGCGTGTCCAAGCGTTTGCAGGGAGGGTTCCTGACATCAATTCCGGTCCCGGACAGGCTAAAGTGATCGCAGCGGCTGAGTAAGTCCTGGGCTGCCCAGAGACTGCACAAGTTCCGTTTGTACACCTCTGCTACACATCCGTTCTCACACTTGCACAGCTAAAATACACTCTCCCAGTAGGCGGCGACTATCTGTTCGCAGCAGTGCAAAAATCGCCTGCTAGCGATCGAGTCTGAATTAGGCCCAGCATTTCCAGAACTGCACCAAATGGTCTATACATCAGGCTTATAATACTTTTACTTACATATTGTTATTATACAGTGCCTCTAGTCTGCATTAATGACAATCTGTTTCTTATAAAACGAACTAAATGTCTGTAGCATGGTATATTGTTTTAATACATAATTGCTATTTAAAGATAATTAAAATGACGCTGTATATTTCGCCCATCTTCTTATTTACTCGTCTGGTAATATATAATCCCTCACCAGGCCAAGGAGCCAAAGAGATGGAAAATTTAAACCATTCCAGCTTCTGCAAGGGACTTACTACCAGCAGCTGTCTCGCTTTACGAAAGTCACTGCATTCAGTCTACGACCATCAATCACACAATTTGACGTTTCCTCCAAACTGTGTCCAAAAGACAAACGGGGAAAATGTACTTAAAAGGGACAACAGATTTCTAAAAGCAGATGGAATTAAGTCCACTTGTTTATATGGATGTTCAAATACATTCAGACCAAATAGCTTCATGAGAGATATGGCACCCAGCTTTCCTTTACAGCTTGGCTCAAACACCTGACATGGTTATTAATAAATACTCGGTTTAATTGCAGTCCATTTAAAAGTGGAAATGCCTTTAGTAGAGGATACATTATGTAAATGAGGAGATAGGTCTCTTCAGGACAAAGCTTTTCCCCTTGTAGACACAGAGCTCCGGGAATGACTCTGCATATGTTTTTCATCTCCAGGCTTTAGTTCAGCCATATCAAAAAATAATTTGTTCCTAAACTTTTTATAGTGTGTGACTTTTACAGGAGTGTTTGTGTATGCAATAGGTGCTAAATAGTTTTTTTTTTTTTCAAGCTTTTCTGCGAGTGATTTTTCCCAGGAGATCAATTTAATTTGATTTTACCTACTAAAACAGCATGTAGAACATTAACGTTAATGTTCTTATTTGCTCTGACATGACCTTTTCATGGGGGCTTGCAGACCCATTCATGTCAGAGAGATAATACTCTTTTCACAACTCTCTCCCAAATGACAGCATGGGACTGTCGTACATGTTTGGGGTTAACAAAATCAACTCTTGTTAAATGAGTTTAGAAAGCAGATAAAGTATTATCTCACTGTGATCAAAAGTTAGGCTGACATGTATGGAGTACGTGTAATTTATACTTGTTATTACTGTTTGTAGAACTTGCTCAATTTATGTCCATAGGAAGTAAGGCAGAGGGAATGCAACGCTAGTATCTTGTAGAAATTCGCACTACGCATGACCACTAGTACAGAGGTGGGAAATGGGTACTAATTACCTGGGCCCAGGTTTGTTGGAGGTGCCCGACAGGGGCCTTGGTCTCTCGCCCCCCCTTCCCCTGAGTATAATTACCTTGTGACAGCAAGTGGGTCCCTCCTCCTCCATGAAGCCATCTTCCCAGTGACATCTTTGGGAAAATGGTGCCGCTCACAGGGGCGTAGAGAGGAAGGCCTGGCCCGGGAAATGCAGGGGGCATGACCTAATTGTGGGAGCCATGACCACCTCCCCTTTAAAAACCCTAAAAAAAATGAACGAATACTTATTCGCCTCAAACCTTTGCAGCGCCCTGCACAGGGGACGCCATTTGCGCCTCAGCCAGGGGCAAATCCATGGGGTTGGGGGGCGTGATCAGTGTGATCAGAATGTCCCCCCCTCCTGCGGGCAGTGGACTTCTGCAGCTCATCCGCATCAGCCTTCCCAGACTGATGCAGCCCAACACACGGCAGCGTGTGCTGGCTGCTGGTGAAGGAAAAAAGGGTGCTGCAAGATGAAACTTGTTAAGGGGGGGAGGTTAACCGAGGATTCAGCTAGGCCCCTCCAACAAGTAATTAGTACCTGCTCCCCACTAACTCTCAGCACCTCTGGCCGTACAGTGAAAGCAAAGCCTGGCACTGTGCCAGAGTCTTTGCTCTCTAGTACACATGTGCCAGCTTCCCGAATTTAACTAGGAAGATGGGACTGCCGAGGAAGAGGGACCCGTAAACTACAATCACGATGACATTAGAGATGAGCGCCGGAAATTTTTCGGGTTTTGTGTTTTGGTTTTGGGTTCGGTTCTGCGGCCGTGTTTTGGGTTCGACCGCGTTTTGGCAAAACCTCACCGAATTTTTTTTGTCGGATTCGGGTGTGTTTTGGATTCGGGTGTTTTTTTCCAAAAAACCTAAAAAACAGCTTAAATCATAGAATTTGGCGGTCATTTTGATCCCAAAGTATTATTAACCTCAAAAACCATAATTTCCACTCATTTTCAGTCTATTCTGAATACCTCACACCTCACAATATTATTTTTAGTCCTAAAATTTGCACCGAGGTCGCTGTGTGAGTAAGATAAGCGACCCTAGTGGCCGACACAAACACCGGGCCCATCTAGGAGTGGCACTGCAGTGTCACGCAGGATGGCCCTTCCAAAAAACCCTCCCCAAACAGCACATGACGCAAAGAAAAAAAGAGGCGCAATGAGGTAGCTGTGTGAGTAAGATTAGCGACCCTAGTGGCCGACACAAACACCGGGCCCATCTAGGAGTGGCACTGCAGTGTCACGCAGGATGTCCCTTCCAAAAAACCCTCCCCAAACAGCACATGACGCAAAGAAAAAAAGAGGCGCAATGAGGTAGCTGTGTGAGTAAGATAAGCGACCCTAGTGGCCGACACAAACACCGGGCCCATCTAGGAGTGTCACTGCAGTGTCACGCAGGATGTCCCTTCCAAAAAACCCTCCCCAAACAGCACATGACGCAAAGAAAAAAAGAGGCGCAATGAGGTAGCTGTGTGAGTAAGATAAGCGACCCTAGTGGCCGACACAAACACCGGGCCCATCTAGGAGTGGCACTGCAGTGTCACGCAGGATGTCCCTTCCAAAAAACCCTCCCCAAACAGCACATGACGCAAAGAAAAAGAAAAGAAAAAAGAGGTGCAAGATGGAATTGTCCTTGGGCCCTCCCACCCACCCTTATGTTGTATAAACAGGACATGCACACTTTAACCAACCCATCATTTCAGTGACAGGGTCTGCCACACGACTGTGACTGATATGACGGGTTGGTTTGGACCCCCACCAAAAAAGAAGCAATTAATCTCTTCTTGCACAAACTGGCTCTACAGAGGCAAGATGTCCACCTCATCATCATCCTCCGATATATCACCGTGTACATCCCCCTCCTCACAGATTATCAATTCGTCCCCACTGGAATCCACCATCTCAGCTCCCTGTGTACTTTGTGGAGGCAATTGCTGCTGGTCAATGTCTCCACGGAGGAATTGATTATAATTCATTTTAATGAACATCATCTTCTCCACATTTTCTGGATGTAACCTCGTACGCCGATTGCTGACAAGGTGAGCGGCGGCACTAAACACTCTTTCGGAGTACACACTTGTGGGAGGGCAACTTAGGTAGAATAAAGCCAGTTTGTGCAAGGGCCTCCAAATTGCCTCTTTTTCCTGCCAGTATAAGTACGGACTGTGTGACGTGCCTACTTGGATGCGGTCACTCATATAATCCTCCACCATTCTTTCAATGGGGAGAGAATCATATGCAGTGACAGTAGACGACATGTCCGTAATCGTTGTCAGGTCCTTCAGTCCGGACCAGATGTCAGCATCAGCAGTCGCTCCAGACTGCCCTGCATCACCGCCAGCGGGTGGGCTCGGAATTCTGAGCCTTTTCCTCGCACCCCCAGTTGCGGGAGAATGTGAAGGAGGAGATGTTGTTGACAGGTCGCGTTCCGCTTGACTTGACAATTTACTCACCAGCAGGTGTTTGAACCCCAGCAGACTTGTGTCTGCCGGAAAGAGAGATCCAAGGTAGGCTTTAAATCTAGGATCGAGCACGGTGGCCAAAATGTAGTGCTCTGATTTCAACAGATTGACCACCCGTGAATCCTTGCTAAGCGAATTAAGGGCTCCATCCACAAGTCCCACATGCCTAGCGGAATCGCTCCGTGTTAGCTCCTCCTTCAATGTCTCCAGCTTCTTCTGCAAAAGCCTGATGAGGGGAATGACCTGACTCAGGCTGGCAGTGTCTGAACTGACTTCACGTGTGGCAAGTTCAAAGGGCATCAGAACCTTGCACAACGTTGACATCATTCTCCACTGCGCTTGAGACAGGTGCATCCCACCTCCTATATAGTGCTCAATTGTATAGGCTTGAATGGCCTTTTGCTGCTCCTCCAACCTCTGAAGCATATACAGGGTTGAATTCCACCTCGTTACCACTTCTTGCTTCAGATGATGGCAGGGCAGGTTCAGTAGTTTTTGGTGGTGCTCCAGTTTTCTGTACGTGGTGCCTGTACGCCGAAAGTGTCCCGCAATTCTTCTGGCCACCGACAGCATCTCTTGCACGTCCCTGTCGTTTTTTAAAAAATTCTGCACCACCAAATTCAAGGTATGTGCAAAACATGGGACGTGCTGGAATTGGCCCAGATTTAATGCACACACAATATTGCTGGCGTTGTCCGATGCCACAAATCCACAGGAGAGTCCAATTGGGGTAAGCCATTCCGCGATGATCTTCCTCAGTTGCCGTAAGAGGTTTTCAGCTGTGTGCGTATTCTGGAAACCGGTGATACAAAGCGTAGCCTGCCTAGGAAAGAGTTGGCGTTTGCGAGATGCTGCTACTGGTGCCGCCGCTGCTGTTCTTGCGGCGGGAGTCCATACATCTACCCAGTGGGCTGTCACAGTCATATAGTCCTGACCCTGCCCTGCTCCACTTGTCCACATGTCCGTGGTTAAGTGGACATTGGGTACAACTGCATTTTTTAGGACACTGGTGAGTCTTTTCCTGACGTCCGTGTACATTCTCGGTATCGCCTGCCTAGAGAAGTGGAACCTAGATGGTATTTGGTAACGGGGGCACACTACCTCAAGAAATTGTCTAGTTCCCTGTGAACTAACGGCGGATACCGGACGCACGTCTAACACCAACATAGTTGTCAAGGCCTCAGTTATCCGCTTTGCAACAGGATGACTGCTGTGATATTTCATCTTCCTCGCAATGGACTGTTGGACAGTCAATTGCTTGGTGGAAGTAGTAAAAGTGTGCTTACGACTTCCCTTCTGGGATGACCATCGACTCCCAGCAGCAACAACAGCAGCGCCAGCAGCAGTAGGCGTTACACGCAAGGATGCATCGGAGGAATCCCAGGCAGGAGAGGACTCGTCAGAATTGCCAGTGACATTGCCTGCAGGACTATTGGCATTCCTGGGGAAGGAGGAAATTGACACTGAGGGAGTTGGTGGGGTGGTTTGCGTGAGCTTGGTTACAAGAGGAAGGGATTTACTGGTCAGTGGACTGCTTCCGCTGTCACCCAAAGTTTTTGAACTTGTCACTGACTTATTATGAATGCGCTGCAGGTGACGTATAAGGGAGGATGTT
This sequence comes from Pseudophryne corroboree, assembly GCF_028390025.1. Taxonomy (NCBI): domain Eukaryota; kingdom Metazoa; phylum Chordata; class Amphibia; order Anura; family Myobatrachidae; genus Pseudophryne; species Pseudophryne corroboree. The sequence continues at coordinate 369,471,000 of NC_086452.1, forward strand.
CCGAGGTGGTTAACGTCCTTACCCCTACTTATTACAGCTTGACAAAGGGAACACACGGCTTGACACCTGTTGTCCGCATTTCTGGTGAAATACTTCCACACCGAAGAGCTGATTTTTTTGGTATTTTCACCAGGCATGTCAACGGCCATATTCCTACCACGGACAACAGGTGTCTCCCCGGGTGCCTGACTTAAACAAACCACCTCACCATCAGAATCCTCCTGGTCAATTTACTCCCCAGCGCCAGCAACACCCATATCCTCCTCATCCTGGTGTACTTCAACACTGACATCTTCAATCTGACTATCAGGAACTGGACTGCGGGTGCTCCTTCCATCACTTGCAGGGGGCGTGCAAATGGTGGAAGGCGCATGCTCTTCACGTCCAGTGTTGGGAAGGTCAGGCATCGCAACCGACACAATTGGAGTCGGACTCTACTTGTGGATTTGGGATTTCGAAGAACGCACAGTTCTTTGCGGTGCTACTGCTTTTGCCAGCTTTAGTCTTTTCATTTTTCTAGCGAGAGGCTGAGTGCTTCCATCCTCATGTGAAGCTGAACCACTAGCCATGAACATAGGCCAGGGCCTCAGCCGTTCCTTGCCACTCCGTGTGGTAAATGGCATATTGGCAAGTTTACGCTTCTCCTCCGACAATTTTATTTTAGGTTTTGGAGTCCTTTTTTTACTGATATTTGGTGTTTTGGATTTGACATGCTCTGTACTATGACATTGGGCATCGGCCTTGGCAGACGACGTTGCTGGCATTTCATCGTCTCGGCCATGACTAGTGGCAGCAGCTTCAGCACGAGGTGGAAGTGGATCTTGATCTTTCCCTAATTTTGGAACCTCAACATTTTTGTTCTCCATATTTTAATAGGCACAACTAAAAGGCACCTCAGGTAAACAATGGAGATGGATGGATTGGATACTAGTATACAATTATGGACGGGCTGCCGAGTGCCGACACAGAGGTAGCCACAGCCGTGAACTACCGCACTGTACTGTGTCTGCTGCTAATATATAGACTGGTTGATAAAGAGATAGTATACTCGTAAGTAGTATGTATGTATAAAGAAAGAAAAAAAACCACGGTTAGGTGGTATATACAATTATGGACGGGCTGCCGAGTGCCGACACAGAGGTAGCCACAGCCGTGAACTACCGCACTGTACTGTGTCTGCTGCTAATATATAGACTGGTTGATAAAGAGATAGTATACTCGTAACTAGTATGTATGTATAAAGAAAGAAAAAAAAACCACGGTTAGGTGGTATATACAATTATGGACGGGCTGCCGAGTGCCGACACAGAGGTAGCCACAGCCGTGAACTACCGCACTGTACTGTGTCTGCTGCTAATATATAGACTGGTTGATAAAGAGATAGTATACTCGTAACTAGTATGTATGTATAAAGAAAGAAAAAAAAACCACGGTTAGGTGGTATATACAATTATGGACGGGCTGCCGAGTGCCGACACAGAGGTAGCCACAGCCGTGAACTACCGCACTGTACTGTGTCTGCTGCTAATATAGACTGGTTGATAAAGAGATAGTATACTCGTAACTAGTATGACTATAAAGAAAGAAAAAAAAACCACGGTTAGGTGGTATATACAATTATGGACGGGCTGCCGAGTGCCGACACAGAGGTAGCCACAGCCGTGAACTACCGCACTGTACTGTGTCTGCTGCTAATATAGACTGGTTGATAAAGAGATAGTATACTACTAATATTATATATACTGGTGGTCAGGTCACTGGTCACTAGTCACACTGGCAGTGGCACTCCTGCAGCAAAAGTGTGCACTGTTTAATTTTAATATAATATTATGTACTCCTGGCTCCTGCTATAACCTATAACTGGCACTGCAGTGCTCCCCAGTCTCCCCCACAATTATAAGCTGTGTGAGCTGAGCACAGTCAGATATATATATACATTGATGCAGCACACTGGGCTGAGCAGTGCACACAGATATGGTATGTGACTGAGTCACTGTGTGTATCGTTTTTTTCAGGCAGAGAACGGATATATTAAATAAAACAAACAACTGCACTGTCTGGTGGTCACTGTGGTTGTCAGTCACTAAACTCTGCACTCTCTTCTACAGTATCACAGCCTCAGGTCAATCTCTCTCTCTCTCTCTCAACCCTAATCTAAATGGAGAGGACGCCAGCCACGTCCTCTCCCTATCAATCTCAATGCACGTGTGAAAATGGCGGCGACGCGCGGCTCCTTATATAGAATCCGAGTCTCGCGAGAATCCGACAGCGTCATGATGACGTTCGGGCGCGCTCGGGTTAACCGAGCAAGGCGGGAGGATCCGAGTCTGCTCGGACCCGTGAAAAAAACATGAAGTTCGTGCGGGTTCGGATTCAGGGAAACCGAACCCGCTCATCTCTAGATGACATTGTAACTTTACTGTGAGTATCAGGTTCAGGGATATAACAGGATGACTGATTAGGTAGGTTGTGTAGTGAGTTGACTTCAAGTCACTAGGCAAAATTCTGCATCCAATCCAGCATGGCTATATAATGAGAATACAGCACAGTAAGAAATACTGTAGCACTCAGGATAGTGGCGATGGAATATTTAAAGTAGCTGTAGATACAGGGGTCTATTTACTAAGCCCTGGATGGAGATAAAGTAGACAGAGATACAGTACCAACCAATCAGCTCCTAACTGTCATTTTTCAAACACAGCCTGTGACATGGCAGTTAGGAGCTGATTGGCTGGCACTTTATCTCCGTCTAATTTATCTCTGTTCAAGACTTAGTAAATAGACCCCGAAGTCTCTTCAGCGCAATCAACCTACTCAAACACTAGTCAGCAAGGGACTAAGGTTCAACTTTTGCAATCTGGCAGGACCTTAGAAAAAATACAAAGATAGTAAACCACTGCGCTCACTGCGGCTGCAGTTATATAGAACCCTGGTGTCACTCAACACCATATACCGTGAACATAAACAAACAAAGGGAACTACCACAACTGCGCACTGCTAGGGATGATTCATAAAATTGCCAAAAAGTTTTTGGAACAATGTCTGTTTGGATAATGATGAGGGAGGTGTTGTTCAATCTTCTCCTTTCTCTTCCTTTTCTATTTCCAATAGATCTCCTTCAATTTCGCCAAATGTCCCTCAAAAACAGTGAGAAAGAGCAATATTTTGTAGTGTGTCTTAAATTTCAGGGGATTCTAGGTTGTATAGCTCAATAAGATGGTTCGTACCGTACTCACGTATAGTACGGAGAATTTCACACGTATAAAGGTTTCTTTATGGACCCAAGATTTCACCCAGCTGGATGGTTTGTTCTGTGTGTTCTTTCAAATTCTCACCAAATGGTGTCACAGCGTGGGAGATACCGGGGGAAAGAATGTCCCAATTAATGAATATATCACAATTGATTTTATCCAATTAATTATACTGGTAACCAGTGGGAATAAACTGGCGTACCGTACTCACACTCCAAAAATGTTTAGTACACCCATAAAGGTATCTTTTACAAGTAATCCAAACTTCAGACAGATTAAAACGGGTATAAGAGAGTAGAGGGTAAGCGTACCCCACTTACAATCTTCAATGATGTTTTCAAGCATGTAGCGGTTTCTTTTTCCAATCTCTTCCCATGAAGTAGACCTCCACTCCCAAGTACTTCCAATCTCGGTATAATGAGATATATATCAGGAGTGGAAGTTTGATAAAAAGTATTTTATTAAATGTAAACAGTAAAATAGCAGCAATAGGGCAAAAAGACTCCTAACAAAACGACCAGAAGATGTTTTGACACTATCAAACAAGAGATGAAATAGATCCGGATTATCTCACCTCAGTCAATAATGGTCTGGATAGTTTGTAAGTAGTAAATGGCCCTCACACCAACGCGTTTCGACCGGGAGGTCTTTTTCAAGGTGTGTTATGAGGGCAACTGTACTTCTACTTATACCCCAAAACAGGAAACAGTCATAATGTGGGAGTGGTCAGTCACAGTTAAAATCAATATATTAAAACACATGTTGCATTGTTAAAAACCTTCAGAATCTATAACTAATGGGTATCTGATATCATTAAGGGACGTTTCATGTAATAATAAATTTTATTCCTTATTGTATTTATATATATATTGTGCTGTGCGTTCCACCTGTCCGTGGTGGAACGCACCATTTCCGCCGGAAATAAGCAGGGGAACAGGAGATGGCTCCCAGTATATTCCGCCGAATGATGGTCCGCGTCACGTGCTGCCGGAAGTGATGTGCGTTCCACTCGTTCACAGTGGAACGCACTCACTGGTGGATGGTCCGCGGCCTATGTTACCGGAAGTGCTGTGCGTTCCACTCGTCTTTAGTGGAACGCACTTCCTCCGGATGTGGCGGACATTCGTGAAGGGGGAGTGCAATGGGTGATGCGCACAGTAGTGTGCGTTCCACTCATTCTTAGTGGAACGCACAAAACCCGGAAATAGCGGGTCTCTCTCCATATCCGTGGGGATGGTCCGGTTTTAAGATTTGACGTGGGGAAAAAATAGTTTATACATGAGGAGTAAAATCTTATGAAAATATACTAAAAATGATATGATGGTTAAAATACATTAAACTTATGTGGAATTGAGGGTGAAATACAATATTTCCATATATTTTTATAAACTCCTATATAAGAATTTTTAGGGTAATGCAGGAGGGATTAGGTGAAGGGGAAACCTTCTATTAAGAGGGCCTCTCTTTCACAGGACCCATTAATAGTGTAAATACAATCGATGTTAGCTGATATTTACATATATTCTATACATTCCTTTACTAGACCTAGTTGGATGGTACCAGAGGGATTGGGAAAGGAAAATCTACTGTAGGGAGGACTTCTTTTTTACTAGGTTTTCACAGGAACCATTTAATTTCAAAGTCCATATTCATTCCTTTCGGTTGTAGGGTTCCCAAATTAAAAATCGACCTCATCTCTGTCCTTGCTAATCTCTCCTCGATGTCCGTACTTCTCCAATTTTTTGGGGCTAACTGTATCCCACAAAATAGGGCAATCTCTGAGGGTTTGCACATATGGTCTTTCTTAAAGTGCATAGAGATTCCATGAGTTTCCACCCCTTTCTTAATATTTCTGAGGTGTTCACTCATCCTTTCTTTTAGTTTCCGTGTGGTCCTGCCAACGTATTGCTTATTGCAAGTACATTGAACCAAGTACACCACATTTTTACTATCACAAGTGATAAAGTCCTTGATCTCGAAGTTTTTTTTATTCGATGTGGAGGTGTACTGGGTAATGGTAGAATTTTTACTCTTGCAGTTTTTACACATTTGACACATACCGCATCTGTAAAATCCTTTTGAACGAATGGTTCTGAGATTTTTTGGTCCTTCTACTACACTTTTGACAACCTTTTTTCTAATATTGTCTGCTTTCCGGTAGACAAAATGTGGTTTTTCTGTAAGATATTCTTTTACAATAGGGTCGTGAAGTAGAAGGCTCCAGTTCTTCTTAATAATTTGTTCCACCTCCTTATACTGACTGTTAAATTTAGTTATGAACATAATCTTATTCTCTTCTTTCTTCTTGTTGTCCTTTTTTATTGTTGGTTTCAACATCACGTTTCTATCGATGGTTATATACTCCTGATATGGTTCCTCTAGTCGTGTCCTACCGTAACCTTTTCCTTCCAACTGTTTCATCAGACTATTTCCTTGTTCTTTATAGTCATCCAATTTAGAACAGTTTCTCCGTAGTCGATGAAACTGGCTTTTTGGAACTGAGGTGAGCCAGTTAGGATGATGGTTACTGGAAGAAGGGATATAGGAGTTGCAATCTGTGGGTTTGATATATGTACGTGTGTTCAGTTGGTTATCTTCAATAAATATTAGTAAGTCTAGGAAGTGGACGGATTCTTGACTGATGTCAAATGTTAATTGAATATTCTTACTGTTATGGTTGAGATGTTCGCAGAAGGTACTCAGGCTCTCTGAATCCCCTTTCCAGATAAACAGAACGTCGTCAATATATCTTTTCCATAGCACCAGGTTCGCCCCGTATTCATGGCCACTGAGGACGGAATTTTCCTCCCAGTTTGCCATAAATAAATTAGCGTAACTTGGGGCGAACCTGGTGCCCATAGCTGTACCATGTTGTTGTAGATAGTAAGTCTCGTTGAACCAGAAGAAATTATTCGAGAGAATGAATCGTATACTTTCAATGATGAATGTTTTGTAATCCCCTTCCATCTCCTCCTTTTCTAAAAACGATGTAACGGCATCTATGCCATGTTGGTGATCAATTATTGTGTATAAGGAGGTTACATCGGCGGTTATTAGAAAATAATCTGGTTGCCATTCAATGGATTCTAATGCCAGGATGACCTCTGTGGAATCCCTTAGGTAGGATGGTGTTTTTTGTACTAGTGGTTGTAGTGCATGGTCGACATACATAGACAAATTTGAAGTAATGGAATTAGTTCCCGCAACAATAGGTCTCCCTGGTGGGTGATCCTGATCTTTATGGATCTTAGGTAGAGTATAGATGACTGGGATAGATGGGTGAGGAATAATGAGGAATTTTTTCTCTGTTTCAGTGATGATATTTTTCCGTACATATTTGTCAATATGATCTGACATCCTTTTACTGATGTTCTCTGATGGGTTATTCCTTAGTTTTTTATAGGTGTTACTATCATCCAGTTGTCTTTCAATTTCGTTTTTATAATCATCCAGGTTTTGAATAACCACTGCTCCGCCCTTATCTGCCGGTTTGATAACGATCAGTTTGTTTTCTTCCAGTCCTCTTAGGGCTTCTTTCTCTTTCTTGGTCATATTGTGATGGACTTTCTTCTTAAATTCAGTATTTTCCAAATCCTTCTTTACCATTTTTTCAAAACTTTCGATATAACATCCCTTTTTGAAAGTGGGGTAGAAAATTGACTTTGGTTTAAAAGTGGTTGTGGAGGTAGTGGGTTCGTTTTCCTTTTGTTCTTGATCATGAAAGAATTTTTTAAGAGTAAGTTTCCTGATAAAACGCTGAAGGTCAATATATACCTCAAATTTGTCAAGATTACTGGATGGGGCATATTTTAGGCCTTTTTTCAAAACGTCTTCTTCTTCCTTTGTAAGGACATGACTACTCAGGTTGTAGATTTTGGTAAATTCTTCATGTTTTTCCTCAATATTTGTGGTCGCCTTTATCTTTTTCTTTTTCTTCCGATTTCTGTTGTGTAGTTTTTGATGTTTTTTGGAGGAATTCAACCCCCTATGTCCTCTTCTAGTTATCTTCGATTTCTCATTGATCCTGCCTGATCTAAAAAAGTCTCGTCGTCTCTTTCATAGATCGAAGGTTGGTACCTCCTTGAGGGTCTGTTCCATTCAATATCCCTGGTCTTCTCATCTCTATGATCCCTGTATCTCAGTCTGTTGTCCCGAAATGATCTTCTTTCTTCTTCCCAATCTCTTCTGTGGTCACGTCTATTGATATTTCTATGGTCTTCTTCCCCTGATCTTTCATCATGTCTCATACCTCGATAGGATGTTCTTCGACCTTTGTCTCTTAATGATGGTTTTCTCCAATCTGTATGGGATGGTGATCTTCTCCCTCTGTGATACTGTTCTCTTCTTTGTGAGGAGATTTGTGTTTGATGGAATCTCACCCCTTGATTTTTCTTATTCAATTCTTTTCCTACAAAGAAATTCCTTTCTTTTTTCGTTATTCGATGTTGAGTTCCATCCTTGAAGTCGTTTAGATCCCTGATATATTTCTTTTTCTTTTTTTGCATAAGTTCCTTTTCATTATCGGCAATTTTTTTAACAATATCACTCTCCATTTCTTTGAAGTCCTGTAGGTCCTGGAAGTGTTCCACTGATGATTTTAATGAGTCAATTTCAGTCTCTAATTCTTTAAGGTCTTTCCCTCTTTCCCGAACAATGAGTTTCATAAGTGACATTGAGCATGTATCAATGATTCTCAACCATTCTTCTTCGAAGGTTTGAGATCTGTTCGAGAAGGTGGGCATTTTATCTATCCTAAGACCTCTAGGAATAATGTCTTCTGCTAGGTATCTTTCTAATGAGATAACCTCCCACCAAATCCTACCTTCCTTAAGTAAAGCTGTTTCTAATTTGGACATAATTCCTTCCAAATCGTCATCTGCTAAATCTACCGAATCTCGTCGGTTGTTAAATAATTCATCATATTTGTCCTTACGGACATTTCTGTGTGCAAACATACTGAAGAGGGCAGCTGTGATCTACTAAATGAGTGAGGAGCGAAGTTTATACAGAAAATACAAAGATAGTAAACCACTGCGCTCACTGCGGCTGCAGTTATATAGAACCCTGGTGTCACTCAACACCATATACCGTGAACATAAACAAACAAAGGGAACTACCACAACTGCGCACTGCTAGGGATGATTCATAAAATTGCCAAAAAGTTTTTGGAACAATGTCTGTTTGGATAATGATGAGGGAGGTGTTGTTCAATCTTCTCCTTTCTCTTCCTTTTCTATTTCCAATAGATCTCCTTCAATTTCGCCAAATGTCCCTCAAAAACAGTGAGAAAGAGCAATATTTTGTAGTGTGTCTTAAATTTCAGGGGATTCTAGGTTGTATAGCTCAATAAGATGGTTCGTACCGTACTCACGTATAGTACGGAGAATTTCACACGTATAAAGGTTTCTTTATGGACCCAAGATTTCACCCAGCTGGATGGTTTGTTCTGTGTGTTCTTTCAAATTCTCACCAAATGGTGTCACAGCGTGGGAGATACCGGGGGAAAGAATGTCCCAATTAATGAATATATCACAATTGATTTTATCCAATTAATTATACTGGTAACCAGTGGGAATAAACTGGCGTACCGTACTCACACTCCAAAAATGTTTAGTACACCCATAAAGGTATCTTTTACAAGTAATCCAAACTTCAGACAGATTAAAACGGGTATAAGAGAGTAGAGGGTAAGCGTACCCCACTTACAATCTTCAATGATGTTTTCAAGCATGTAGCGGTTTCTTTTTCCAATCTCTTCCCATGAAGTAGACCTCCACTCCCAAGTACTTCCAATCTCGGTATAATGAGATATATATCAGGAGTGGAAGTTTGATAAAAAGTATTTTATTAAATGTAAACAGTAAAATAGCAGCAATAGGGCAAAAAGACTCCTAACAAAACGACCAGAAGATGTTTTGACACTATCAAACAAGAGATGAAATAGATCCGGATTATCTCACCTCAGTCAATAATGGTCTGGATAGTTTGTAAGTAGTAAATGGCCCTCACACCAACGCGTTTCGACCGGGAGGTCTTTTTCAAGGTGTGTTATGAGGGCAACTGTACTTCTACTTATACCCCAAAACAGGAAACAGTCATAATGTGGGAGTGGTCAGTCACAGTTAAAATCAATATATTAAAACACATGTTGCATTGTTAAAAACCTTCAGAATCTATAACTAATGGGTATCTGATATCATTAAGGGACGTTTCATGTAATAATAAATTTTATTCCTTATTGTATTTATATATATATTGTGCTGTGCGTTCCACCTGTCCGTGGTGGAACGCACCATTTCCGCCGGAAATAAGCAGGGGAACAGGAGATGGCTCCCAGTATATTCCGCCGAATGATGGTCCGCGTCACGTGCTGCCGGAAGTGATGTGCGTTCCACTCGTTCACAGTGGAACGCACTCACTGGTGGATGGTCCGCGGCCTATGTTACCGGAAGTGCTGTGCGTTCCACTCGTCTTTAGTGGAACGCACTTCCTCCGGATGTGGCGGACATTCGTGAAGGGGGAGTGCAATGGGTGATGCGCACAGTAGTGTGCGTTCCACTCATTCTTAGTGGAACGCACAAAACCCGGAAATAGCGGGTCTCTCTCCATATCCGTGGGGATGGTCCGGTTTTAAGATTTGACGTGGGGAAAAATTAGTTTATACATGAGGAGTAAAATCTTATGAAAATATACTAAAAATGATATGATGGTTAAAATACATTAAACTTATGTGGAATTGAGGGTGAAATACAATATTTCCATATATTTTTATAAACTCCTATATAAGAATTTTTAGGGTAATGCAGGAGGGATTAGGTGAAGGGGAAACCTTCTATTAAGAGGGCCTCTCTTTCACAGGACCCATTAATAGTGTAAATACAATCGATGTTAGCTGATATTTACATATATTCTATACATTCCTTTACTAGACCTAGTTGGATGGTACCAGAGGGATTGGGAAAGGAAAATCTACTGTAGGGAGGACTTCTTTTTTACTAGGTTTTCACAGGAACCATTTAATTTCAAAGTCCATATTCATTCCTTTCGGTTGTAGGGTTCCCAAATTAAAAATCGACCTCATCTCTGTCCTTGCTAATCTCTCCTCGATGTCCGTACTTCTCCAATTTTTTGGGGCTAACTGTATCCCACAAAATAGGGCAATCTCTGAGGGTTTGCACATATGGTCTTTCTTAAAGTGCATAGAGATTCCATGAGTTTCCACCCCTTTCTTAATATTTCTGAGGTGTTCACTCATCCTTTCTTTTAGTTTCCGTGTGGTCCTGCCAACGTATTGCTTATTGCAAGTACATTGAACCAAGTACACCACATTTTTACTATCACAAGTGATAAAGTCCTTGATCTCGAAGTTTTTTTTATTCGATGTGGAGGTGTACTGGGTAATGGTAGAATTTTTACTCTTGCAGTTTTTACACATTTGACACATACCGCATCTGTAAAATCCTTTTGAACGAATGGTTCTGAGATTTTTTGGTCCTTCTACTACACTTTTGACAACCTTTTTTCTAATATTGTCTGCTTTCCGGTAGACAAAATGTGGTTTTTCTGTAAGATATTCTTTTACAATAGGGTCGTGAAGTAGAAGGCTCCAGTTCTTCTTAATAATTTGTTCCACCTCCTTATACTGACTGTTAAATTTAGTTATGAACATAATCTTATTCTCTTCTTTCTTCTTGTTGTCCTTTTTTATTGTTGGTTTCAACATCACGTTTCTATCGATGGTTATATACTCCTGATATGGTTCCTCTAGTCGTGTCCTACCGTAACCTTTTCCTTCCAACTGTTTCATCAGACTATTTCCTTGTTCTTTATAGTCATCCAATTTAGAACAGTTTCTCCGTAGTCGATGAAACTGGCTTTTTGGAACTGAGGTGAGCCAGTTAGGATGATGGTTACTGGAAGAAGGGATATAGGAGTTGCAATCTGTGGGTTTGATATATGTACGTGTGTTCAGTTGGTTATCTTCAATAAATATTAGTAAGTCTAGGAAGTGGACGGATTCTTGACTGATGTCAAATGTTAATTGAATATTCTTACTGTTATGGTTGAGATGTTCGCAGAAGGTACTCAGGCTCTCTGAATCCCCTTTCCAGATAAACAGAACGTCGTCAATATATCTTTTCCATAGCACCAGGTTCGCCCCGTATTCATGGCCACTGAGGACGGAATTTTCCTCCCAGTTTGCCATAAATAAATTAGCGTAACTTGGGGCGAACCTGGTGCCCATAGCTGTACCATGTTGTTGTAGATAGTAAGTCTCGTTGAACCAGAAGAAATTATTCGAGAGAATGAATCGTATACTTTCAATGATGAATGTTTTGTAATCCCCTTCCATCTCCTCCTTTTCTAAAAACGATGTAACGGCATCTATGCCATGTTGGTGATCAATTATTGTGTATAAGGAGGTTACATCGGCGGTTATTAGAAAATAATCTGGTTGCCATTCAATGGATTCTAATGCCAGGATGACCTCTGTGGAATCCCTTAGGTAGGATGGTGTTTTTTGTACTAGTGGTTGTAGTGCATGGTCGACATACATAGACAAATTTGAAGTAATGGAATTAGTTCCCGCAACAATAGGTCTACCTGGTGGGTGATCCTGATCTTTATGGATCTTAGGTAGAGTATAGATGACTGGGATAGATGGGTGAGGAATAATGAGGAATTTTTTCTCTGTTTCAGTGATGATATTTTTCCGTACATATTTGTCAATATGATCTGACATCCTTTTACTGATGTTCTCTGATGGGTTATTCCTTAGTTTTTTATAGGTGTTACTATCATCCAGTTGTCTTTCAATTTCGTTTTTATAATCATCCAGGTTTTGAATAACCACTGCTCCGCCCTTATCTGCCGGTTTGATAACGATCAGTTTGTTTTCTTCCAGTCCTCTTAGGGCTTCTTTCTCTTTCTTGGTCATATTGTGATGGACTTTCTTCTTAAATTCAGTATTTTCCAAATCCTTCTTTACCATTTTTTCAAAACTTTCGATATAACATCCCTTTTTGAAAGTGGGGTAGAAAATTGACTTTGGTTTAAAAGTGGTTGTGGAGGTAGTGGGTTCGTTTTCCTTTTGTTCTTGATCATGAAAGAATTTTTTAAGAGTAAGTTTCCTGATAAAACGCTGAAGGTCAATATATACCTCAAATTTGTCAAGATTACTGGATGGGGCATATTTTAGGCCTTTTTTCAAAACGTCTTCTTCTTCCTTTGTAAGGACATGACTACTCAGGTTGTAGATTTTGGTAAATTCTTCATGTTTTTCCTCAATATTTGTGGTCGCCTTTATCTTTTTCTTTTTCTTCCGATTTCTGTTGTGTAGTTTTTGATGTTTTTTGGAGGAATTCAACCCCCTATGTCCTCTTCTAGTTATCTTCGATTTCTCATTGATCCTGCCTGATCTAAAAAAGTCTCGTCGTCTCTTTCATAGATCGAAGGTTGGTACCTCCTTGAGGGTCTGTTCCATTCAATATCCCTGGTCTTCTCATCTCTATGATCCCTGTATCTCAGTCTGTTGTCCCGAAATGATCTTCTTTCTTCTTCCCAATCTCTTCTGTGGTCACGTCTATTGATATTTCTATGGTCTTCTTCCCCTGATCTTTCATCATGTCTCATACCTCGATAGGATGTTCTTCGACCTTTGTCTCTTAATGATGGTTTTCTCCAATCTGTATGGGATGGTGATCTTCTCCCTCTGTGATACTGTTCTCTTCTTTGTGAGGAGATTTGTGTTTGATGGAATCTCACCCCTTGATTTTTCTTATTCAATTCTTTTCCTACAAAGAAATTCCTTTCTTTTTTCGTTATTCGATGTTGAGTTCCATCCTTGAAGTCGTTTAGATCCCTGATATATTTCTTTTTCTTTTTTTGCATAAGTTCCTTTTCATTATCGGCAATTTTTTTAACAATATCACTCTCCATTTCTTTGAAGTCCTGTAGGTCCTGGAAGTGTTCCACTGATGATTTTAATGAGTCAATTTCAGTCTCTAATTCTTTAAGGTCTTTCCCTCTTTCCCGAACAATGAGTTTCATAAGTGACATTGAGCATGTATCAATGATTCTCAACCATTCTTCTTCGAAGGTTTGAGATCTGTTCGAGAAGGTGGGCATTTTATCTATCCTAAGACCTCTAGGAATAATGTCTTCTGCTAGGTATCTTTCTAATGAGATAACCTCCCACCAAATCCTACCTTCCTTAAGTAAAGCTGTTTCTAATTTGGACATAATTCCTTCCAAATCGTCATCTGCTAAATCTACCGAATCTCGTCGGTTGTTAAATAATTCATCATATTTGTCCTTACGGACATTTCTGTGTGCAAACATACTGAAGAGGGCAGCTGTGATCTACTAAATGAGTGAGGAGCGAAGTTTATACAGAAAATACAAAGATAGTAAACCACTGCGCTCACTGCGGCTGCAGTTATATAGAACCCTGGTGTCACTCAACACCATATACCGTGAACATAAACAAACAAAGGGAACTACCACAACTGCGCACTGCTAGGGATGATTCATAAAATTGCCAAAAAGTTTTTGGAACAATGTCTGTTTGGATAATGATGAGGGAGGTGTTGTTCAATCTTCTCCTTTCTCTTCCTTTTCTATTTCCAATAGATCTCCTTCAATTTCGCCAAATGTCCCTCAAAAACAGTGAGAAAGAGCAATATTTTGTAGTGTGTCTTAAATTTCAGGGGATTCTAGGTTGTATAGCTCAATAAGATGGTTCGTACCGTACTCACGTATAGTACGGAGAATTTCACACGTATAAAGGTTTCTTTATGGACCCAAGATTTCACCCAGCTGGATGGTTTGTTCTGTGTGTTCTTTCAAATTCTCACCAAATGGTGTCACAGCGTGGGAGATACCGGGGGAAAGAATGTCCCAATTAATGAATATATCACAATTGATTTTATCCAATTAATTATACTGGTAACCAGTGGGAATAAACTGGCGTACCGTACTCACACTCCAAAAATGTTTGGATACCTAGCAGAAGACATTATTCCTAGAGGTCTTAGGATAGATAAAATGCCCACCTTCTCGAACAGATCTCAAACCTTCGAAGAAGAATGGTTGAGAATCATTGATACATGCTCAATGTCACTTATGAAACTCATTGTTCGGGAAAGAGGGAAAGACCTTAAAGAATTAGAGACTGAAATTGACTCATTAAAATCATCAGTGGAACACTTCCAGGACCTACAGGACTTCAAAGAAATGGAGAGTGATATTGTTAAAAAAATTGCCGATAATGAAAAGGAACTTATGCAAAAAAAGAAAAAGAAATATATCAGGGATCTAAACGACTTCAAGGATGGAACTCAACATCGAATAACGAAAAAAGAAAGGAATTTCTTTGTAGGAAAAGAATTGAATAAGAAAAATCAAGGGGTGAGATTCCATCAAACACAAATCTCCTCACAAAGAAGAGAACAGTATCACAGAGGGAGAAGATCACCATCCCATACAGATTGGAGAAAACCATCATTAAGAGACAAAGGTCGAAGAACATCCTATCGAGGTATGAGACATGATGAAAGATCAGGGGAAGAAGACCATAGAAATATCAATAGACGTGACCACAGAAGAGATTGGGAAGAAGAAAGAAGATCATTTCGGGACAACAGACTGAGATACAGGGATCATAGAGATGAGAAGACCAGGGATATTGAATGGAACAGACCCTCAAGGAGGTACCAACCTTCGATCTATGAAAGAGACGACGAGACTTTTTTAGATCAGGCAGGATCAATGAGAAATCGAAGATAACTAGAAGAGGACATAGGGGGTTGAATTCCTCCAAAAAACATCAAAAACTACACAACAGAAATCGGAAGAAAAAGAAAAAGATAAAGGCGACCACAAATATTGAGGAAAAACATGAAGAATTTACCAAAATCTACAACCTGAGTAGTCATGTCCTTACAAAGGAAGAAGAAGACGTTTTGAAAAAAGGCCTAAAATATGCCCCATCCAGTAATCTTGACAAATTTGAGGTATATATTGACCTTCAGCGTTTTATCAGGAAACTTACTCTTAAAAAATTCTTTCATGATCAAGAACAAAAGGAAAACGAACCCACTACCTCCACAACCACTTTTAAACCAAAGTCAATTTTCTACCCCACTTTCAAAAAGGGATGTTATATCGAAAGTTTTGAAAAAATGGTAAAGAAGGATTTGGAAAATACTGAATTTAAGAAGAAAGTCCATCACAATATGACCAAGAAAGAGAAAGAAGCCCTAAGAGGACTGGAAGAAAACAAACTGATCGTTATCAAACTGGCAGATAAGGGCGGAGCAGTGGTTATTCAAAACCTGGATGATTATAAAAACGAAATTGAAAGACAACTGGATGATAGTAACACCTATAAAAAACTAAGGAATAACCCATCAGAGAACATCAGTAAAAGGATGTCAGATCATATTGACAAATATGTACGGAAAAATATCATCACTGAAACAGAGAAAAAATTCCTCATTATTCCTCACCCATCTATCCCAGTCATCTATACTCTACCTAAGATCCATAAAGATCAGGATCACCCACCAGGGAGACCTATTGTTGCGGGAACTAATTCCATTACTTCAAATTTGTCTATGTATGTCGACCATGCACTACAACCACTAGTACAAAAAACACCATCCTACCTAAGGGATTCCACAGAGGTCATCCTGGCATTAGAATCCATTGAATGGCAACCAGATTATTTTCTAATAACCGCCGATGTAACCTCCTTATACACAATAATTGATCACCAACATGGCATAGATGCCGTTACATCGTTTTTAGAAAAGGAGGAGATGGAAGGGGATTACAAAACATTCATCATTGAAAGTATACGATTCATTCTCTCGAATAATTTCTTCTGGTTCAACGAGACTTACTATCTACAACAACATGGTACAGCTATGGGCACCAGGTTCGCCCCAAGTTACGCTAATTTATTTATGGCAAACTGGGAGGAAAATTCCGTCCTCAGTGGCCATGAATACGGGGCGAACCTGGTGCTATGGAAAAGATATATTGACGACGTTCTGTTTATCTGGAAAGGGGATTCAGAGAGCCTGAGTACCTTCTGCGAACATCTCAACCATAACAGTAAGAATATTCAATTAACATTTGACATCAGTCAAGAATCCGTCCACTTCCTAGACTTACTAATATTTATTGAAGATAACCAACTGAACACACGTACATATATCAAACCCACAGATTGCAACTCCTATATCCCTTCTTCCAGTAACCATCATCCTAACTGGCTCACCTCAGTTCCAAAAAGCCAGTTTCATCGACTACGGAGAAACTGTTCTAAATTGGATGACTATAAAGAACAAGGAAATAGTCTGATGAAACAGTTGGAAGGAAAAGGTTACGGTAGGACACGACTAGAGGAACCATATCAGGAGTATATAACCATCGATAGAAACGTGATGTTGAAACCAACAATAAAAAAGGACAACAAGAAGAAAGAAGAGAATAAGATTATGTTCATAACTAAATTTAACAGTCAGTATAAGGAGGTGGAACAAATTATTAAGAAGAACTGGAGCCTTCTACTTCACGACCCTATTGTAAAAGAATATCTTACAGAAAAACCACATTTTGTCTACCGGAAAGCAGACAATATTAGAAAAAAGGTTGTCAAAAGTGTAGTAGAAGGACCAAAAAATCTCAGAACCATTCGTTCAAAAGGATTTTACAGATGCGGTATGTGTCAAATGTGTAAAAACTGCAAGAGTAAAAATTCTACCATTACCCAGTACACCTCCACATCGAATAAAAAAAACTTCGAGATCAAGGACTTTATCACTTGTGATAGTAAAAATGTGGTGTACTTGGTTCAATGTACTTGCAATAAGCAATACGTTGGCAGGACCACACGGAAACTAAAAGAAAGGATGAGTGAACACCTCAGAAATATTAAGAAAGGGGTGGAAACTCATGGAATCTCTATGCACTTTAAGAAAGACCATATGTGCAAACCCTCAGAGATTGCCCTATTTTGTGGGATACAGTTAGCCCCAAAAAATTGGAGAAGTACGGACATCGAGGAGAGATTAGCAAGGACAGAGATGAGGTCGATTTTTAATTTGGGAACCCTACAACCGAAAGGAATGAATATGGACTTTGAAATTAAATGGTTCCTGTGAAAACCTAGTAAAAAAGAAGTCCTCCCTACAGTAGATTTTCCTTTCCCAATCCCTCTGGTACCATCCAACTAGGTCTAGTAAAGGAATGTATAGAATATATGTAAATATCAGCTAACATCGATTGTATTTACACTATTAATGGGTCCTGTGAAAGAGAGGCCCTCTTAATAGAAGGTTTCCCCTTCACCTAATCCCTCCTGCATTACCCTAAAAATTCTTATATAGGAGTTTATAAAAATATATGGAAATATTGTATTTCACCCTCAATTCCACATAAGTTTAATGTATTTTAACCATCATATCATTTTTAGTATATTTTCATAAGATTTTACTCCTCATGTATAAACTATTTTTTCCCCACGTCAAATCTTAAAACCGGACCATCCCCACGGATATGGAGAGAGACCCGCTATTTCCGGGTTTTGTGCGTTCCACTAAGAATGAGTGGAACGCACACTACTGTGCGCATCACCCATTGCACTCCCCCTTCACGAATGTCCGCCACATCCGGAGGAAGTGCGTTCCACTAAAGACGAGTGGAACGCACAGCACTTCCGGTAACATAGGCCGCGGACCATCCACCAGTGAGTGCGTTCCACTGTGAACGAGTGGAACGCACATCACTTCCGGCAGCACGTGACGCGGACCATCATTCGGCGGAATATACTGGGAGCCATCTCCTGTTCCCCTGCTTATTTCCGGCGGAAATGGTGCGTTCCACCACGGACAGGTGGAACGCACAGCACAATATATATATAAATACAATAAGGAATAAAATTTATTATTACATGAAACGTCCCTTAATGATATCAGATACCCATTAGTTATAGATTCTGAAGGTTTTTAACAATGCAACATGTGTTTTAATATATTGATTTTAACTGTGACTGACCACTCCCACATTATGACTGTTTCCTGTTTTGGGGTATAAGTAGAAGTACAGTTGCCCTCATAACACACCTTGAAAAAGACCTCCCGGTCGAAACGCGTTGGTGTGAGGGCCATTTACTACTTACAAACTATCCAGACCATTATTGACTGAGGTGAGATAATCCGGATCTATTTCATCTCTTGTTTGATAGTGTCAAAACATCTTCTGGTCGTTTTGTTAGGAGTCTTTTTGCCCTATTGCTGCTATTTTACTGTTTACATTTAATAAAATACTTTTTATCAAACTTCCACTCCTGATATATATCTCATTATACCGAGATTGGAAGTACTTGGGAGTGGAGGTCTACTTCATGGGAAGAGATTGGAAAAAGAAACCGCTACATGCTTGAAAACATCATTGAAGATTGTAAGTGGGGTACGCTTACCCTCTACTCTCTTATACCCGTTTTAATCTGTCTGAAGTTTGGATTACTTGTAAAAGATACCTTTATGGGTGTACTAAACATTTTTGGAGTGTGAGTACGGTACGCCAGTTTATTCCCACTGGTTACCAGTATAATTAATTGGATAAAATCAATTGTGATATATTCATTAATTGGGACATTCTTTCCCCCGGTATCTCCCACGCTGTGACACCATTTGGTGAGAATTTGAAAGAACACACAGAACAAACCATCCAGCTGGGTGAAATCTTGGGTCCATAAAGAAACCTTTATACGTGTGAAATTCTCCGTACTATACGTGAGTACGGTACGAACCATCTTATTGAGCTATACAACCTAGAATCCCCTGAAATTTAAGACACACTACAAAATATTGCTCTTTCTCACTGTTTTTGAGGGACATTTGGCGAAATTGAAGGAGATCTATTGGAAATAGAAAAGGAAGAGAAAGGAGAAGATTGAACAACACCTCCCTCATCATTATCCAAACAGACATTGTTCCAAAAACTTTTTGGCAATTTTATGAATCATCCCTAGCAGTGCGCAGTTGTGGTAGTTCCCTTTGTTTGTTTAGGACCTTAGAAAAGCCCAAACTCCTCCCATATGGGAAAGAGGTGGAATTATCTCCAGAATCCCAGGAGGCTTACCCCTTACAGTACACCCATCTCGAGTGGATTAGAGTGGGTTTAACAAGTGGGTAGGACCTGCGGCTGTCCTGCTCATATACTTTTCTCTCAAAATGGCACAATGGAAATATTTTGTAGTGATAATAATGAATCAAGCATCCAGGGCAGCCTCCAGCAAGTAGCACCCCTAGGCACAAAGTTCACGTGCCTAATGGGAAATTCACCACTGATTATTATAATTTAGATAGCACCAATGTACAGTATACAGTGCTCTACAGACAAGCAAATAAGGAGAACCTGGAGGACTGGTAGGATTATAAACCATACAGGAGAAAGAAAAATGCAGATCCACACTCTAAGCAAGAACAAAATAATTTTGATAAACTCTTATAATTACCATGGAGTACAAGTAAAGTTCTTAGTACACATTTAGCCAAATAAGTAGGCCAATCCACCACGTCCAGGTGACTTGATTAGATGTGCCCCTAACAGCTCTAATACTAACACATTATATGAATTTATCCAGGTCTTACCTTTAAATATAGCCCATTCTAATATCTAACATGTAATCAGCAAAGTACTGTAGGATTAGAACCCATGGCTCTTGCACTGTGAGGCATCAACCATTACTACTGTGCCATCCAATTTGTCACCGCGTCACATGGTATATTGAAGTAATTGCACTCTGTATAGAAACTATTATCATCATTAATTAAAACTTAAACATTTTTCCTATATACTGTATTTTATGTAACACTGTAGCTGCCAAATGTTATATTATTATTATTATTATTATTATTATTATTATTATTATTATTATGTTTGCTGATTTGTAAGGCATTACTGTGCTCCATAGTTCTAGATACAAGCTGATATAAGCTGTGCTAAAAAAAAAGAAAAGAAAGAAAAGAAAGGCTAAAGCTGATTGGTTGGTACTTTATCTCTCACAGCCACTGGCGTTTCTATAATGGGTGGAGTGTGTGCGGTGCACACGGGCCCCTGAGTCCAGAGGGGGCCCACACCACACACATTGCACCTATTTTTTTAATACTCACCCCTCCAGAGTCCCGCTCTGACATCACCGGCGCTGTTTAAACCCCGTGAAAATGGCGCAGCGCCCATTTTCATGGAGTTCTGCACATGCACAGTAGAGAAATCTCTGGGAAAATGGCCGCCGCCCCATTTTCCCAGAGATCTGCGAATGCGCAATAGAGTCTGAGCCCTCTAGCTCTATAGACTCTATAGCGCTCCTGCAGAGAGGAGGGGGTCCGTACGGAGGAGGCAGCACACAGGCCTCCTCCTTTCTTAAAGCGACCCTGCTCTCAGCTTTATCTCCTACCAAGATTTGGTAAATCTCCCTCTGGGATAGTTGTTCCGATGCATAAGTGTGTGTTGTATAAGTAGGGTATGCTCAGATAAAGACAACAGTTAATGAGTTCTGTAACCGCCCACATAAACTTTTCCGTCCAATTACATCGCCACTGTACAGTCCACACATAGCCTCACATGTTTTCTCTGGCTTAATTTTCACATCCTCCCGACCCCAGGCCAACATTTCCCTAGATTGTAGGCTTGCAGCAGGGTCTTCCAGTCGCTATGTCTGTTATTATTACCCAGGTGTGTTTAATTACTGTTGTTTCCAATTGTAAAGCGCAATTGGATTTGCTGCGCTATGTAAGAAACTGTTAATAAATAAATATAAATTCAGTAAAGTCTGTTAGGGCGCCCGGAGTGGTAGAGATTTATATAGTGGTGGCATGGGAGATGACTTGTAGGTGTGGGAGAGAGATAGTTATCAGTGAGTAGGGGAGATCAGTTCTGAGTTAAATCTAAGAGGGCAAGAAGGGGAGCTGTTGAGGGCTTTGTAGGTAAGTGTGAGTAATTTTAATTTGATTCTAGTGTAAAAGCAGAAATATGCTTCTATGTGTTTATAAATTATATTTGACCACACACTAATTATCTATATTTCTATGGACCTGTAGATATTTGTGCAATAACTATATCTAACTAAGAAGTAAAATAAAATATGAATACAAGCAGTGCTATTTTTAGATGAGAACTAGGTCCAGGAACTCTTGGGTGTGGGCAGCAGTAGGCGGAGCTACTGTGGGCGGGGCACTTTTGTAAGAATAACTAATTTTCCCTGAAAAGAATAAAGAATCTGGGTACGCAAAAAAGGGTAGTGGCCCCTCTCCAAGGGGCATGACCTTGCAGGAAAAAACTAACTTATACCCCAGTTTTGGAACCTGCATGCCCAGACATTGGCCACCACAGGGAAAAAGAAATCCTGATTCATGTCTCTTACATTATTTGCCATTTCTCCTCCTTATAATAATGCCCCTTACACAACATGGCACACACCGTAATGCCCATTACACAATGACACACACCGTAAGGACCATTACACAATATCCCACACACCGTAATGGCCATTACACAATATGCAGCACACCGTAATGCCCATTACACATTATGCCACACACCATTGTGTCCATTACACATTATGCCACGCGCAGTTATGTCCCTGACTGTTACAATTGTGCCGAAAGGTCCGTGGCATCTGAGGATCTTCTAGGAAGTGACCCTTGTACACTCCACGTTAAGACTCGCAGAACTCACCAGCAGGTCTTCTTGCCTATAATAGCCACTTTTCCCATAAGACGTGATGTGCCTATCGGTAATGGGATGCCACCAGGACTTACACCACTGGCGGTAGTGCGAGTTTTACCTTGGGGTGACCCAAGTCAAGGCCGATAGAAAGAAAGACCCAAAGAAGAGAGGAGATGCTCAAAGAAGACAAGAGAAAGAGGGTGGTAGTATAGTGCCAGGTAAAAACGAGAAGATCCAAAGAAATAAAGACTAGAGTGTGATGTCGAGGACAAGACAGGAGTAACAAAATCTAGAATGCAATTGGTATATGAGAGCACGCAACTGGAAGAGCTCAAAACCAGCAGATGGAATACTGGAAAATGGTAGCACAGGAGAAAGAGAACACAGAAGAAACACAAAACACCGCTATAAATAGACAGGAGGTAGAAGTAGCAAGGATGTCAAACAATCAGTCATGACAGGTTGTGCAACTGGCACAGGGCTGGACACAGAAACTCTGCAGATGTTAGCAGGTTAACCAGGCAGAGGAATCCACAAGCTAGTACAAGAACCAACTGACAAGGGCTCCCGCTGCAGCCAGAAACTATAACCAGCACAGAGTGAGAGGCAGACCAGGAAGATAAAGGGAGCACGAGCCAATCAGCAAGTCAATGAGGACAAGTTTCCCCTTAATTACAATTTAATGCAGCTGCCCCTCAGCATGTTTCTGCTGTCCTGTGAGTGCCTGGCGTCTGTGTAACCACTAGGATGCCGGGCGGAAGTTCCCCTTGGCTGCTGCAGGCTAAGCATCCTGGTTTCCATGGAACCACCGGCCAGGGAGAAGAATGAAAGCATCCCAGTTGCCTGGCAATGGCCGCATGCTGCCAGAACACAGGCTGCAGCCCATGACAGCGCGGCCCATGGCATTGACACCATTTTATGCCCCACACACAATAATGCCCCTTACAAATAATGCCCCACAATAAGGCTTCTAATTAGTTTTAAATTACCTGCTCATTATCAGGGGTCCCATGCTTGTTGTCAGCCATGCTTGTTGTCAGGGGCTTCGTGCTTGTTGCTAAAGGGTTTTATGCTTGTTGCAAGGGATTTCATGCTCTTGATTCTATGCTTGTTGTCAGAGGTCTCATGTTATGCTTGTTGCCAGGAGTTTCATGCTCATTGCCATGGGTCTCCTGTTCATTGCTAGGGGTCTTCTGCTTGTTATGAGGTAGGGGGTTGTGATTCTGCACAAGTCAATTGATTTCAAATATATTAGGAAGTATCCAGAAGTGAACAAGCCTGTAGCACGGGTGAAACCTGTTTTCTTATGGGACCTCAATCACCGGACTACCTACATTGAGCATTAACTACTTTGACATGCCCACGGATCTGGCAGCAAATAGTACAATCTTTCCATTACTACTTATGGTCACTATTTCTGTATCTTACTGGTGCCCTATATAATGTGTATATTATATGCACTATAACTGATAACTGTTGTTTTCTACCAGTGTCCTACTGGTGTCCAATATAATGTGTATATAGAATCCATATGAGAACTTAACCACCGCACTACCCACATTTGAGTACAGGCGATTTTGACGTGCCCAGGGATCTGGGCAGCAAATAGCACAATCCTTCCATTATCACTCAGTGGCAAACGCAGGATTTCTAGAGGGGGGTTCCCAAATGCAATCCACAAATTCCCACCCTCCGGAACATGGAATACAATATTAATATTTAACACTATAGCTGGTCTATAGTATAGGCTTTATCAAGCATATTTAATATAAATAAGATACCGTAAGTGGTCAGCAAAAGGTTAAACATACCATAATAAATAAATAAATAAATACACAAACATTATAGAACCAGTACTGCACTTTATAAGAACACATTCTCCCACCTCATGGTAAAGCTCCTGTCTCTTTTTCCTGGTAGCTACTTTCTGGCCCAGTGCACTGATTGAGGCCTCAGAAGCAGAAGAAGCTTCTACCCCTGGGCATGTGCAGCAGCTTAAACTGCATGATGTGGCGGCAGCTCTAGTAATTGTATTATATGCCATTGCAACTGTCATAATTTGAGCTACTTGCCAAGATGAGGGGGGTTTCCAGGCAACCAGAACCCCCCCCCCCTTCCCCTGCATTTGCCTATTCAACTTGTGTCTATTATTTCTATTTTCTTATCTCACTGGTGCTCAGTGCAATGTGTATATTACATGCAGTATATCTGATTACCAATCTTTCTATCATTGTCTTACTTGTGTCCAGAAGAGTGTGTATATTCCATGCATGATATCTTACGTTAAGACACCTATTAGTACAATAAACTAAATATGGTTTTTCTGTGTATCTATGCACCATACTTAACAGGGAGGCATTTTCTAACGTAATAGAAATAAAAAGAACCAGCCACATCCTGGACCTGTGCTCAAACCCTGTATTAAACACATCTGTCTGTGTATACTCTGCATAAAGTGTACACCTTAAAACAAAGACATTCAGTGCATGACTTCTCTGGATGTAAGCCCCAACATTCTGGAGATTTATGACATATAGATGACCGTTGGGGGCTCTCTAGCCTCGGGCCCGAATTATTGACATTTGGGTACAGCTATGACTTACTACCTTCTAACTATTATGTAGGCCTAAATGATCCACCTGTTACCTTACATATAAAGGCACATTACTGTAACTAGACACTGCATGACTAAAAATGTAGCAGTATTTGAACCTACCATCATAATCAGTCTTAAATCCAGTGTCTTTTGTGTATGATCATGATCATGTATCTCATCCAATAATGTGGCACTCACAAGTGCAAGTAATGTATTGAATACAATTATCTTCTCTTTCACTACTCTTGCTTTTTCCTACCTACACTTATTAAGTGGACTCTCATCTATGATTCAGAAGAATGACCCAACACCAGTAGGCATGAACAGATGTCCCTCTGTCTAACATTGACCGTAGATACACAATCTTTATTTTTCACTTTCCCTGGCTCCCATTGAGCCTAATCTAATTCTCTCCACTGAATCAATGTTGCTTTATCTTAGCTTCATTTAGGTGCACTCTCATAGGTGAGTCAGAGACATTCACCAATTCTCTACTACCACACCTCACCGCATATTCCCAATCTCATCTGATCTTGAAATCTAAACAGTGTTGGGCTTTGTCAGTACCTGGAAGGGAGACCTTCAGTGAATACCAAGTGTAGTAGGACAGTATAAATAAATAACTCTGATATAACACTAACAGCAGGATCACCAAAAACTTTTTCCTTCATTCTATTGAAGGACCCCGATTAAGACCTGATCGCTGCTGTGCGTTTTCGCACAGTGAATGATCAGCTATTAACTGCGCATGCATATGCACCACAATGCACACGCGCGTCAGGAAACAACAATAGGCATCACAGGTCAGCGACTGGCTGGTGCGATAATTCTAATTGCATGGCCATTTGCATGCTGATTGACAGGAGGAAGCCGTTTGTGGGTGATAACTGACTATTTTCTGGTAGTGTCAGGGAAAATGCAGGCATTCCCAAGCGTTCTCAGGGAGGGTATATGACAACAGCTCCGACCCTGATCAGCCAGTTCTGATCACACTGTAGGAATAAGTCCTGGGCTGCACAGAAATTGCACACACAGGGCAAATCAATGGTGAGTGAGCTACGAACAGATTTGCAGCTGTCCGCTGACAGAGGGTTTTTTTAGCAGCTTGGCATACACATGGGATCGCACACTTGCACGGCGAATATACACTCCCCTTGGGCGGTGACTATCTGATCGCCAGACAACAATTTTAGCAGCCTAGCGATCAGGTCTGAATCACCCCCATAATCGGCAACTTTGCCTCTTCTTTACCATGTGAACTGTATGTAGCAAAGGATGGTAAATTATGCAAGTATCCTGGATGCAGATGTACTTAATTATTGCAAACAACAATAAAAATAAAGGGACTTATCCTGCGCTTCACAGATAATTTCACCAATTCCGGGAGTATGTACTCACATGGGTAACATGGAAAGAAGAAAAGTATATATAGTGCATGGACGTATTTTCAAACAGCACATTCTATCACCTTGAAAAAGACCTCGGCAGGAGGTAGAAACGCGTCGGTGGACAACAGGGACTGACAGTGGAGGAGCAGCAGAGGACGGACCAGTCTGGTACAGCGTGGTGTGGGGGATTCCCGGGTTTCCCTATACCGAAAAAACCCGCAAGCCGTTTTGAACTGTTTCAACAGTTCTTAGTTTCTGGTAATTCTCCATTGCTCCTTCCCTTTGCATCAGTCTGAAAAGTGTGCTATTTATTGTCAATAACTGACGTATTGCCTCATACAAGGGCAATAGGATTCAGTTTTCTTTTAATGATGCATGTTGCTTACTTGCATTTTACAACCGAATTGTATTTTAAATGGAATGATTTGAATGTTTATGTATATTAAAAACTGTATTGCACTATATATACTTTTCTTCTTTCCATGTTACCCATGTGAGTACATACTCCCGGAATTGGTGAAATTATCTGTGAAGCGCAGGATAAGTCCCTTTATTTTTATTGTTGTTTGCACTTGTTGGTGAAGGGATTGGGAACCTTCTTAGAAAGGGACGTGTCCAGCAGCTGATTACATGCGCACTGAGATTTATCCTTGAAACCCTATTTGCACTGTGTACTTAATTATTGATTTTTGAATTCAGGGTACCCTGACTCTGGTGTGTAGGTTTTCCCAAATGCTGATTGACGTACTGAGGTCCCATCAATACAATTGTGTCTACACCCAAACTATTATGTATATAGATGGACCAAAACACACATTGTTTTTAACCATATTTTATTTTTGAATGTTGATTCTGTCCCCTTGCTGTAGGATACAAACCTAATTTTATGTGATGAATTAATAAAAGTTACATCTTAATCTTCCAATATATACATTTATCTCAACTAAGCAAATAAGAGTACGCCCACACAAGAGTCTTCTTTTCTTGTTATTTGTCTCCTTTTTGTTGCCAGGGGTCTCCTGTTTGTTGCCAGAGGTCTCCTGCTTGTTG
Source organism: Pseudophryne corroboree (assembly GCF_028390025.1). Lineage (NCBI taxonomy): Eukaryota > Metazoa > Chordata > Amphibia > Anura > Myobatrachidae > Pseudophryne > Pseudophryne corroboree. Next base: position 369,498,026 of record NC_086452.1, read on the forward strand.
CCAAAGGTTTAATTCTCATTGTCAGCAGTTTCCTGCTCATTGGCAGGGGTCTCCTGCATATTGCAAGGGGTCTCCTGCTCGTTGTGAAGGGTTTCATGCTTGGTGTCATTCTTGTCATTGACAGACGCTAGAGGTCAAGTATGACCAGACATTTTGGGAGTGCCCATTACACAGGGGGCAGGCGGATGCACGCCCAGCCCCCAACGCTCCCAAGACACTGCTTGAGAAGCGGTTAGGAACACACTGCGTTCCTCCCTCATCCCCGCACCCGTCCGCAAGGGAAAATTTTTTTCCAAAAGAGCTTCAGGAATGGTATACGTGAATTTATTAAGTTAAAATGGTATCTGAAGGTTTAATAGGAAATAATGAATCATATGTAAGCTAAAATAAAGAGTATGAGGTTTATAGAAGCGTAATTATAGAAAATTCACTATTTATATTAATGTGTTTTAAATTCTAAAATGGCCACTGCAAACCTGTTTACCAGATCAGATAGATATACAGACAGACAGATGATAGGCATTTCTATAATGGGTGCACCCATTTTTGATACTTATCTTTCCGGAGTCCAGCATCATGTGCTGCAGTCGCAGTGAAAATCGCTGACAAAATGGGCACCATGCATACGCAGTAGCCAAATTGGTTTCTGGAACATAGCGGGCGCCATGAGAGACAATACCAGAGACTACTGCGAGGTACAGAGGAGAGGGCCCACACAGATGTGCACACGAGCCCCCTCCTCTGTTAAAACACCGATAGATAGATAGATAGATAGATAGATAGATAGATAGATAGATAGATAGATAGATACTGGGTAACACATGGAGCCAGTGTAGGGATGTGGTGCATACAGAAGTGCAAGAGAGTAAAGCTTATCTTTATATCTTGCTTAAGATAGACTGAGCAGGGATAGAAGTGTGAGAAGAATACCATATACAGTAGGAGGAGGTTGCAGTAGTCAAGGCAGGAGATGACTGGAGTTTTCCTTACATATTTAGCAAGGACGTGCAGTCAGGGGAGGCACGGGAGGCATGGGAGGCAGTGCCTCCCCTGTCATTAGTGGTTAAAGTAATACAAAGAAGATATTTATGACACATATTCTGTGTCATAAGTATCTGCTTTGTATTATGCTAACAATTTGAAACAAAAATTAGGTTTGGGAGGCACTCCAGTTGACAATAGGAAAGGTGCGGGAGGAGGGGGGGGGGGGGGGCAAAGCCATGGCAGTAAAAGCCCATTGAAAAGAACATGAAAAGCAACACTAATATAAGTACCTCGGTGACAGGGACGAGCTTTCACTGCACATGAAAGCACGCCCCTGTCAGTCAGGCCGATGTGATTGGACAGCGGATCTGTCACTGGATACAGCTGTCCAGTGATGGATCCGCTGTCATCACTGGTTGAGCGGCAGGGACACGGCGGTGGTGCGGGCCTTAGTGGCAACAGGAGCCGGCGGGGATAGCTGGCATGACGGCAGGCCTGGATCCATGAGGATCCAGTCCCTGCCTGTTATTTTGCAGAGTTTGGCAGCAGAGCGGTTCCAATTTCAAAAATGGCGCCGTTGGCATAATTTTTGAAGTCTAAGATGGCCAATCATGGCTCGTTGCGTCAACACCCCCGCGAGGCCAGCGCGAGGCATCGACTGTCAGTCCGAGAAGTGGCGGCAATGGAAAAGAGCTACCCAAAGGCCGCTGCCCCCCAGGTGTGGACCCTGTATAATAAACATTTTTTTTAAAGTGTGTCATGTATTTATTTTAATATTTTCTTTACAGGAGGACTACAGGTGCCAGCGGGCCCTGAATTTCCGGGCATGCAGGCACTTGTGGTTCTCCAAGTGCTAGCATGCTGGGGCAGGCTTGCTGGGACCTGTAGTCCGCCTGTAAAGAACAATATTAGTATGTCATGAACCCCGCACCCACCGCCGCTAGGGGTGCGGGGCATAGCACTGCTGGTTGTTGCTTTGGAGGGGGGACTCCGTTTCTTTTTTTCTGGGGTCCCCACTTTCCGAGGAATTCCAGCCCTGGGCTGACTGGTTTGGGGAGAGTTTAATGTACTGGCAGGGGGACCACACACTGAGTGTTCCCCCTGTTATGGCATTACTCCCCCTGGCTGGTTCAGCCTGGTGCTGGTTTCGGTTAAACATGGGAACCCCCCATTCTATGAATGCTGCTGAATCTGTTACTTTGCACCTTATTTACAAAAAACATTTCACGAACAAGGTCATCAAGACATATGGCAGGCTGGGTGATATTCAGTGGGTGTGGCCAAATCTGGTAGGCGTGTTCACACTCCTTCCATAAAAAGAGCAATTCAACGCTGCCCCTCTATGGTTGGCCTGGGGCCTTCGAACAAGCCAGGCCTGTTTAGAACCAGCCCTCCCCTCTTGGCACCCCTGTTCACCAACATCACTTTTGTTGAGATCTGATGTCTGATTGAGCAGGAATGGATAGTTATAACTACTATGCAAGTTGGAATACTTACAACTGTAGTTATGATTTTTCCCTAGAAGTTTGAAATTATTCTTAAGTGTTGCACACTTTCTACTTTATTGCTATTATGTTTATTATAATGTGAGGGCTTTGATATACTTATTTCCACCTCTGAGACGTTTGTTTTGGCAATGGAGACATCTTCTGTGCGAGCACCCAATGATAAGTATTTAGACAGCACTTCCAACACGAGAAACTATTCTGCATTTTATGACCAACTGGCAAAACTTTATTGATACGAACTGAGCAATTTGAGGAGCAACACTTACAGTTTTTATTTGATGCACAATTGGAAATAGTTTTGTTAAAATACTCTCTTGTCAAGAAAGATCCAAGTTAAACAGAAAAAAAAATGCTAAATGATTCTGGAGCTTAGCCTTGGAGAATAAGATTTCACTCTAATTGAGATCATACGTGGCATTGTGTAGTTTTGGCATATAACTCGTATTAATCAAAAACTCTTTTATCGTGGATAATGTCTACTGTCTGTGCCAAAAAAGGAAGTCTGTTGTTGACCCATCTTTGTAGCCTTTTGAACACAGCACCTTTGGCTTCATAAACACTATGCTTAAAAGAAAAAAGTATTCTCTCAACGAGTCTAGAACGATCTGCACAAAAATTATTCATGGTTGAAAACATTCAGTTTCTTTGAGGATTTTCCTTTGCCAACAAAAAACTTGACCTATAAATCATGTTTGCTGCTTTGCAAATGATTTTGGACTATGTTATTGTTATGCATATGTGTAATTATTATTAAACTCCTCTGCTGCGGATCTTAATTTGGAAGATCCTGGCCTCACTGCTGAGCCAGGATCTTCCACGCTCCAAAACTGAAAGGTTTAAGACTTCTGAGCTCCATGATGTCAGAGTCTGCACGTGCATTGTGACATACAATTAACTGAAGGACAAAGAACATGCAGTTTAGCAACTAGACGACAATTACATTTTGGACTGTCTGCTCCCCATTAACCAGTAGAATTGTTCTGCTTGCAAAATATATTATTTAATTGACAGTATAACTTAAAGCAATATCTACTACTTATACAGGGAGATATATCACCCTTCTAAAGAGGACAGGTGAAGAAACTTCTCATAACAACCTATCATTCTATAGAATGTACTAGATAAGTGCTAGATAGAAGCGTATTGGTTTGTATGGGCAACCAGTGGTGCCAAGAGGGGGGGCACTCCCTGGGCCCCTCTCTGTTGGAAGGGCTCGTAGGGGACCCGGGTCCTGCTGCCCCCCCACCCCTTCCTTGTTGCAGAGAGCTGGGCAGGGAGAGAGAGAACTGATTGTCACTGCAGAAACCTCTCTCCCCAGCCCAACACACACTACTCAATGATGTGTGCTGAGCTGGAGAGAGAGGTAGCTGCAGTGGCAGCCTGCTCTCTTACTCTCCCTGCATGGTGGAATGAGCAATCGTACACCGCCGCCCGCTAGATTGAACACCTGCACCACCTAGCGCGGCACGTGCGACTGCAAAGTTTCATTTTTATTTTTTTAAAGGACAGGGAGCTGGCCATTCCTCTCCATTGACCACGCCCCCTCCTTGTACCCAGGCCAGGAACACCTGTCCGTCGCCTTTATGGGCAACTTATTCACTTGCCCACTTTAGAAGGTTTGATAAATAATGGTGATCACCAGCGCTAGGTTGTATGAAGTATGTATATAGTGATATACTAATTAAAAATTCAGGACGGTAGGTTATATTGAGATAATGTATATAATAAATTTAATAATAATTAAAAATACAAATGCCTTTGCAACACAATTATAGGTTAATTGATCAAATAATGTCCAAGGGAAATGCTGTCCAATTGATGCCTGACACATCTTCCAAAAATCTCCTCATCATTGCTGGATACCACCATTCCTGCTACCCATACGGCATCAATTGGACAGCATTTCCCTTGGACATCACCATCTGCGGAGAAATTGGAGTTTCCCTATCTGCTTGAAAACGCTTGCATTTGGTATGCTTAACAGGGACTTTTCCAACTCCACTGCTTTTATCAATTCTCCTACAACATATATGGACATATTTCCAGAGGGAGTCCTAGCCGGGGTATGATCTAATCCTACTGAGGAGATATGTGGATGTGTCATTTTATTTGATCAATTAACCTATAATTGTGTTGCAAAGGCATCTGTATTTTTAATTATTATTAAATTTATTATATACATTATCTCAATATAACCTACCGTCCTGAATTTTTTATTAGTATATCACTATATACATACTTCACACCAGTGACGTGCGGTGAGGTCACTGGTTGGGGAGGCACTGGCAGCTAACAAGCCCCCCCCCCCGGAAAAAAAAAAAAAGTGTGGACCCCCAACACATAAGTAAAACCAGCACTAGGCAGAACCAGCCAGGGGGAGTAATGCCATAGCAGGGGAGACACTCAGTGTGGTGTCCCCCTGCCATAACATTAATCTGCCCCCCCCAGCCAGTCAGCCAGGGTTGGAATTCCTCGGAAAGTGGGAACCCCAAAAAATAAAAATAGGGCCCCCCCTCCCGAGCAATAACCAGCACTGGGCTGATAGCCCAGTGCTATGCCCCGCACCCCTGGTGGCGGTGGGTGCGGGGTTCATTGTGTGTTAATATTGTTCTTTACAGGTGGCCTACAGGTCCCAGCAAGCCTGCCCCAGCATGCAGGCACTTGGAGAACCACAAGTGCCAGCATGCCCGGACATAAAGGGCCTGCTGGCACCCGTAGTCCACCTGCAAAGAATAGTAATATTGTTCTTTACAGGTAGCCTACAGGTCCCAGCAAGCCTGCCCCAGCATGCTGGCACTTGGAGAACCAGAAGTGCCAGCATGCCTGGACATAAAGGGCCCGCTGGCACCTGTAGTCCACCTGTAAAGAAAATATTAAAATAAAACACCACACGTCTTGAAAATAAGTTTTATTAAACTGGGTCTTCACCTGGGGACGGCGGCCTTTAAGCTCTTTTGCGTGGCCGCCGCCTTCCCAGGGCTTCCGGCGTCTTCACCTGGGGGGCGCCACCCCCCCCAGGGCTTCCAGCGTCTTCACCTGGTGGGCGGCGGCTGCTAAGCTCTTTTGCATAGCCGCCGCTCAGCCGGAGGGGGCGGGGCGATGACGCGGCGAGCTGTGATTGGCTCGCGGTGGCCATCTTGAATTTCAAAAATGACGCTGAGGCGCCATTTTTTAAACTGGAACCGCTCCGCTGCCAAACTCTGCAGGATAAAGGTAAATTTCCGCCGCCGCAACCCGCCACCCGCACCGCCGCCTCCCGCACCACCGCCGCATCCCGCCGCCCGCACCATCGCCGCATCCAGCCGCCCGCACCTCCTCCGCCAGCGTCGCCAAAACAGTGATTGACAGCGGATCCAGTGACGGATCCGCTGGCCAATCACTGTGGCCTCACTGACAGGGACGTGCTTTCATAGGTTGAAAGCACGTCCCTGTAGGAAAGCGGCACCACTAATGGTGCCGCTTTCCCATATATTTTCAATGGGCCTTTACAGCCCATGGCTAGTCCCCGCCCGCGCCTGCCCCCCGCTCCCCATACTTTCCCCAGTGACAACGGGAGGCACCACGATCGGTGCCTCCCAAACACATACAGAGGGGAGCAATGCAAAGAATAATATTAAGAAGATACATATGACACAGAATATGTGTCATATGCATCTTCTTTGTATTATCTTAATCATTAATGACAGGGGAGGCACTGCCTCCCCTGACTGCACGTCCCTGCTTCATACAACCTAGCGCTGGTGATCACCATTTTTTATTGTATATACTCTCTTGGGGATTTACCACCCCCTACACCAGCAGCTTCTTGACAGCGCACTCTTTCTATTTTCTTAGAAGGTTTGATGCTTCTCCCTCTTTAGTTGCTTGTGTGACATTGCTCAAAAGTGAATTCAAAAACATGGTCAGCATAGAATGAATGGACCTCAGTCCTTTGAACTCTACTGAGAAAAATCATAGCGTACTGTATACAAGCATGCATAATATGAATACTAAACAGACTATGCTCCCAAAATAAAGTCCCCCACTGCATCAATTATCTATCCAACGTTCTTGTGCACCATGATGGCACTCTCTATTAGAATCGATGATCCCTATTCATATATATGTTCCAGCTATACTTACTACAGTATGTTTTGAAACACACCCCTGCACAGCAGACTATGAGAAATTCTTATTCCTTTTATAAGTAAGGTTTTCTCCCTTTTGGTGATGAAAAAATGTTCTAGAAAAAATATCTTGGGGGTATAGTTATTAAAGTGCAGGTTTTTAGAATTGAACATGTTGCCCACAGCAACCAATTGGATTCTACTTATCATTTATCTAGCACCTTCTAGAAGAATGGTGCTAGATAAATGATTGAGCGCCACTGCAACCACTTTGACGTATTTTGCTGTAGTTGCATCTGCAACTTTATGCTATTGCTAGTAAAACCCCTTCCCCAGTGTTCAAGCATTAGTCTGAATGTGCGAAGACTAGGACTTCCCCTTTCTGCGTCTTTACACGCAACAATCCCACTGCTGTGTCTGTAGATGTTACCATCAAGTATGGCCTCCAATGTAAGCGATTAAACGTCTGAGTGTGCAATTATGTAACACGCCTGCGACACTCCCATTAATATGTCCATAAAATGGACCATCTTCATGTTTCTGAGTAGCCGCCTCCCAGCCACCACTCAGGAATGCCCAGCACATTTCCAGTGAACTTCCGGAACCGTGCATCTCAATCACAACTGCACCCCTGTAAATACCATTGGGTGCATGCATGCACTGTAAGAGTTTTGGAATATTCACTTATGTGCAGTGGTGAAAATATTGCTCAATTCCATGTACATTGGCATTACATGAGACTCACAATCAGGCTAAGAAGCTCTTAAAATGCAACGTCAGAAATGACTCTAAAATAATAAATAAGTAATTATGTTTTCCTTTAACACTAGAACCTGAGCTGGTTGCTTAATGGGAGCAGTCGTGAAGATCTTCATCTAATTGTGCAGCACTGAGAAGTCTATGCTTAGCACAACAAATGAGAATGAGAAATTCCAGCTCATTTACTAACATTACCTTTCATGAACTCCTTTGGTGAAACAAGTTTATCAAGTCAAGAAGAGTACACGGCCGTATCCCCCACCACTGAAGCCATTCATATCAAACACCTGTAACTATCCAACATGTCTAGCCCTAGAGGAGAAACATTAAATATAATTTTTCAAAAACCAGAGAGGTTAATCTATGACTTAATGTATCACACTATACACATATGTTGAATATGTTACAGCCATTTAATTCATATTACCTAAACTCCTTGGAGAAATCTATTCCTGTTCTGGATAAACTTGGGCGCTCAATCATTACAGAACCTCGCGCCTTCTTGCCGACTGTAATCCTACAAGAATGTTATTTTGTTCTGAGCTAAAATTAACATCGACTTTGAGATTAGCACTCTGGATTCAGCCAAGACTTGCTCTCAGAAACTGCCATGTTCTAAACAATAGCTTCTCGTTCCTGCACAATGATATATGAGACTCTCTTAATTAGTGTCGCTAAAGGTCATTTGTGGACTGCAAGATTATAAAACTGTAGTGAAAATGTTTTTATGTGACATTGCTTTTAATCTTGAAGAAATTATTTGCAGGCCGAGATTCAGCATACTATCTTTTGCGCACTGTTCGGGAGACTCCAAATTTTCCTAAAGCAGACCAGCCTCACGGATCATGCCCACATTGTGGTGAATAGTGTCATGGTGGCTCCCTTCCCTGCTGTGCAATGCTACGTTGTACAGATGGGTCCAGGCTGCGATGATGAAATTCACAACACCCCACCCATTGAATGTTGAGCAGATTGCAGATGTTCCTTGATAAGCAGGGCCATAGAGAGCAGTGCTAGGCCAGAGAACTGCAGTAAGTATAATCTAATTGGGGGGGGCATGCCCACAACTCCTCCCAAAAAAATATCACTACAATAGAAATTGCGGTGCTGCTTCACGGGTCACTCTTCCTTGGCCAATGCCATCTGCTCAGCGATATTCTGAAAGATGGTGCAGGTACCCTGGAGAACAAAAACTCTGGCACAGTGTCAAATCCTTTGCTTTCAGTGTGCATCACCATCTTCCCAAAGATGTCACTGAGAAGATGGCGTTGCAGACGAGGAGGGACCCACTTCACTGATCAAGGTAAGCGTACTGAGGGGGCAGGGATGAACCTGGGCCCTCCAACAAGCCCATGTCCATGGAATTAGTATACACTCAAACACCCCCCCCCCCTTCCCTCCCAGCACCAGTGTTGATAAGTGCAATAGTGGCATTTTACTTTGCAGAATGGCACACAGTCCTTTACTCTCTACAAAAGGACAGGAATTATCTATCACCTCTGAGGTTTGGAAAACCAGGCCTTTTCTACACACTTATAATGGGGAATCTTAAGAGATGTGCGGTGGGCACTTTTCGTGTTTTGTGTTTTGGTTTTGGTTCTGGTTCCATGATCGTGTTTTGGATCTGGATTCGGTTCATCAAAACCACCCTTCGTGTTTTGGTTTTGGTTTTGGATCTGGATGATTTTTGAAAAAAACATAAAAACAGCTAAAATCACATAATTTGGGGGTCATTTTGATCCTATGGTATTATTAACCTCAACAACATTCATTTCCACTCATTTCCAGTCTATTCTGAACACTGAACACCTCTCAATATTGTTTTTAGGCCAAAAAGTTGCACCGAGGTAGCTGTATGACAAAGCTAAGCGACACAAGTGTGCGGCACAAACACCTGGCCCATCTAGGAGTGGCACTGCAGTCCCACTGCACTAATGGCGGATACAGGACGCACGTCTAACACCAGCATAGTTGTTATGGCCTCAGTAATCCATTTGCAACAAGGTATATATATATATGGCAGTATTACTGGAATTATATGACAGTATCACTAGTCATTTTTTACGGCAGGATCACTGGATTTATACGGCAGTACCACTGGAATAAACGGCAGTATCACTGGACTGGATTTATACGCCAGTACCACTGGATTTATATGGCAGTACCACTGGACATATATGGCAGTATCACTGGAATTATACGACAGTATTACTGGAATAATACGGCAGTACCACTGGTCTTATACGACAGTACCACTGGACTGGATTTATATGGCAGTATCACTGGATTTATATGCCAGCCCAGTACCACTGGAATTATACGGCAGTATCACTGGAATTATACGTCAGTAAGTATCACTGTAATCTACTGCAGTACCACTGGACTTATACAGCAGTACCACTGTACTGGATTTATACGGCAGTATTACTAGACTTATACGCCAGTACCACTGGAATTATACGGCAGTATCACTGGAATTATACGGCAGTATCACTGGAATTATACGGCATTATCACTGGAATTATACGGTAGTTTCACTGGAATTATACGGCAGTACCACTGGACTTATACGGCAGTACCACTGGACTGGATTTATATTGCAGTGTCACTGGACTTATACACCTGTACCACTGGAATTATACGGCACTGTCACTGGAATTGTACGCAGTATCACTGAATTTTATATGGTAGTGCCACTGGACATATACAGCAGTATCACTGGACTGGATTTATATGCCAGTACCACTCGATTTATACGGCAGTACCACTGGACATATACAGCAGTATCACTGGAATTATATGGCAGTACCACTGGACATATACGGCAGTATCACTAGACATATACGGCAGTACCGCTGGACATATACAGCAGTATCACTGTACATATACGGCAGTATCACTGGACATATATGGTAGTACCACTGGACATATATGGCAGTACCACTGGACATATATAGCAGCACAGGGACACCACCACTGAACTGATGCAGGACAACACAGCACCGCTGCAATGGACTGGACTTATACAGCATCACTGGACATAGGGCAGCAGAGGACACCACCACTGTGACTGGACTGATGCAGCACAAGACACTACCACTGTACTGATGCAGGACAACACAGCACCACTGCAATGGACTGGACTTATACAGCAGCACTGGACATATGGCAACAGAAGAGACCAACATTGTGACTGGACTGATGCAGCACAATACACCACCACTGAACTGATGCAGCACAGCACCACTGGACTGGACTTATACAGCAGCACTGGACATATGGCAGCAGAGGACACCACCACTGAGACTGGACTGATGCAGCACAAGACACTACCACTGTACTGATACAGGACACTGAGGACGGAGACACGTCCTCTCACTACACTCTCCAATGCTGGAGTGAAAATGGCAGCGACGTGCGGCTCCAAATATGGAATCCAAACCCCGCGAGAATCTGACAGCGGGGTGATGACATTTTGCCTCGTTCTGGTTTCCAAGTCAGGCGGAAAATCCAAGCCTGACTCGGATCCGGGCTCGGGTAGTGAATTCCGGTACGGTTCGGTTCTCAGGGAACTGAACCCGCTCATCTCTAGGAATATTTGCCACTTACCATCCAGTTACTGCCCATCAAGAAAGTACATTTCTTGGTGTATTTTGGCCAATGTGAAAACAAAATTACCATCAAAGCAATGCAAGGTGAACCTAAAGGGTTGGTAGATGGAGATGATGGTAAAAGTGAGGCAAGGAAAAGCACATGTAGGAATAGAGTCCTGCTCGTGATATCTAATAATCTAAAGGGCAGTGGCAGACAGACAAGGGTGACACAGAAGGGAGACAGACAAGAGTGCCACAGAAGGGAGAGACAGTTTGCGACGGTGTGTAATAAAGAATATCTCCTAGCTCTCAGGATTATTTTACAACATAAATGAAGCTAAGCTGGAAAGTATTTTAGGAGAAAAGCTGAAAGTTGAAATGAATATACAGTGTGGTCCCACAGTGGCCCTCATTCCGAGTTGATCGCTCGTTAGCTACTTTTTGCAGCCGTGCAAACGCATACTCGCCGCCCACGGTGGAGTGTATTTTTGCTTTGCAAGTATGCGATCGCATGTGCAGCCGAGCGGTACAAAAACATTTTGTGAAAAACAAGACCAGCCCTAAAGTTACTTATCCTGTGCAATGATCCCAGCGACGGAGGTCCAGGAACTGACGTCAGATCCCCGCCCTGCAAATGCCTGGACCTGCCTGCGTTTTTCCTACCACTCCCAGAAAATGGTCAGTTGACACCCATAAACGCCCTCTTCCTGTCAATCTCCTTGCGATCGGCTGTGTGAATGGAATCGTCGCTAGAAGCATTGCACAGCAACGATGCTGTTTGTACCCATACGACGCGCGTGCGCATTGCGGTGCATACGCATGCGCAGTTTTGCCATTTTTTTACCTGATCGCTGTGCTGCAAAAATCGTCAGCGAGCAATCAACTCGGAATGACCCCCTTTGTTGGCAGGTTTACACCTTTTGTCACATTTGACTGTTTCAGGATGGAATCTGAAGCGTTCTCCAACCAGCAAAACAAATTGCTTTACAGAGCTGTTTTTGAATAGTGGCATGCACCTTAAAATGCGCCTGGTGGTCAAGGAGGCTCAATAATACACAAGATTAAAGCTTTGTAATTATACTGCTCACAAGAGTATGATGCATTGGTGCACAATAAGCAACCTCTGATTTGAAGTCCAAAAATTAAACTATTTAGTTATTTAGGTATCCATTCAGCTAGGTAAATGTTTAGGGGGTTATTCAAATTTGGCCATATACAGGGCCAAATTCAGACCTGATCGCTCGCTAGGGTTTTTTTGCACTGCTGCTAACAGATAGTCGGCGCTCATAGGGGAGTGTATTTTTGCTTTGCAAGTGATCGAACGCATGTGTAGCAGAGCTGTACAAATAGATCTTGTGCAGTCTCTGAGTAGCCAAGGATTTACTCAGCCGCTGCAATCACTTCAGCCTGTCCGGGACCGGAATTGATGTCAGGAACAGAGGCGTAAGCAGGGTTTTCGGAGCCCAGGGCAAGATGAAGAGTGGCGCCCCTCCCCCCCAAAAAAATTATAAAAAAAACCCACCAAAGAAGTGTGTGCGAAAAATGGGCATGGCCACGCACCAGAAGGGGTGTGGCCACTGAAAATGGGGCGTTCCAAAATGACTATCACCTACCCCCTGTGTCGCCTCTCAGCACACTATCACCTACCCCCTGTGTCGCCTCTCAGCACACTATCACCTACCCCTTGTGTCGTCTCTCAGCACACCTTCATTCAATACGCATGCAGAGTCCCGTTTTTACACAGTGCCAGATACACAATTGCCCCACAGTGCCAGATACACAGTGCCAGATACACAGTGCCCCACAGTGCCAGATACACAGTGACAGATACAGCGCGCCACAGTGCCAGATACATGCCCCACAGTGCCAGATACATGCCCCACAGTGCCAGATACATGCCTCACAGTGCCAGTTACATTGCCCCACAGTGCCAGATACATGCCCCACAGTGCCAGATACATTGCCCCACAGTGCCAGATACATTACCCCACAGTGCCAGTTACTTTGCCCCACAGTGCCAGTTACATTGCCCCACAGTGCCAGATACATGCCCCACAGTGCCAGATACATTGCCCCCAGAGTGCCAGATACATGCCCCACAGTGGCAGTTACATTGCCCGACAGTGCCAGTTACATGCCCCACAGTGCCCCCCCCCCACCTCCCGGTCACTCACCGCTTTCTTGTGGCTGTGCTATGTGAGGGGAGGAGAGCGCAGCTGGCAGTGGCGGTGAGGACATTGAGGGGAGGGAGAGACACTGCGCTCTCCTCCCCTCACATTGCGGCGTGACGGGGGCGAGTGGGGCATTATGCCCTGGCCGCCGGCGGCGCCCCCCTCTGCTGGGCCTGCCAAGGCGCCCAGGGCACGTGCCCCACTCGTCCTACCCAAGTTACGCCTCTGGTCAGGAACCCGCCCTGCAAATGCTTGGACAGTGGACACGCCGGCGTTTTTCCAACCACTCCCAGAAAATGTTCAGTTGCCACCGACAAACAGCTTCTTCCTTTCAATCTCCTTGCGATCGCCGGTGCGAATGGATTCTTCGCACAAAGCCATCGCTGAGCCACGATCCGCTTTGTACCTGTGCGATGCACCTGCGCATTGCTATGCATATGAATGCACAGTTTAGACCTGATCGCAGCACTTCAAAAAACGCTAGTGAGCGATCAGGTCTGAGTTACCCCCACTGTATGCTCCTCTGATGCGTGTTAGGAGTGGACATACACAAGTAAAAGCATACTTCCGTGTTTATATAGAGTTGGACACATCTTGCACCAGATATATGCCATTCGTACCAATGAGTGTATATGATGCATGGAAAAAGGATACGCAAGTATGAGGTGTATTATTATTATTGTGTTATGTCTGTGTTACTAGATGGCCTTATTCCACAGGATGTGGGGACAGTAGCAGATTTACGGAAAAGCAACCCAAGTGGCTGATTAGGGCCCGTTGGGTCCTTGGGGGCCCATCGACTTCCCACTGTAAAACTTCTCTCTTAACAGATGAAGCAATGTTACAGTGGCAAGATCTAGTTTCTAGTACATAGGGGGTCATTCCGAGTTGATCACTAGCAGAAAATGTTCGTTGTGCAGCGATGATGCCAAAAAAATGGCACTTCTGCGCTTGCGTATGCGGCGCAATGCGCACACGCGACGTACTTTCACAACGGCAGATGTAGTTTTACACAAGGTCTAGCGAAGCTTTTCAGTCTCACTGCTGGCCGCAGAGTGATTGACAGGAAGAGGGCGTTTCTGGGTGTCAACTGACCGTTTTCAGGGAGTGTTCGAAAAAACGCAGGCGTGCCAGGAAAAATGCAGGCGTGGCTGGGCGAACGAGGGGGTGTTTGTAACGTCAAAACAGGAACTGAATAGTCTGAAGTCATCGCAAGCGCTGAGTAGGTCTGAAGCTACTCTGAAACTGCACAAAATTATTTTGTAGCCGCTCTGCGATCCTTTCGTTCGCACTTCTGCTAAGCTAAAATACACTCCCAGTGGGAGGCGGCATAGCGTTTGCACGGCTGCTAAAAACAGCTAGCGAGCCGAATGACCCCCATAATGCCATAAACAATATCTATATACCATAAGTCTGTGTACTGAATTCACAAATCACATGCATATAGCAGATGGGTACAGCAATCATGAGTATATTTGGCAACCTAAACACACCAAGCAGCAAATGTCTGCTTGTAAAATTAATAAACAATTGCACAGAAACATAAAAGGGCTTATTGAAATGGCGCTACAAAGATTATGGATGTAGTCAAATAGTCAACAATAACAATTTCAACATTCATAATGTTGACACCACAATGCCGACAGTTATGTTGTTGCATTGTTAAATTGGGGACAGTCGAAATGCGGACAGGTGAAATCTCAACATTAGGTTTAGGCTGCGGAGGGGTTAGGGTTAGGCTGTGGGGAGAGGTTAGGGTAAGGCATTGTGGGTAATGTTAGGGTTAGACACTAGAGGTAGGGTCGAGGTCAGAGAGCATAGTTAGGGATAGCAGAGAAATACCAGAATGTCAGAGGATCATAAACCCGGAAGTGATGGTCACATCACCGACGGGACCCAGAAGACAATGCTGGATCCACCGAAGCCTCCAGGAGCAGGTAAGTCACCCCTGGGCCACCAGAACAAAATGTTGACATTTCATCATTGTCTACATGATGAATGTTAATACAATCAATGTCGACATTATAACCATAGGGACATTCTCATGTCTACAAGATTCTAAATATTACATCTAGTATTTGAATGATTGTTCTGAATGCAGTTATGTATACTACATCATATCACCGTCCTGATATAGATATATATATATATATACTACCCTACCATGCCCTACCATGATTGGCGAACCACAATATCCCCCAAAGCATTGTCAGTACAATTACTAAAACAATACTGAAACATCTGTTTTTTTGTATCCACTGTAACTGTACATTCATATATTGTTTATCTATATCCAGTATTCCAGGCTGTAATAAAGGCTCGAAAGTGCTATAATAATAATATTTATAGGATAGATGTTATATTTTTAAAATAGGCCTATAGATAATTTTGCACGTATTAAACCTTTTAAAAAAAAGACCTTTACGGTTTTTTATTTACTTTTGTACTAGTAAGCAGAAGACTTTAGCTGAGGGTTTTATGAGTATGATATTTATATTTTATATATCCCTCCCCTATACACTACAATGGCCCTCATTCCGAGTCGTTCGCTCGGTATTTTTCATCGCATCGCAGTGAAATTCCGCTTAGTGCGCATGCGCAATATTCGCACTGCGACTGCGCCAAGTATCTTTGCTATGAAGAAAGTATTTTTACTCACGGCTTTCTCATCGCTCCGGCGAACGTAATGTGATTGACAGGAAATGGGTGTTACTGGGCGGAAACACGGCGTTTTATGGGCGTGTGGCTGAAAACGCTACCGTTTCCGGAAAAAACGCAGGAGTGGCCGGAGAAACGGGGGAGTGGTTGGGCGAACGCTGGGTGTGTTTGTGACGTCAAACCAGGAACGACAAGCACTGAACTGATCGCACAGGCAGAGTAAGTCTGGAGCTACTCTAAAACTGCTAAGTAGTTTGTGCTCGCAATATTGCGAATACATCGGTCGCAATTTTAAGATGCTAAGATACACTCCCAGTAGGCGTAGGCTTAGCGTGTGTAACTCTGCTAAATTCGCCTTGCGACCGATCAACTCGGAATGAGGGCCTATGTTCCTTACTGGACAGCAAAGTAACAATAATGTTGCAGCTATTAAGCAGTTAACCCTTAGCAGTGCAGACAAGATAAGCAACTAGCATCCTGTTTATAAACACAATGGAGCGTAAAACATGAATGCCAATATTGACAAATCATTTTATTATTTATTGGAGATTCTGCACTTAGAAATAAATAGTTATCTCCTATCAATGTAACTGATCAGCGCTATATTATCTGGTCCAGTGCTAAAAGCAGTCAGACATTTAGAAATGGGATGGCCATTTTTACTATGGCTATTATTAAAAAGGCTGCCATACACCTGCGTGCCATTTCCCTAATTCCCCGAGGTGCCCGGAAACTGATCGGCGGCCATCAAGGATTGCATTACATCAGGGAAATTCTTCATGTTTAAAATCCCCGATTTGCCGACCCCAACCCGATCGGGGAATCAAGCATTTTAAACTTGTTGAATATTCCCGATTCCCAGACCCAGGCATCAGGGGATCCTTAAGATTGCCGGGAACAAATAAACCATGTGCCGATATGTACGTACTGCTTGCAGATAAATCAATGTATTAAGCTAGAGTAAAACAATTTAATGAATACATCATTAGGGTCAAATAATATGTAGGGCATTGCACTGCACACAGTAGTAGTTTTACATTAATGTACTACTACAGCTTATATCAGTGTTGGCTAACCTTGACACTCCAGCTGTTGTTGAACTACACATCCCAGCATGCCCTGCATCAGTTTTAGCATGGCCAAATAGCAAAACTGATGCAGGGCATGCTGGGATGTGTAGTTCAAACACAGCTGGAGTGTCAAGGTTAGCCATCACTGGCTTAAATGAATATAAAATGCGTCCCTCAAGGCATCCCAATTGTCCAGGTTTTAAGTATATCCATGCTGGGCTACAGGTGGCTTAATTAGTAGCTCAGTCAAGATGATTTAACCATGTGTGCTGAATGATGGATATATTTAAAACCTTGAGGACCACATTTGTGAACTGCTGACATATACAATAAAAAAAAAAAAAAAGATAGTAGATGCCAAGTGTACTTTTCGGGTGTTGTGTTCACAAAGATGCATTCTACTTTGCATATGGGTGGAAATATGCAGAAGAAATCAGCTCCTTAATGTTTAAAGTATGGCAAAATAAACACCATGTACAGCAAACATAATTGCCTCTTCATAAGCTACAAGGGTTGGGGCGGGCTAACCGGCGGTGGGGAGCCCGGCGGTCAGCATACCGACCCCGTGATCCTGGCAGCCTGCGCGGGGGGTGGGGGCAAGCGCAACAAACCGCCTTTAGTTCCTGTAGGGCTTTTGATCGCTCAGGATCCCGGCGTCGGCGTCGGCATGGTGACCGTCGGTATCCTGATCGCCGGTCACATGACCAGATTCCTGCTACAATATAGCCTCATATGCAACCAGTTATCAAATTATTACCATATAGCCAAAATGCCACCACATGGCCAAAATGCATCAATATAACCTCACATACTGATATAACCATATAGTCAAAATGCCCACAAGGTCATTATGCCCTTTATGATGAAAATGGCCATATGGGGCTGATGTATCAAGCAATGAAAAGAGTGTACAAATGGGCCAGTGGAGAAATTTCCTACAGAATCAAATCAGCATATTCCTATCATTTTATAGAATGCACTTTATAAATGCTTCCTCAAAGCTGATTGGTTACTATGGGCAACTTCTCCACTGGTCCACGTCTCCACTATTTTCACTGTTTGATATGTCAACCCCACAGTTTCATATGCCACATATATGCTTCCCTTCCCCCCAGGGCCGTAGAAAGCCACGCTGGGCCCGGTAAAGGGAGCATGGCTTAAAAAGGGGCGTGATAATGCCCTTCACTATAAAAAATATTAATAGAAAAATATAATTACGAAGCTCCACAGGGGGGAGCAATTTTAGTGCAGGGGGGCACCCACTTCCTTACTTACTTGAATGGGAAGCGGGTCCCTCCGTCCCAGCCAGCGCCATCTTCACAGTGATATTTGGGAAGATGACACTGGCCACAAGAGATCAAAGACTCTGGCACAGTGCCAGAGTCTTTGCTTTCTATGTGCGGCGCCATCTTCCCTAATAGATCAATGTGAAGTTGGTGTAATGGTTAGCATTACTGCCTCACAGCACAGAGGTCATGGGTTCGATTCCTACCGTGGCACTAACTGTGCGGAGTTTGTATATTCTCCCCGTACTTGCGTGGGTTTCCTCCGGGTTCTCCGGTTTCCTCCCGCAATCCAAAAATATACTGGTAGGTTAATTGGCTCCCACCAAAATTAACCCCAGTGAATGTGTCTGTGTACATGTGATAGGGAATCTAGATTGTAAGCTCCACTGGGGCAGGGACTGATGTGAATGGGCAACTATTCTCTGTAAAGCGCTGCGGAATATGTGTGCGCTATATAAATAACTGGTAATAATAATAAATAATAATAAGATGGCGCCACTGATGCCAGCAACAGGAATACTTGGGGGGGTATCGGATCCGGTCCCCCTCTGGGCCCCTCCAGCAGTCCGAGGCCCCGGTAATTTGTACCCGCTCCCCTCCCTCTAAGCGCCACAGCATCCCCCTGTGATCCAGAGAGTCCTTATCAGTAACAAAGGCTCTACCACATTGCCGTATTGTCTGTCAAAGACTCCCCCACCACCGATCTTGTACACTTATTTAAAAAAGTGAACATAGTGGTCAACAGGGACGGATTAAAGCAGGTGCGTCATGGGTGGTCTTCCCGGGGCTCCCACATTTTAGGGGCCCACACAGACAGCAGTTCAAATTGGAAGGAGTTTCCGGCAGCTCAGCTGTTCATAACAGCGGGCGCCGGGATCTCCTCCGTGTATAGGGAGTCGCATGTGTGTCCATCCATCCAGTGGAGTCCTGGCCGCGCATGCGCACTGGGTCTCCGGAGGCTCAGGACCACACATGAGGGAGGAAGAAGCAGCAGAGTGCCAGTGTAATCTGGGAGCAGGAGTTCCACCCTCTCCCCGCCTTTCCATTTCATTTCTCTGTCTCTCAGGTAACTCGCTCCTGTCATAAGGGAGGAGAGCGCGACCTGCGGATGGGGGCAGAGCCGGCAGAGCAGCTGCACCCAGGGCACCTGGGAAGGAGGCAGAGCTGCAGTGTCAACAATTTAGATGGGCTTGTAGAGCTACACTGACTTTGTAAATGATAAACTGATACAACAGGATGAAGATAACCCTGCTTGTTAGAACTCACAATAGCCTCTCCTAGGCATCTGCGTTAGGAAATCTTTGGGCCGTCCTCAGATTTATGGTACATGAATATTTCTCAGTCGTGATTGCTGATTATAATTTCAAAATAGCAACGATCAAAGGTTACTGTATACCATTAAACCCAAAACAGATGCGGCAAACTTGGAGAGACTAGAAAATCAATACATTACCTTCAATAACTACATTAAACATAGATTATTTATATGTGTTTATGTATTCAAAGAATGTAATTGCTGAGTAAAAGGCAGTTTGGGAACATGGGCTGTTCCCGTTATTTGTTCATTTAAGATGTTGTAATTAAGTGAACAGACAGGGTTTGAAAGATATTTCACAGCTCGGACCAATGCAAAGCTGAACAAACAAAGATATGTGTTAACAAGCAGTTAGTCACTGGCGCTGGTTTGATCTGGAATGGGAGGGTCTTGAAAAAGTGGAATTACCCAACTGCTTTGTACTTAAAATAAAAGTTACTTGAATTTGCTAAATGGAGAGGAAACTATTAAATAACTATTAGTTGAGCTATTTAATTTCTTTGCCTTCCTATACTTTGGAACTACCGTACTGTAATTTGCAAGTTTAGAGTTATTAAATAAAAATGCAATTAAGGTTAATGTGCATGCTCATTTCCTATATGAAGGTCTATATACTGTATTAGTTGTGATGGCCCATTTTGTGCCAGACCTGCCTTGCTGCATGGCTAAATGCACGTATGTGTATAGCAGTGATTTTCATTCCTTCTCAGCTCACAGCACACCGAACAAGACTTTAAAATTGCCAAGGCACAACATCAGACCCCACAGGGAAAAAAACACATATTGGTCCCCACGGTAATTAAACAGACACACTGGCCCCCGCAGTAATTAAACAGATTGACACCTACAGTGATTAAATGCATTGAGACCAACAGTAATAAAACAAATGCATTAACCTCCCACAGTAATAAAAGAAATACACTGGCTCCCACAGTAATATAAACATATTTGCCCCCATAGAAATTAAACAATTAGTCAAAGTAATTAATCAAACATACTGGTCCCTACAGTATTACAAACAAATTGTTCCCCACAGTAATACAAACACATTAGCCCACACAGTTTTAAAACAGATGTATTTGCCCCCACAGTCATAAAACAAATAAATAAACCCCCTACAGTAACTAAACACATTGGCTCCCACATTAACAAAAGACATTGGGCTCCACAAGAAAAAAACACACTGGCTCCTACCTGCCAATAGGTGAGAAAGGAGCTCAGTTGTCACTGGTCCTCAGTGGTGGGCGCTTCTGCAGCCTCAAACTAGCATGTGGCAAGAGCAGAGCTGGCAGGCAGACAGGCAGGCATGGGACGGTACAGTAAAGTGACATGTGTGACTTATGATGTCACGTCACCATGCCTCCATAGGTCATGGCCGGGGTAGCATCTGAGCCACTTGGGCCTGAAATTATAAGTTAATTGACATTGGTGGCTGCGCACCCGGCTAACGACTCTGGCGGCACACTTGAGAACCACTCACGGCTCACAGCGGTTGAAAAACGCTGGTTTATAGTATCTAGCTGTAAACACATTTTATGAAAAGATTTACTAAAACTTCCAGGAAAAGTGATGGTGTTGCCCATAGCAACCAATCCAATTCTAGCTATCATTTATTTAATATATTCTAGAAAAAGATAGCTTGTGATTGGTTTACTATGGGCAACATCTCAATTTTCCCTTTTTTGTAGTTTTATTAAATCTACCTTATAATGTCTATTACTCCTGAAAGGGTTTTGCCCTAGAATTGGGTCTATGTGGCCCTTCCACATATCCAAACCAGTACATTAATGCAGTTACTGCTAAGGTAGGGGCTGATTAAGGGGCTACTTCAGCTTTGCAAATCGCGATCCAAATGGAATGGTTACAATCGCCCCACGGACACATGCGCAGCGCCCATCCTGCACATTCGGCCGCTCTCTCTGCAGGGGGGACGCAGAAAATGCGATTGCCTCGGCCTGTTGCGGGGCGGGAACGCTCCATTTCCAGGGTGGAGATGGAGCGTTGTGGGACAGTGCTGCGCAAACGGGGGCAGAGGCGGCCAAATGAGGGCGTGTCGTCACACACAGCCGCCGTGATCGAGAACATGGCGGCTGGCCTTCTGCGGGTGCAGCTAAGCTGCGCCGGCAAGAGGCTTCCTCTATTTCTGCTAACAAGCAGTAATTGCGATGCGTTCGCAATTTCTGCTTGCTGAACGGAGGGAGGCGCCGGTCAGCATACTGGCCAGACTTTCCCAGCAATGGGCAGCCCCCAGCATGCGATCCAAAGGATTGCAAATGCTGCTAATTAGCAGAATTTGCAATCCTTACTGAATTAGGCCCTAAATGTCATATGGGTACAGTGCATACAAGGAGGTGCAGCATAATTATTTAGCTGTATGTTTTATATGATCTGTTCCTTTCATTTTTAAACACCTGGGCATTATACACAGGTGCAGCAGTATAAACTTCTGGAAATTTGGTGAGTTTTGATCAGAGATGTGCGGAAAAGATAGCCAGGTGAGGCACTGCCTCACTTGCCATAGACTTTTTACTCCAGCATTTTGGCTATAAAAATGATTAGAATAATGCAAAGAAGATAATTCAAACATATTCTTTGTATTTTTCATATACTTTATACAGTCAAAACTCTGGCACAAATGTAGTATGACAGTAAAGGCTCTGCCTCACATGCCTCACCCTACCGCATGTCACTGAAGTATACATTATACATACAGTATTGTGAGGAGATCAGGGTAGATGTGCCCTCTCTTGGGGTAGATGAGAACCTCAAAACACACAGCAGTCAGGTAAACAGCCCATCAGTCCAGGGATTTCGTGTGATCTAGCTGTGGATAGTTTTATTGTGCAGTACATAAAACAAAACATAAATAAATAAAAAAAATCCTAAACCGTCTGGGCACTAATAAAACATAATTCCCTCTCTCAGGGTGGTAGGACCTAATGCTCCTACCAGAAACACAGACATATGCACAGTACTTACAGTCAGTAAATCACAATGTCTCATCACAGGCCTGCTGCCTGTTTCCCCAGGTAGTCAGTCCCTGAGCCACAGCTTTTATCAGCCTCTTACAGGTGCAGGAACTAAATTATCATGCTCTTAGGCTGAAGCCCCACAGACCTGAAATGGGCCTTGTGGATGAAGCCCTCCCTTGTCTCTCACATCCACACCCCTGGGACCCATTTACGTCTTTTACTGAAAGCGCAAACTCTAATCAAGTCTGTTTAGCAAAACAGACATTTCCTGATTTCCTGGGGGTTTAAAATACACAGGCTAGAAATCTGGGACAAACATATCTCTTATTTATCTCTTAACCAGTGCTTCTATCACAATATGTTACCTTATAATGCATAGAACCATGGTGTATTTTGTACAGTGCATTCCTGTTATCAATCTGGTACATTATCATGCATGGACTAGCAGTATTTACTATATATATTTATCAAGGGACCCAGACCATGTGCTCTCTAATGGATAACCATACCCCTCTGTAGCGACGGACTGGGGGCCAAAATCAGTCTTGGCATGTGTGTGCACACATGACAGGGGTGCACACAGAGCAAAAGGGAGAGCGTGGACACCACCAGGGGCGTGCCGTAAGTCAGGGGGGGGGTGCTCGCGACACGCCCCCATTTCCATGGAGACGGGCGGGGGCGCGTGACACAGCACATGAGGGCGTGCCATGAGTCAGGGAGCATGGACTCATGGGACACCTTCATTTCCATGGAGACGGGCAGGGGGTCAGATGAGCGGCTAGGCCGGAGAGCCAGAAGCTGCGCTGCGCGCGCCCTTCCCGGCTCTCTGTGTGACAGGACCAGCCAACCAGCCCGTTTACAAGAAGTGCCAGATGGGCAGTCCAACCCTGCCCCTCTGTAGACACCCCAAAGCATGGTTCCAGACCACTGAATTCCCTCAGTGGGCTCTTCATGCCGCAGTCCAGCACTGATGCAGAATATTTACAAACCCAGTTGCGTATTTTCTCTGACGTCCTAGTGGATGCTGGGAACTCCGTAAGGACCATGGGGAATAGACGGGCTCCGCAGGAGACTGGGCACTCTATAAGAAAGATTTGGTACTATCTGGTGTGCACTGGCTCCTCCCTCTATGCCCCTCCTCCAGACCTCAGTTACATTTCTGTGCCCGGCCCGAGCTGGTTGCACACTAGGGGCTCTCCTGAGCTTCTAGAAAGAAAGTTTAAATTAGGTTTTTTATTTTACAGTGAGACCTGCTGGCAACAGGCTCACTGCATCGAGGGACTAAGGGGAGAAGAAGCTAACCTTCCTGCTTGCAGCTAGCTTGGGCTTCTTAGGCTACTGGACACCATTAGCTCCAGAGGGATCGACCGCAGGACCCGTCCTTGGTGTTCGTTCCCGGAGCCGCGCCGCCGTCCCCCTTACAGAGCCAGAAGCATGAAGATGGTCCGGAAAATCGGCGGCAGAAGACTTCAGTCTTCACCAAGGTAGCGCACAGCACTGCAGCTGTGCGCCATTGCTCCTCATACACACTGCACACTCCGGTCACTGAGGGTGCAGGGCGCTGGGGGGGGGGGGGGGGGGGGGCGCCCTGAGCAGCAATAAAAACACCTTGGCTGGCAAAATAGCCACAATATATAGCCCCAGAGGCTATATATGTGGTAATTACCCCTGCCAGAATACAGAAAAATGCGGGAGAAAAGTCAGCCGAAAAAGGGGCGGAGCCATCTCCCTCAGCACACCGGCGCCATTTTCTCTTCACAGTGTAGCTGGAAGACAGCTCCCCATGCTCTCCCCTGTAGTTTTCAGGCTCAAAGGGTTAAAAAGAGAGGGGGGGGGCACTAAATTTAGGCGCAATATTGTTTATACAAGCAGCTATTGGGGAAAATTCACTCAGTTATAGTGTTTATCCCTACATTATATAGCGCTCCGGTGTGTGCTGGCATACTCTCTCTCTGTCTCCCCGAAGGGCTGTGTGGGGTCCTGTCCTCAGTCAGAGCATTCCCTGTGTGTGTGCGGTGTGTCGGTATGGCTGTGTCGACATGTTTGATGAGGAGGCTTATGTGGAGGCGGAGCAGATGCCGATAAATGAGATGTCGCCCCCTGTGGGCCGACACCAGAGTGGATGGATAGGTGGAAGGTATTAACCGACAGTGTCAACTCCTTACATAAGGAGTAACAGCTATGGGACAGCCGGCTTCTCAGCCGGCTTCTCAGCCCGCGCCTTCTCAGCCCGCGCAGCCCTTCTCAGCCCGCGCCTGCCCAGGCGTCTCAAAGGCCATCAGGGGCTTAAAAATGCCCGCTCCCTCAGATGGCAGACACAGATGTCGACACGGAGTCTGACTCCAGTGTCGACGAGGTTGAGACATATACACAATCCACTAGGAACATCCGTTACATGATCCCGGCAATAAAAAATGTGTTACACATTTCTGACATTAACCCAAGTACCACTAAAAACAAATAAGGGTTTTATGTGTGGGGAGAAAAAGCAGGCAGTGTTT
The DNA here is from genome assembly GCF_028390025.1 of Pseudophryne corroboree. Lineage (NCBI taxonomy): Eukaryota > Metazoa > Chordata > Amphibia > Anura > Myobatrachidae > Pseudophryne > Pseudophryne corroboree. The sequence continues at coordinate 369,522,949 of NC_086452.1, forward strand.
TGTTCCCCCATCAAATGAGTGAATGAAGTGTGAAAAAGCGTGGGTTCCCCCGATAAGAAACTGGTAATTTCTAACAAGTTACTGATGGCGTACCCTTTCCCGCCAGAGGATAAGTTACGCTGAGAGATATCCCCTAGGGTGGATAAGGCGCTCAAACGTTTGTCAAAAAAGGTGGCACTGCCGTCTTAGGATACGGCCACTTTGAAGGTACCTGCTGATAAATAGCAGGAGGCTATCCTGAAGTCTGTATTTACACACTCAGGTACTAGACTGAGACCTGCAGATAGTGCTGCTGCAGCGTGGTCTGTAACCCTTTCAAACAGGGATACTATTTTGTGAACATAAGACGTCATCTTATATATGAGGGATGCACAGAGGGATATTTTGCCGGCTGGCATCCAGAATTATTGCAATGTCCATTCTGTCAGGAGGGTATTAGAGACCCGACACTGGACAGGTGATGCTGACTTTAAAAGGCACATAGAGCCTTATAAGGGTGAGGAATTGTTTGGGGATGGTCTCTGGGACCTCGTATCCACAGCAACAGCTGGGATGAAATTTTTTTACCTCAGGTTTCCTCACAGCCTAAGAAAAGCACTGTATTATCAGGTACAGTCCTTTCGGCTTCAGAAAAGCAAGCGGGTCAAAGGCGCTTCCTTTCTGCACAGAGACGAGGGAAGAGAGAAAAAAGCTACACCAGCAGCCAGTTCCCAGAATCAAAATTCTTCCCCCGCTTCCTCTGAGTCTACCGCATGACGCGGGGGCTCCACAGGCGTAGCCAGGTACGGTGGGGGGCCGCCTCAAAAATTTCAGCGATCAGTGGGCTCGCTCACAGGTGGATCCCTGGATCCTTCAAGTAGTATCTCAGGGGTACAAGCTGGAATTCGAGGCGTCTCCCCCCCGCCGTTTCCTCAAATCTGCCTTGCCGACAACTCCCTCAGGCAGGGAGGCTGTGCTAGAGGCAATTCACAAGCTGTATTCCCAGCAGGTGATAGTCAAGGTGCCCCTACTTCAACAAGGACGGGGTTACTATTCCACACTGGTTGTGGTACCGAAACCGGACGGTTCGGTGAGACCCATTTTAAATTTGAAATCCTTGAACACATACATTAAAAAATTCAAGTTCAAGATGGAATCGCTCAGGGCGGTTATTGCAAGCCTGGAGGAGGGGGATTACATGGTATCCCTGGACATCAAGGATGCTTACCTACATGTCCCCATTTACCATCCTCATCAGGAGTACCTCAGATTTGTGGTACAGGATTGCCATTACCAATTCCAAACACAGCCGTTTGGACTGTCCACGGCACCGAGGGTCTTTACCAAGGTAATGGCAGAAATGATGATACTCCTTCAAAAAAAGGGAGTTTTAATTATCCCGTACTTGGACGATCTCCTTATAAAGGCGAGGTCCAAGGAGCAGTTGTTGGTCGGAGTAGCACTATCTCGGGAAGTGCTACAACAGCACGGATGGATTCTATACATTCCAAAGTCACAGCTGGTTCCTACCACACGCCTACTGTTCCTGGGGATGGTTCTGGACACAGAACAGAAAAAAGTGTTTCTCCTGCAGGAGAAAGCCAAGGAGCTGTCATCTCTAGTCAGAGACCTCCTGAAACCAAAACAGGTATCGGTGCATCACTGCACACAAGTCCTGGGAAAAATGGTAGCTTCTTACGAAGCAAAATTCCATTCGGCAGGTTCCATACAAGAACCTTTTAGTGGGACCTCTTGAACAAGTGGTCGGGATCGCATCTTCAGATGCATCGGCTGATAACCCTGTCTCCAAGGACCAGGGTATCTCTACTATGGTGGCTGCAGAGTGCTCATCTTCAAGATGGCCGCAGATTCGGCATACAGGACTGGGTCCTGGTAACCAGGATGCCAGCCTTCGAGGCTGGGGGGCAGTCACACAGGGAAGAAACTTCCAAGGACTTTGGTCAAGTCAGGAGTCGTCCCTACACATAAATATTCTGGAACTGAGGGACATTTACAATGCCCTAAGTCTGGCAAGGCTTCTGCTTCAAAACCAGCCGGTACTGATCCAATCAGACAACATCACGGCAGTCGCCCATGTAAACCGACAGGGCGGCACAAGAAGCAGGATGGCGATGGCAGAAGCCACAAGGATTCTCCGATGGGCGGAAAATCACGTCTTAGCGCTGTCAGCAGTGTTCATTCCGGGAGTGGACAACTGGGAAGCAGACTTCCTCAGCAGACACGACCGACACCCGGGAGAGTGGGGACTTCATCCAGAAGTCTTCCAACTGTTGGTAAACCGTTGGGAAAGGCCACAGGTGGACATGATGGCGTCCCACCTAAACAAAAAACTAGATATTGCGCCAGGTCAAGGGACCCTCAGGCAATAGCTGTGGACGCTCTAGTGACACCGTGGGTGTACCAGTCGGTTTATGTATTCCCTCCTCTGCCTCTCATACCAAAGGTACTTAGAATAATAAGAAAACGAGGAGGAAGAACGATACTCGTGGTTCCGGATGGGCCAAGAAGAGCTTGGTACCCAGAACTTACAGAAATAATATCAGAGGACCCATGGCCTCTACCGCTCAGACAGGATCTGCTACAGCAGGGGCCCTGTCTGTTCCAAGACTTACCGCGGCTGCGTTGGACGGCATGGCGGTTGAATTCCGGATCCTAAAGCATAAGGGCATTCCGGAGGAAGTCATTCCTACGCTGATAAAAGCCAGGAAAGAAGTAACCGCAAACCATTATCACCGTATTTGGCGAAAATATGTTGCGTGGTGTGAGGCCAGGAAGGCCCCAACATAGGAATTTCAGCTGGGTCGTTTTCTGCACTTCCTACAGTCGGGAGTGACTATGGGCCTAAAATTGGGTTCCATTAAAGTCCAGATTTCGGCTCTGTCGATTTTCTTCCAGAAAGAACTGGCTTCACTGCCTGAAGTTCAGACTTTTGTAAAGGGAGTGCTACATATTCAGCCCCCTTTTGTGCCTCCTGTGGCACCGTGGGATCTCAACGTGGTGTTGAGTTTCCTGAAATCACATTGGTTTGAGCCACTTAAAACTGTGGATCTGAAATATCTCACGTGGAAAGTGGTCATGTTATTGGCCTTGGCTTCGGCCAGGCGTGTGTCAGAATTGGCGGCTTTGTCATGTAAAAGCCCTTATCTGATTTTCCATATGGATAGGGCAGAATTGAGGACTCGTCCCCAGTTTCTCCCTAAGGTGGTATCAGCTTTTCACTTGAACCAACCTATTGTAGTGCCTGCGGCTACTAGGGACTTGGAAGATTCCAAGTTACTGGACGTAGTCAGGGCCTTAAAAAATTATATTTCCAGGACGGCTGGAGTCAGGAAAACTGACTCGCTTTTTATCCTGTAGGCACCCAACAAAATAGGTGCTCCTGCTTCTAAGCAGACTATTGCTCGCTGAATTTGTAGCACAATTCAGCTGGAGCATTCTGCGGCTGGATTGCCGCATCCTAAATCAGTGAAAGCCCATTCCACGAGGAAGGTGGGCTCATCTTGGGCAGCTGCCCGAGGGGTCTCGGCTTTACAACTTTGCCGAGCTGCAACTTGGTCAGGGGCAAACACGTTTGCTAAATTCTACAAATTTGATACCCTGGCTGAGGAGGACCTTGAGTTCTCTCATTCGGTGCTGCAGAGTCATCCGCACTCTCCCGCCCGTTTGGGAGCTTTGGTATAATCCCCATGGTCCTTACGGAGTTCCCAGCATCCACTAGGACGTCAGAGAAAATAAGATTTTACTCACCGGTAAATCTATTTCTCGTAGTCCGTAGTGGATGCTGGGCGCCCATCCCAAGTGCGGATTGTCTGCAATACTTGTATATAGTTATTGCCTAACTAAAGGGTTATTGTTGAGCCATCTGTTGAGAGGCTCTGTTATATTTCATACTGTTAACTAGAGATGAGCGCCTGAAATTTTTCGGGTTTTGTGTTTTGGTTTTGGGTTCGGTTCCGCGGCCGTGTTTTGGGTTCGAACGCGTTTTGGCAAAACCTCACCGAATTTTTTTTGTCGGATTCGGGTGTGTTTTGGATTCGGGTGTTTTTTTCAAAAAACACTAAAAAACAGCTTAAATCATAGAATTTGGGGGTCATTTTGATCCCAAAGTATTATTAACCTCAAAAACCATAATTTACACTCATTTTCAGTCTATTCTGAATACCTCACACCTCACAATATTATTTTTAGTCCTAAAATTTGCACCGAGGTCGCTGTGTGAGTAAGATAAGCGACCCTAGTGGCCGACACAAACACCGGGCCCATCTAGGAGTGGCACTGCAGTGTCACGCAGGATGTCCCTTCCAAAAAACCCTCCCCAAACAGCACATGACGCAAAGAAAAAAAGAGGCGCAATGAGGTAGCTGTGTGAGTAAGATTAGCGACCCTAGTGGCCGACACAAACACCGGGCCCATCTAGGAGTGGCACTGCAGTGTCACGCAGGATGGCCCTTCCAAAAAACCCTCCCCAAACAGCACATGACGCAAAGAAAAAAAGAGGCGCAATGAGGTAGCTGTGTGAGTAAGATTAGCGACCCTAGTGGCCGACACAAACACCGGGCCCATCTAGGAGTGGCACTGCAGTGTCACGCAGGATGTCCCTTCCAAAAAACCCTCCCCAAACAGCACATGACGCAAAGAAAAAAAGAGGCGCAATGAGGTAGCTGACTGTGTGAGTAAGATTAGCGACCCTAGTGGCCGACACAAACACCGGGCCCATCTAGGAGTGGCACTGCAGTGTCACGCAGGATGTCCCTTCCAAAAAACCCTCCCCAATCAGCACATGATGCAAAGAAAAAGAAAAGAAAAAAGAGGTGCAAGATGGAATTGTCCTTGGGCCCTCCCACCCACCCTTATGTTGTATAAACAAAACAGGACATGCACACTTTAACCAACCCATCATTTCAGTGACAGGGTCTGCCACACGACTGTGACTGATATGACGGGTTGGTTTGGACCCCCCCCAAAAAAGAAGCAATTAATCTCTCCTTGCACAAACTGGCTCTACAGAGGCAAGATGTCCACCTCATCTTCACCCTCCGATATATCACCGTGTACATCCCCCTCCTCACAGATTATCAATTCGTCCCCACTGGAATCCACCATCTCAGCTCCCTGTGTACTTTGTGGAGGCAATTGCTGCTGGTCAATGTCTCCGCGGAGGAATTGATTATAATTCATTTTAATGAACATCATCTTCTCCACATTTTCTGGATGTAACCTCGTACGCCGATTGCTGACAAGGTGAGCGGCGGCACTAAACACTCTTTCGGAGTACACACTTGTGGGAGGGCAACTTAGGTAGAATAAAGCCAGTTTGTGCAAGGGCCTCCAAATTGCCTCTTTTTCCTGCCAGTATAAGTACGGACTGTGTGACGTGCCTACTTGGATGCGGTCACTCATATAATCCTCCACCATTCTATCAATGTTGAGAGAATCATATGCAGTGACAGTAGACGACATGTCCGTAATCGTTGTCAGGTCCTTCAGTCCGGACCAGATGTCAGCATCAGCAGTCGCTCCAGACTGCCCTGCATCACCGCCAGCGGGTGGGCTCGGAATTCTGAGCCTTTTCCTCGCACCCCCAGTTGCGGGAGAATGTGAAGGAGGAGATGTTGACAGGTCGCGTTCCGCTTGACTTGACAATTTTGTCACCAGCAGGTCTTTCAACCCCAGCAGACTTGTGTCTGCCGGAAAGAGAGATCCAAGGTAGGCTTTAAATCTAGGATCGAGCACGGTGGCCAAAATGTAGTGCTCTGATTTCAACAGATTGACCACCCGTGAATCCTTGTTAAGCGAATTAAGGGCTGCATCCACAAGTCCCACATGCCTAGCGGAATCGCTCCCTTTTAGCTCCTTCTTCAATGCCTCCAGCTTCTTCTGCAAAAGCCTGATGAGGGGAATGACCTGACTCAGGCTGGCAGTGTCTGAACTGACTTCACGTGTGGCAAGTTCAAAGGGCATCAGAACCTTGCACAACGTTGAAATCATTCTCCACTGCACTTGAGACAGGTGCATTCCACCTCCTATATCGTGCTCAATTGTATAGGCTTGAATGGCCTTTTGCTGCTCCTCCAACCTCTGAAGCATATAGAGGGTTGAATTCCACCTCGTTACCACTTCTTGCTTCAGATGATGGCAGGGCAGGTTCAGTAGTTTTTGGTGGTGCTCCAGTCTTCTGTACGTGGTGCCTGTACGCCGAAAGTGTCCCGCAATTCTTCTGGCCACCGACAGCATCTCTTGCACGCCCCTGTCGTTTTTTAAAAAATTCTGCACCACCAAATTCAAGGTATGTGCAAAACATGGGACGTGCTGGAATTTGCCCATATTTAATGCACACACAATATTGCTGGCGTTGTCCGATGCCACAAATCCACAGGAGAGTCCAATTGGGGTAAGCCATTCCGCGATGATCTTCCTCAGTTGCCGTAAGAGGTTTTCAGCTGTGTGCGTATTCTGGAAAGCGGTGATACAAAGCGTAGCCTGCCTAGGAAAGAGTTGGCGTTTGCGAGATGCTGCTACTGGTGCCGCCGCTGCTGTTCTTGCGGCGGGAGTCCATACATCTACCCAGTGGGCTGTCACAGTCATATAGTCCTGACCCTGCCCTGCCCCACTTGTCCACATGTCCGTGGTTAAGTGGACATTGGGTACAACTGCATTTTTTAGGACACTGGTGAGTCTTTTTCTGACGTCCGTGTACATTCTCGGTATCGCCTGCCTAGAGAAGTGGAACCTAGATGGTATTTGGTAACGGGGGCACACTGCCTCAATAAATTGTCTAGTTCCCTGTGAACTAACGGCGGATACCGGACGCACGTCTAACACCAACATAGTTGTCAAGGCCTCAGTTATCCGCTTTGCAGTAGGATGACTGCTGTGATATTTCATCTTCCTCGCAAAGGACTGTTGAACAGTCAATTGCTTACTGGAAGTAGTACAAGTGGGCTTACGACTTCCCCTCTGGGATGACCATCGACTCCCAGCGGCAACAACAGCAGCGCCAGCAGCAGTAGGCGTTACACGCAAGGATGCATCGGAGGAATCCCAGGCAGGAGAGGACTCGTCAGAATTGCCAGTGACATGGCCTGCAGGACTATTGGCATTCCTGGGGAAGGAGGAAATTGACACTGAGGGAGTTGGTGGGGTGGTTTGCGTGAGCTTGGTTACAAGAGGAAGGGATTTACTGGTCAGTGGACTGCTTCCGCTGTCACCCAAAGTTTTTGAACTTGTCACTGACTTATTATGAATGCGCTGCAGGTGACGTATAAGGGAGGATGTTCCGAGGTGGTTAACGTCCTTACCCCTACTTATTACAGCTTGACAAAGGGAACACACGGCTTGACACCTGTTGTCCGCATTTCTGGTGAAATACCTCCACACCGAAGAGCTGATTTTTTTGGTATTTTCACCTGGCATGTCAACGGCCATATTCCTCCCACGGACAACAGGTGTCTCCCCGGGTGCCTGACTTAAACAAACCACCTCACCATCAGAATCCTCCTGGTCAATTTCCTCCCCAGCGCCAGCAACACCCATATCCTCCTCATCCTGGTGTACTTCAACACTGACATCTTCAATCTGACTATCAGGAACTGGACTGCGGGTGCTCCTTCCAGCACTTGCAGGGGGCGTGCAAATGGTGGAAGGCGCATGCTCTTCACGTCCAGTGTTGGGAAGGTCAGGCATCGCAACCGAAACAATTGGACTCTCCTTGTGGATTTGGGATTTCGAAGAATGCACAGTTCTTTGCTGTGCTGCTTTTGCCAGCTTGAGTCTTTTCATTTTTCTAGCGAGAGGCTGAGTGCTTCCATCCTCATGTGAAGCTGAACCACTAGCCATGAACATAGGCCAGGGCCTCAGCCGTTCCTTGCCACTCCGTGTGGTAAATGGCATATTGGCAAGTTTACGCTTCTCCTCCGACAATTTTATTTTAGGTTTTGGAGTCCTTTTTTTTCTGATATTTGGTGTTTTGGATTTGACATGCTCTGTACTATGACATTGGGCATCGGCCTTGGCAGACGACGTTGCTGGCATTTCATCGTCTCGGCCATGACTAGTGGCAGCAGCTTCAGCACGAGGTGGAAGTGGATCTTGATCTTTCCCTAATTTTGGAACCTCAACATTTTTGTTCTCCATATTTTAATAGGCACAACTAAAAGGCACCTCAGGTAAACAATGGAGATGGATACTAGTATACAATTATGGACTGCCTGCCGACTGCAGACACAGAGGTAGCCACAGCCGTGAACTACCGTACTGTACTGTGTCTGCAGCTAATATAGACTGGTTGATAAAGAGAAGATGTCTATGTAACTATGTATGTATAAAGAAGACTGAAAAAAATCCACGGTTAGGTGGTATACAATTATGGACGGACTGCCTGCCGAGTGCAGACACAGAGGTAGCCACAGCCGTGAACTACCGTACTGTACTGTGTCTGCAGCTAATATAGACTGGTTGATAAAGAGAAGATGTCTATGTAACTATGTATGTATAAAGAAGACTGAAAAAAATCCACGGTTAGGTGGTATACAATTATGGACGGACTGCCTGCCGAGTGCAGACACAGAGGTAGCCACAGCCGTGAACTACCGTACTGTACTGTGTCTGCAGCTAATATAGACTGGTTGATAAAGAGAAGATGTCTATGTAACTATGTATGTATAAAGAAGAATGAAAAAAAACCACGGTTAGGTGGTATACAATTATGGACGGACTGCCTGCCGAGTGCAGACACAGAGGTAGCCACAGCCGTGAACTACCGTACTGTACTGTGTCTGCAGCTAATATAGACTGGTTGATAAAGAGAAGATGTCTATGTAACTATGTATGTATAAAGAAGAATGAAAAAAAACCACGGTTAGGTGGTATACAATTATGGACGGACTGCCTGCCGAGTGCAGACACAGAGGTAGCCACAGCCGTGAACTACCGTACTGTACTGTGTCTGCAGCTAATATAGACTGGTTGATAAAGAGAAGATGTCTATGTAACTATGTATGTATAAAGAAGAATGAAAAAAATCCACGGTTAGGTGGTATTACAATTATGGACGGACTGCCTGCCGAGTGCAGAGACACAGAGGTAGCCACAGCCGTGAACTACCGTACTGTGTCTGCTGCGACTGGATGATAAATGATATAAAAAATATATATATATCACTACTGCAGCCGGACAGGTATATATTATATATTATATAATGACGGACCTGCTGGACACTGTCTGTCAGCAGAATGAGTTTTATTTTTATAGAATAAAAAAAAAAAAAACACACAAGTGAAGTCACACGACGAGTGTTTAACTTTTTCAGGCAATCACAATATAAGTATACTACTAACTATACTGGTGGTCAGTGTGGTCAGGTCACTGGTCAGTCACACTGGCAGTGGCACTCCTGCAGAAAAAGTGTGCACTGTTTAATTTTAATATAATATGTACTCCTGGCTCCTGCTATAACCTATAACTGGCACTGCAGTAGTGCTCCCCAGTCTCCCCCACAATTATAAGCTGTGTGAGCTGAGCAGTCAGACAGATATATAATATATATAGATGATGCAGCACACTGGCCTGAGCCTGAGCAGTGCACACAGATATGGTATGTGACTGACTGAGTCACTGGGGTAAATTTACTAAGCTCCCGAGTTTGACCGAGATGGCGTTTTTTCATCAAAGTGTCATCTCGGTCAATCTCGGTCATTTACTAAACACTAATCACGGCAGTGATGAGGGCATTCGTATTTTTTTGCAAGTTCATGTAAGAAATTACGAATGAATACACCATCGGTCAAATTACGCCTGTTTAGATACGAATCTCGGTCATTTACTAACCATTCGTAATTGTATTTGCTGCCGTGAAAATGCTATTGCGGGCGCAAAAAATTACGAGTCGCATTTTTTGGCTAAAAAAAAACGCGCCAGCCTTTGAAAACCGCGTTTACATGTGAACTTAATTATCCATTACTCCCACCTGATTTTTTGGGCCTATAAAAGTGTTTCAGCCACATTATGAACTACTCTCACTCTGAAATGGCGGCTGTAGTGTGTGGCAATGGTTTTTTGTTGGCTGTGGGATACGTTAGACTGCTCCATGAGGCTTCCAGGAATCAGGACCAGGTAAGTGAACATGGCCAACAGGTTGTCCAGGTTCCGCGGAGGCTGCGCCAGCCTCGTTTATTTAGAGGGCGTTTAAACTTAAATGCATTGTCCGATGATAGGGTCATACAGATGTTCCGCCTAAATAGAAACAACATTTTCCACCTGTATGACCTTGTCAAACTGGGCATAGACCCTGAGACAGCACGCTCTCGCTCTGTCTCAGGCCTACACAAACTCCTGGCTGTGTTACACTTTATGGCTACTGGGAGCTTCCAGGCTGTGGCAGGCGACGTCATTGGGATCTCACAGCCCACCTTTTCAAGATATTTGTTGCAGGTGAGTCTAAAAAAACCTATGCGGTTATGGCTAAGTGTTGCTTCTGGAAGTTGAAACACCACAGTATTGTAGAGAATACCTAACATGACACTCACCTTAGCTTCTTTAATGTCCACTCAGGTTTTGGATGTGTTGGAGCCACACATTAAAGCCTCAATCTGCTTCCCTACTGAGGAGTCGGAGTGGAGTGCTGTCAGGGTAGCTTTCTATGAGCTTGCAGGCATGCCCAATGTGCTGGGGGCCATAGATTGCACACACGTTCAGCTGAGATCACCTAAGGGCCGCCAGTATATCTATACTAATAGGCATCTGGATCAATCAACTAATGTCCAGGTGGTCTGTGATGCAAACTTAAAAATTATGAGTGTTGTTGCAGGTTACCCTGGTGGCTGCCATGACTCCTTCATCCTCAGTCAGTCATCGCTCTTCGATAAATTTGAGGATGGACAAATGCCTGATGGCTGGCTGTTGGGTATGTTGAAAATGTTATGTGTGTATGTCTTTTAACCACAGGCTAGATTTTGGAGGAGGTGTTCGAATAATCTAACATATGTCCTAATGTTGACTATATTTGTTTTTCAGGTGATGGTGGTTACGGCTGCTACTCTTGGCTCCTTACTCCATTGTCCCAACCTGATTCTCCTGCTGAACACAGTTATAATCATGCACATAAGGCTACGCGGAATGTGATAGAAAGATGTTTTGGGGTGCTGAAGTCACGTTTTCGGTGTCTTGATAAATCTGCAGGCCTTTTGTTGTATAGTCCCTCAAAGGTGACTCGGATTGTGTTCTGCTGCTGTTTTCTCCATAATCTGTGTTTAAGTCAAGATCTTGCACATGGTGAGGGAGAAATCAGTCAGCAAGCAGAGGAGTTAGAACCATCTGGTGACAGTGTGAGTACAAATGTAGGGAGGCAGGTACGGCAACAAGTGATCCGGCGTTATTTTTCAGGTTAGTTTTATTAGGCTGTAATTATCCTTCACTAAACACTTTGCTCTACTTTCTAGTGTGTGTTTTGTTACTTACTGTTTGTTGTTTATAGTGGTGTGTCCATTGTGCTTAGTTGATGCAAAAAAAACATTTACAGTCATTACCCTTGAAAAACATAACTCCATACATACAGACCAGCTTCATACATTTTTGAGACGGACACAGGAATGTGTTTTGGATTCAAATTCTTTTATTTTTTTGAACAAAAAGTTTCCTTTTTTTTTTTTCTCTTGTGTGTGCTGGGTGCTGGCTCACTGGCACGTGCTCTTGCAGAACGCCGTACAGGGGAGGTTACTGGCGTTTGAACAGGGGTTGTGGTCCCCGAGCTGGAGGTAACTTGCTGAGCACCCATCATAGCAATATTGCTGCTCAGATTATTTAAACTGGCAATCAGCTGAGTGTTTGTAGCAGTGTGGCTGGCTACTATCCTGGATAAGGCCTCATTCACCACTTGATTGTGTTGTATTATCTGCACGAGTGCCTGCTGATGTCGCTGTTGTTCATCTATAATGCGTGATAAATTGCCATTCATGTGCCTGTTTTCCGCCCTAATTTGCTCCATTGAGGTAGCCATTCTCCCTACTTGTACTATTAGTCTGGCCGAGTTGCGACTAAGACGCGGTAGATGATGGGGCAGACTGGCAAGGTGTTGTGTATGTTGTGTGAGGGTTGCCTTGCTTTGGGCCTGTTGGCTTGTCCAACTTGCCCAAAAATCTTCAGGAATTTGGCTTGGGGGCGGAGCTTGTGCCAGTTGGGGACTGCTGGATGGTTGGGGTATATCCTGCAACTGGATTGGAATGCTTGGATCAACAGCTGTAAGTTGCAGTGTGAATGATGGCTGTTGTTCTGGTCCCTGCTGGTCGTCGGCGGACATCAAGTTGTGCTCTGTATGGGGTAGGCAACATGCAATGTTGGATTTGATTAAATTTGGCAAAGGCTAATGCAACACATTAATACATTCCTAATACTACATTATGGTATTATTAGCTCTTGTTTTTGTCTACGTTACCAATTTTGAACTTTTTAAAAACAAAAACCCAACACAGGTGCAAACATTGTCAAATTTGCATATTCCTCACCTAACTAACTTCCCTCCACAACATTACACTGTTAGATTCCCTCCCCTCACCACGATATAGACTACTTACCTCTATAGTCCAGAGGAGCAGAGCAAGTAAGCCATATACATACTGGACAGGGGCGATGTGTGAATACTATAATGGCTTTTGGTTTTTGTTCTCAAATTCAATTGGATTAATATTTTGGAAAAATGATAACGTGTGTGTGCTTAATGTATACTCAATTCATATATTTTCATACAACTAGGTTGTCTAGACCATCCACTAAGACCTTATTTCTTTTAAGTAAAGCACCTTGAGCAATTGAAGACGTTACATCACATTGATTGTTGTGGAAAACATGTAAACTCCAAACAAACTAACATCATCAAAAGTCTACTGTGTATATTCTTGCTTATGTGTTTTTTGACAAAATTTACTCACCAGATAACTGAGGTGATCTGGGCTCATCACTCTGCGAACTCGCCAGTAGTGCCAGTGGTGGCTGGGGTGACACTGCCGATAGCCTTCGCCTGGGTGGGGATGATGGAGGTGCTGAATCAGAGCCAAGACGCCGGGTCTTAGTTGGCCTCCTGGGTAAGTGGCCCGAGACCTGTGATGGCCGCCTTACACGAGGTCGGCTTCCAGAAGCAGAACCTAGGTGCAAAATTTGCAATTAATATTTTGTACTTCTATGTGTTTTCAGAATATGTGACTACAGTGAAGACTTACCTGCAATACCGGCATCATCATGACTGGTCTGAGGCCTGTCTGGGCGGCTGGTCTGTGTGACTGTGGAAAAAGTGACACCAACATTATTACCCTGTTTGTTTTTAAAGGACCCAGTGAAAACCATTAATGTACTGTAAGCATCTATTTTGTTTGGTTGCCACAACAAAATTAAGCTTAAGAGCTTCTATATTTTTGATTTTGAGTTGAATATCAAAATGTACTTCATGTGGCACACAATAAATTTATAAGCAGAACAATTTGTGACTCACATATTGCAGAGATTCAGTCCTTTCAAGTTTAAAAATAGTGTAATGTTTTAAAAATTGCCAAGCTTTTTTTTTAACTTTTTGAAAAAAAGCAGCTTGTTTTTAAAAAACAAACACACATGTTCCAGCATTAACGCCAAAAAATGCGAAAAAAAATCAAAAAATTAAAAAAAAAACACTGCACATGTTTATTTAAAACAAAATAAAACAAATACTGCAAGGATCCAAAAAAACTTAAAAAACACAAACACACCTTAAGGGAGCATAGGCCTGCAATTTTTTTTGGTAAAAATATATAAACCTTAAAACTTTAAATAAAAAACATTATTAATTTTGCAGACATTTTAACGACAATATTACTTTAAAAACTTACCATCCTGCGTGGGTCGGTCCGAATCACGGACATGAGTAGCAGACACCACTTCGCCAGGAATCAATGCCCGCACAGGCTCCTCCCAGTCCCGATAGTTTGCCCGGAAAGGGGGGCCACCTCGTGCCTGGTCCTGGGCCCAAATATACGGGGGACAAAAAGAGTACGGGTCCCCCGTATTTTTAAAACCAGCACCGGGCTCCACTAGCTGGACAGATAATGCCACAGCCGGGGGTCACTTTTATATAGTGCCCTGCGGCCGGGGCATCAAAAATCCAACTAGTCACCCCTGGCCGGGGTACCCTGGGGGAGTGGGGACCCCTTCAATCAAGGGTTCCCCCCCCCCAGCCACCCAAGGGCCAGGGGTGAAGCCCGAGGCTGTCCCCCCCCATCCAATGGGCTGCGGATGGGAGGGCTGATAGGCTTTGTTGTCAAATAAAAGATATTGTTTTTAGTAGCAGTACTACAAGTCCCAGCAAGCCTCCCCCGCATGCTGGTACTTGGAGAACCACAAGTATCAGCATGCGGCGGAAAAACTGGGCCGCTGGTACCTGTAGTACTATTACTAAAAAAAAATAAAAAAAAATACAATACACACACACCGTGAAAGTATAAATTTATTACATACATACATACTTACCTTAAGTTCCCACGCAGGTCGGTCCTCTTGTCCATTAGAATCCAAGGGTACCTGTTGTAGAAATTAGCCTCACCAGATCCAGGGGTCCAGCCTCCTCTGCAAATCCCGGGTTAATCAACGTACTTCCAAAAATTTAAAAAACGGTGTCCCGACCACGAACTGAAAGGGGAACCATGTTTGCACATGGGTCACCTTTCCCCGAATGCCAGAAACCCACTTTGACTTCTGCCTAAGTGGGTTTCTTCAGCCAATCAGGTAGTGCCACGTTGTAGCACTCTCCTGATCAGCTGTGTGCTCCTGTCCTCACTGACAGGCAGCACACGGCACTGTTACAATGTAGCGCCTATGCGCTACCTTGTAACCAATGATGGGAACTTTCTTCCCTGCGGTGGACCTAAAGTGACGTCACCGCTGAGCAGAAAGTTCACCGCATTGGTTACAATGTAGCGCATATGCGCTACATTGTAACAGTGCCGTGTGCTGCCTGTCAGTGAGGACAGGAGCACACAGCTGATCAGGAGAGTGCTACAACGTGGCACTCCCTGATCCCTTTACATGTGTTGGCAATTGTTCATTACTCACACCTGACGTTTGGTACTTTTAAAAGGGGAGCCAACACATTTCTACACACTCTCAATCTGAAATGGCTGCTACTGTGTGTGGTTCTGCTGTATTGTTTGCTGTAGGATACTTGTCACTGCTTCCTGATGCTACAATAAAACCAAGGCAGGAAAAACAACTGGGTCTGCAGGTTGTATATGTTCCGAGTAGGCTGGCCATGCTTTTTAGTTTATATTGTCCAATGTAACTGCAAAAAACTTGATGTTGACCATGTTATACAGATGGTCACACTAAATGTTCTAAGTGATTTTCCACGGTATGATTTGGTCAAACGGACCCTACACCCTGACACAGCACACTCTCGCCCTGTCACAATATTCATCTTGGACTATACATTACTGTTTTTGGGGTTTGGGTGTTGCGAATTAACCAATACACATATGTTTGGTTTCAAATTTATTGACAACTACTGAACAATATATTCAGAACACATATATTTTACTTTCAACTGGCCAGCATATGATGTGCAGTACAGATTATCTTTTTTTTTTTTGGGTGCTGGGTGCAGAGGCTTGTGGTTGTTCGTGGGTGCGGCTTCGACTTGATCGTCGAACTGGTGATTGTACTGGTGTTTGGGTCGGGGTTGTTGTGCTTGAGCTTGTGGCCACATGTTGTTGTGCCATTGCACTAAAATTTTGGCTCAAAATATTTAAACTGGCCGTTAGCTGGGTATAAGCGGCTGTATTGTTGGCAATGGTTCGCGACAAATTGTCATTTATGACTTGATTATGCTGGATAATCTGTATGAGGGTTTGGTGTTGGCGCAGTTGCTCATCCATGATGCGCTGATGGGTTGCCTGCATTTGAGAATTGTCTGCCCTCATCTGCTCCATTGTGTTTGCTATCCGCCCCACCTGCACGATGAGTCTGGCAGAGTTGCGGCTAACTTTAGGCAAATGATGGGGCAAACTAGACAGGTGTTGTGTTTGGGTGTTGAGACACGCAGAGTGGTGTGCCTGTTGTGCAGCCCAACTTGACCAAAACTCATGCGGAATTTGGCTTGTCCCTGGTGTTGAGGTCATTTGTTGAGTCTGAGAAGCTTGCGGTTGGACTGGATTGTCCTCAGTCATGTTTGCCTGTGTTTGGTCGATGGGCTGCAGGTGTAGAGTATACGTCTCCTGGCCATGGGACTGCTGGCCCTCGTCACTCATGCTGGCCGGATCTGTATGGGGTGGGACACAGGAAATATTTTTGACATATGTAGCATTGGTCTTACAATATTTTTCATGCAACATGCATTACTTCATAATATACATTTAAAAGCTAAATGGTTAACTTCTTAAACTTTACTATGTTGGTTACCTCTTAGTGAATTGATGTGGCTAAAAACTGATACTACTAATTTGTGATTTTATGGAGACAATTGTATGTTTCACATTCTAAATTATTGTATACACTCCATGTACTCTTTTTTTATGTCTCAAAGTTAGTTTATCCAACATTCTGATGGTTCCTTTGGCACAACACCAAAAAATAGAACCATGTTTGCCACATTAGAATCAGACATTGGGCATGTCAGTCAGTGGATTTAGTAAAGAAGTACACTAAGATTGTTGTCAAAAATTGACAACTTAACCAGGTTATTTAATGTCGGATTTGGCCGTATGTATTGATTTGGATTTTTTGGGTTTTTTTGATAAAATTTTGAATAACATTTTTTTTGATGTTTTTAGTGTTGTCGAGCATTTTTTTGGTATTAAATTTGTGTTTCAGGACACTGTAATTTCACACATATCATCATAACAATACGCTAACAGCATCTGCTTGCAGTCGATTATTAAATCAAAGTTGATTACAATTTTTTTTTTTTTTTTTTCAAGACTAACACTGGGGCAGATGTCAATACCTGGAGAAGGTATAAGTCATTTCTAAAGCAGTGATAGGTTCAAGGTGATAATGACACAAGGCAAGCATGTCCAAAATGTTGAGTCTAAAATTAAGAAAAAATTTTGTACTGCTGCCTTTATCATCTTCGACCTAACAGTGTTTTGTCAGTTCCTTATGCCTTCACCTTGTTTTACCTAAATTAAAAAAAAACATTACAAACATTACTCACCAGACAACTGTGGGGAATGTGGATCTACACTTAGGGGGCTTGCCAAAAGTGCCAGTGGTGGCACCGCAGCCACTGCAGAGATGCGCCTTTGGGGGGGTGATGCAGGTGCAGGAGCAGGAGCAGCAGCAGCAGTAGGAGCCTGGACACGGGGCCTCTTGGGTGGCCTTGTAGCCACAGTAATGCTGGCCTGTGATTGTGGCCTTTGTGTGCGCGGAGCAGACGAAGAACCTGTGTGATAGTATTGTCATTACATTTCATGTGTTTTATGTTAATGGCTAAGATGTGGGTACAGAAATAACTTACCATCATTCCCACCATCATCAGCTCTAGGCAGGGTTGGCTGTGGCCTGGATGTGCTGCTTCTCTGGCGTACTGTACAAAGAAGAAGAATGGCGATATGAACATAATTAGACTACTTAAAACACATATGTCGTAGCTTTTCCAAAACACAATATTGCAGGATTTTAAAAACTGATTTTAAATTTTACACTAAAATTACAAACACAAATAGTTGGTTTTGCTAAATATATAATGAAAAAAAAAACAACATACAAAAACATCACAAAACAAGGCCATTTTTTTA
Source organism: Pseudophryne corroboree (assembly GCF_028390025.1). Taxonomy (NCBI): domain Eukaryota; kingdom Metazoa; phylum Chordata; class Amphibia; order Anura; family Myobatrachidae; genus Pseudophryne; species Pseudophryne corroboree. Next base: position 369,540,693 of record NC_086452.1, read on the forward strand.
TAATTTCAAGAAAAAGCACAACAAAAAAAAACTGGAAAAAGAAAAACCAAAAAAAAAACAAAACCAACATTATTAATACTTTGATTCTAATTAGTACAAAAACATAACTAACACACACAATACACCAAGCAACCACAACCTGTGTCTCTCAATATGTAGTGCAACTACACTTCCCAGCATGTCCACCAACACATTTGACATTCCATAAGTTTAAAAATTAGAACAGGCATGATGGGACTTGTAGTTGGACAACAGATGGAAAAACACAGGGTGGATTGGCCTGCACTACATCACCAACCCATTTGTGGACCAACACACAGGAAACATTTTAAAACAAAAGTACAAAGCACAGATGTGAAAAATTAAAGATAACAAAAAAACTCACCATCCGCACTTGGGCGGTCCGAATCTTGGACATGAAGTGCAGAAACCACCTCTGGCGGAATCAGCGAACGTATTGGCTCCTCCCAATCTTTATAAGACACTCGGAAGGGGTGTCCTCCCCCGGTTTGCCGAGCAGATTTTGCCTCCTTAGCCATCTTGGCCTTCACACGGCGTTTGATGTCATAGAAACGTTTCCTACAGGTGTCCTCGGTCCGCCTCACCACACCCTCACTGTTCACAGCAGCAATAACCTTCCCCCACAGGACACTCTTCCTGCGGGTCGACACCTTTGATGCATCTGAACCCACCAACTGGCGCTGATGCTTCATCAGCTCCCGCACCAGAGCCATGTTTTCTGCGTAACTAAACTTTACATTGCGGCCCGTCCTTGTAGTGGTGCGTGGCTGCGGAACCACAACACCATCACTATCAGTATCACTAGAAAACGCAGCCGCAACCTCACCCTCCTCCTCACTAACCTCCTCCCTCTCACTCACCTCCTCCCTCTCACTCACCTCCTCCACCTCACTCACCTCCTCCCTCTCACTCACCTCCTCCACCACACTCACCTCTGACTGTGACATAATCTTAAGACAACACAAAAAACACAGATAAAAAAAAACAAATAACACACTCCTCCACTACCACTACACACCACACACACGCAAACAAACACTCACTCACTCACAAACAAGGACTATAGACGAAAAGAAAAGACAAAATACAAAAAACTAAACAGACTTTTAAATAACAGAACAACAAGTATGACAAAACAACTTACACACACAGTACAGCACTCACCAATCACAAAACTCCGCCTCCAAACCTCAACAAACTCCACGGAACTCTCCAACACCAACAACACCTTCCTCTCTCCTCTCCACTAGCTAAACCCACGAGGTGCGGTCGGTTTGGGGCGTATTTATAGTCAAGTACACAGACACTCCTCCACCACGAAGACAACCAATCACGGACAAGTGACAAAAACGAAACTTAGGAAAAAAACGCGGCAGTAATGGAAAAACACTGCCGTAACAGACATGTGACGCAGCCGTAAAAAAAAAAACAAATAAACACGGCCGCAAAACAACCAAATCGGCCGCATTATACACCAGAAAAACACGAATGACATCGACATCGGACAACACCAAAAATACGAATACGACAGCTTAGTAAATCCATCGTAATCAATTCAAAAAGTTGCAGTTTTACACTGTCGATGTCATTCGTGATTGAACTTTAACCATTTTTCAGAAAATACGAATGTTAGTAAATGTACCCCACTGTGTGTATCGCTTTTTTCAGGCAGAGAACGGATATATTAAATAAACTGCACTGTGTGTCTGGTGGTCACTCACTATATAATATATTATGTACTCCTGGCTCCTGCTATAACCTATAACTGGCACTGCAGTAGTGCTCCCCAGTCTCCCCCACAATTATAAGCTGTGTGAGCTGAGCAGTCAGACAGATATATATAATATTATATATAGATAATAGATGATGCAGCACACTGGCCTGAGCCTGAGCAGTGCACACAGATATGGTATGTGACTGACTGAGTCACTGTGTGTATCGCTTTTTTCAGGCAGAGAACGGATATATTAAATAAACTGCACTGTGTGTCTGGTGGTCACTCACTATATAATATATTATGTACTCCTGGCTCCTGCTATAACCTATAACTGGCACTGCAGTAGTGCTCCCCAGTCTCCCCCACAATTATAAGCTGTGTGAGCTGAGCAGTCAGACAGATATATATAATATTATATATAGATAATAGCTGATGCAGCACACTGGCCTGAGCCTGAGCAGTGCACACAGATATGGTATGTGACTGACTGAGTCACTGTGTGTATCGCTTTTTTCAGGCAGAGAACGGATATATTAAATAAACTGCACTGTGTGTCTGGTGGTCACTCACTATATAATATATTATGTACTCCTGGCTCCTGCTATAACCTATAACTGGCACTGCAGTAGTGCTCCCCAGTCTCCCCCACAATTATAAGCTGTGTGAGCTGAGCAGTCAGACAGATATATATAATATTATATATAGATAATAGATGATGCAGCACACTGGCCTGAGCCTGAGCAGTGCACACAGATATGGTATGTGACTGAGTCACTGTGTGCTGTGTATCGCTTTTTTCAGGCAGAGAACGGATTATAAAGTAAACTGCACTGTCCTCACTAGTAAACTCTCTCCACTCAGTCTCTACACTTCTACAGTAACAGTACTCCTCCTAGTCAGCTCCAGTAAATCTCTCTCAGTCTCTTATAATCTAAATGGAGAGGTCGCCAGCCACGTCCTCTCCCTATCAATCTCAATGCACGTGTGAAAATGGCGGCGACGCGCGGCTCCTTATATAGAATCCGAGTCTCGCGATAGAATCCGAGCCTCGCGAGAATCCGACAGCGTCATGATGACGTTCGGGCGCGCTCGGGTTAACCGAGCAAGGCGGGAAGATCTGAGTCGCTCGGACCCGTGAAAAAAAACATGAAGTTCTGGCGGGTTCGGATTCAGAGAAACCGAACCCGCTCATCTCTACTGTTAACTGGGTATAGTATCACGAGTTATACGGTGTGATTGGTGTGGCTGGTATGAGTCTTACCCGGGATTCAAAATCCTTCCTTATTGTGTCAGCTCTTCCGGGCACAGTATCCTAACTGAGGTCTGGAGGAGGGGCATAGAGGGAGGAGCCAGTGCACACCAGATAGTACCAAATCTTTCTTATAGAGTGCCCAGTCTCCTGCGGAGCCCGTCTATTCCCCATGGTCCTTACGGAGTTCCCAGCATCCACTACGGACTACGAGAAATAGATTTACCGGTGAGTAAAATCTTATTTTTACTCTGCTATATTTTTTACCTCCATTCTCTGCCCACTTTAGAAATAACCTGTTCTTAACCAAGATGTCACCATGCCTCTTATCCACTGTTGTATAATTTCCTGCTTTGACCACTGCAACATTATTCAATTGGCTAATGGTTCTGGCATTTCCCTCATCAATCTATCTATACTTTAATATATTTTAAAAGACTGATCTTTCTCTTTAACCTGGCCTCTTCATATCTACCAATCCAATTTGTAAGTCCTTACACTGGTCATGTATCCTCTAGAATTCAGTTAAAATTACTTGCCTACAAATTACTTAACAATACAGACCTTTCATGCATCTCAAATATCTACTCAAAATATATTCCCTCTCACGCCCAGGGCTAGTGCAAGGTTTGTAGGTGCCCTAGACAAAGCTAAACAATACCGCCTCTGCTCCCCCAATTCCCTCTGCCCAAATGCTCACATACACATACACATACACATACACATACACATACGTGCCTACTCCAGCCCTATAGTTGTACACAGTCACAAGCTGTGGCGGATTTTACCTATGGGCTGTAGGACTGCAGCCACCACAGTCAATTCTGGCATTTGCAGGAACTACATAGCAGTGGCAGTGACGTTCTATTGGAAGCACTCCTGGCTAATCACAGCCATACAGGCAGTCCCAGGGGAAGGTGTTTTCTGCCCTTGGGACTGCTAGTCTGGACTGCCATAGCAGATATTACGGTAGCCCAATCTGACTTCTAGAGGCTGCAGCAGATGCAATCACTAGTATCCATCCTGTCCTCTACAAACACTGGACTTAAGTTCCACCCCAGACTTAAGCCTCGCCTTCTGCTGTCGACTGACTTAAACCCCGCCTCCCAGTGACATCAGCCGTCACTCACTGGGAGGGCAGAGCTAGGGAGCCGGGACTGAGGAGATCAGTCAGCCCCCCCAGCCAGATAGGTTAGGAGCTGTCATTAGTTGTAATTCGGACTTGCGGCTTTGCAAAGGCGTGCATGTTCACTATAGAAGGTGCAACTTGCAGCCAAAAAGCGACAACTTCCATTTATGTCTAATTGTGAGGCTCTAAGGTATACATGTGGCATTTATAGTGATGTGTTGCTAGGCAACCCTGGGTGTGACAGTGAGTGTGGTCTAACAGATAGACCAGATCAATGTGGGGAGTGGCATACTAATTATCATATCACTGTGTTTTAATAAAGTCTATAGTAGTGATACATAAAATGAGCACTTTAGGGAAATTGTGATTAAAGGAAACAGGGTGATTCAAAAAAGGATTGAACCAAATAAGAATGGGTGAAAATTAAACAGGGCAAGCAGGTATTCCTGCTATAAAATATTCTCAGAAGACCACATTGTGTTGCAAAACCAATGTATACTACAGAATAATGTAACAATTATATAAGGTTGAGGGTTAAGATACGTGGGCCTTATTCAGAGATGGATGCAGCTGCAATCGCTCTTGCATCGGTTGCTGCAGTCGCGGCTGCAAGTACATGCTAATGCTAGTATCACACTTCCCCTGGTGTACAAGCCTATGTCTGTATGTGCAAGATCTGAGACGCCCACAGTCAGGGTCTCTGCATAATACAATACTGCCCTATGGCAGATGCAATCTTCGCCTGCTGTCCTCCTATGGATGTAGCTGTGTGTCTCTGAACATTCCGACATGCCAGTGACTCTCCTATTACATGCCCATGAGAAAGACAATTTTTGTGTGAACTTCTAGCCGCCTCCCAGTCACCATCCAGGAACGATCGTCACTTTTCCACTCCATTTCTGATACTGTCTGACCTGATCACAAAAAGCACCTTTGTGCATATACTCTGTGTAATGCATGCACTGTAGAATTCAGAAATGTTTTTGCATGCACAGTTGCAAATAATCACTCAAATACGTAAAAATCTGCAGTGCATGCAGATCAGGGCCCCTCAGAGTCAGGCCCTTTATGTTGAACTACAATTAGCATTAAATGATAAATTAATGCTATGACAAACATAAAAAATGACAAATACCTACCTAAAATAGCAAGACAAAAAGACAGAAATGTGGCACCAAAGAGATCTACAAATTGGTGTTATATAATCATATTAAGTGTCCCTATTTGTGGTACTATATAAATTACACAAAGAGGGCAGTCACAAAGTATATACATACTGTGAGCTGGGATATTGAGAAGTCATTTTAGTCATAAAATAAATTATTACTAACCCAAGAGAAACTGATTATAAGTACAGCACTGCTGCAGTGGCCCTACAAGCCATAGCACATCCAGCTGGCAAGTTATGCTGAGACTTATAGTTCCACTACTGCTGGAGACCATACCTTCACTACTGCTATAGACCATACCTCCAAACTGTCCCGATTTTCGTGGGACAGTCCCAATTTTTTGGAACGGTCTAGCTGTACCACCCACGGGCCGCAGTGTCTTGCACACAGCGTCTATTCACTGGAGGCAGAGAGGCTGGGTGCATGCAAGCAGCTCAAAGAGTGCTGGGCATGCCCCCATTGTGATGAAAATGTGGGTGTGGCTCATGATCGCAGCCATTCCCACAAAGTCACACTCCCTTTTCCTAAGGTCACACCCCGTTTTCACAGACAAACTGTCCATATTTGGATGTGGATGATGTTGGGAGGTATGGGTAGACTACTAGTTATACACTCACCTTTAGACATGTAGACCCCAACCTGCTCACCTCTCCAACTCCAGGATTCAGGAGCAGCACAGTTGCTATATGGGGAGTAGCAGACTGGGAGTAAGAGGTGCATGGGAATGGGTTGCTCATGTCACTATGAGATCTGATTCTGGCATAAGCACCAGATCTGTGTCAGGGCAGCTCCAAATTTGAGCCCAGTATTTGGATACCAGTGACCCCTGAATATGACACCAGGCAAAAGATCCTCTAATCTCCCAACTACCAGAAAAGACTAGCTCCTTGCCTTATCTGGGAGTAAATCCAGAAGTGGAAGAGGGCTCTGGAGCCATGCTGGCTGCACAGTGAGCACACCTGATATGTCAGTGTGGCACCCCGAAACTGTGTGTGTGTGCCCCTTTAAGAGACTTTTACTGGCGCTCCGAAGCAGCAGGAGAAGTGCTGGTGCAGGAGGAGTTAACTGGAGCCCTGGGTCCAGTCACGTGGCCTGAGGAGAGAAAGTTGAGTGGCGAGAGGCTTCTGGGAGAACCAAGGAGTGCTGGGAAGAAGAATGTGGCAGACGGAGGAAAACGGAGCAGAGAAGGCACTGTGAACTGGAGGGAGCTGCAAGACGCTGTGCAGTGAGAGCAGCGCTGTTAGAGAGAGCATCAGAGTGTTGATGTGGAGTGTTGCCAGAGAGCGGGTGTTGAGACGCCACAGCCAGAGGACCAGACACCGCGAGGCCTGGTGATGGGTGCAGTTGCTGCGATCATCTTGAAAGGAAGAGTGAGGAGCCAATATGGCAGACACAGCCAGCTGGAAAATCCATTCTGTGTGGGTCTCAGTGAGTACTGTCTGAAACTGATTGCCATTCACAGACAAGTGTACTGTTTAGTCTCCACCACCTTTGTTGCAAACTAGCCAGTAATTGAGAAAGGTGCAGCCAGCAGTGCCATATTGTACCAGCTAAGACCAATAAAAAGAGAGCTAATCCATGACTGAGATTATAACAAGTCCAAGAGAAATGTTTGAGCACCAAAGCAGAGTTTAAAAGCAAGAATAAGAAACATACCTGTGCTACAGGACTGAGTTTGTGCCACACAGATAAATAGTCATTACCAAAGGACAGAGCTAATTAAACAAGTGCTAATCAAGCTTTGCAACTGAAAGAGGCTGAGTTTGTTCCATACCAAAGCGCCCTCTTGGTGACGTAAGTGCCATTGGCAAGAGACATTGCTATTCCTTTGCTAGGTACATCCTCTTTGAAATAAAAAACTGTGTTATATTGACATTTTCTATCCCAGGATCCTCCCTCAGTAACTGTGTGCCCATTTCCCCCATTGACGCACTGTGACACGTTCAACTTTAACAACAGCTCCAACAATAATTGCTTGTAAAGATACTTGTTGCCTTGGCTAGGGAAAGTTAGAAAGTCAGTAGTTAGGATTACTGAAATGCATTGGGGTATATTTACTAAGATTCGTATTTTTCAGAATCATGTTCAAGTTCAATCACGACTGACATCGACAGTGTAAATCTGCAACTTTTTGAATTGATTACGACTCATTTACTAAGCAGTCGTATTCGTATTTTCCGTATCTTCCGATGTCGATGTCATTCGTGCTTTTTTGCTGCTGAATGCGGCCGCGTTTGCTATTTTGCGGCCGCGTTGTTGCGTTTTTTTTACGACTGCGTCACAAGTCTGTTACGGCAGTGATTTGGAATTTGCGGCCGCGTTTTTACTCCTAAGTTTCGTTTACGTCACGCGGCCGTGATTGGTTGTATTCGTGAAGGAGGAGTGTCTGTGCATGTTACTATAAAAACGCCCCAAACACTCCGCACCTCGTGGGTTTAGCTAGTGGAGAGGAGAGAGGAAGGTGTATTTGGAGTTGGTGAGTTTGGTGGAGTTTTTGGTGGATTTGGAGAGGAGTTTGGTGATTGTTGAGTGCTGTACTGTGTGTGTTAGTAGTCTTGTGATCTTTGTAGTATTGTTTTTTCCCAGTTTGTAAACTTTTTTGACCTTGGTTTTTTTTTTCAGTCTTTTGTCATTGTTTGTGAGTGAGTGAGTGAGCGTGTGTGTTGGCTGTGTGGTGTGTAGTAGGAGTAGTGGAGGAGTGTGTTTTGTGTTTTCATTTTTGTGTGTTTTATGTTGTTTGTCATGTCCGACTCAGAGGTCAGTGTGGTGGCGGAGGTTAGTGAGGTGGAGGCTGGTAGTGAGGTGGAGGCTGGTAGTGAGGTGGAGGCTGGTAGTGAGGTGGAGGGGGGTAGTGAGAGGGAGGAGGTTAGTGAGGAGGAGGAGGAGGGGGTGCCTGTTGCTGGATTTTCCAGTGATAGTGATGGTGTTGTGGCACCGCAGCCACGCACCACTACCAAGACTGGCAGGAATATAAAGTTCAGCTATGCTGAAAACATGGCGTTGGTGCGTGAGCTGATGAAGCACCATCGCCAATTGTTTGGTCAGGATGCTGCCAGGGTGTCCTCCCGCAGGAAGTCTGCCCTGTGGGGGCAAGTCATACTTGCTGTGAATAGTGAGGGTGTGGTGAGGCGGACAGAGGACACGTGCCGCAAGCGTTTCTATGATATTAAGCGGCGTGTCAAGGCCAAGATGGCCAAAGAGTCCAAATCTGCACGGAGAACCGGAGGTGGGCCACCTTTACGTGTAAGCTATCGGGACTGGGAGGAGCCTGTGCGGGCATTGATTCCTGGCGAAGTGGTGTCTGCTACTCATGTCCGGGATTCGGACCGACCCACGCAGGATGGTAAGTTTGTTTTGTAATATTGTTCTTAAAATGTCTGTAAAATTTAGTTATTTTCATTTTTAAAGTTTAAAGGATGATTTTTTTCACACAAAACAGATTGCATGCCTATGCTCCCTTAAGGTGTGTTTGTGTTTTGAATGTTTTTTTTTCTTTTTTTGTTGCAATTTTTGGCGATAATGCTTGAACATGTGTGTTTGTTTAAAATCCACAAAAGGTTTTTGTTTTTTTAAAAAACAGAAAAGCGGGGAAATTTTTTAAACATTACATTTTAAAAATATTTGCAAGTACTCAATCTCTGCAATATCTGAGACCAAAAACTTATTTTAAATAAATTTATTGTGTGCCACATCAAGTACATTTTGATATTCAACTCAAAATCATGAATGTAGAAGCTCTTAAGCTTAAAAATTTGTTTTAAACAAAACCATATAGATGCTTACAGTACATTAATGGTTTTCAGTGGGTCATTTTTCCAAAAACATGGTAATAATGTTGGGGTCACTTTTTCCACAGTCACACAGACCAGCCGCCCAGACAGGCCTCACACAAGTCAGGATGATGCCGGTATTGCAGGTAAGTCTTCACTGTAGTCACATATTCTGAAAACACATAGAAGTACAAAATATTAAGTTTAAATTTTGCACCTAGGTTCTGCTTCTGGAAGCCGACCTCCTGTAAGGCGCCCATCACAGGGCTTGGGCCACTTACCCAGGAGGCCAACTAAGACACGGCGTCTTGGCTCTGATTCCGCACCTCCATCATCCCCACCCAGGCGAAGACTTTCGGCAGTGTCACCCCAGCCACCACTGGCACTATTGTCGAGTTCGCAGAGTGATGAGGCCAGATCACCTCAGTTATCTGGTGAGTAAAAACATAAATTAAACACATAAGCAAAAATATACACAGTACACTTAAGATGTTGTTAGTTGGTTTGGAGTTTACATGTTTTCCTCAACAATCAATGTGATGTAACTAGAGATGAGCGGGTTCGGTTTCTTTGAATCCGAACCCGCACGAACTTCACTTTTTTTTTCACGGGTCCGAGCGACTCGGATCTTCCCGCCTTGCTCGGTTAACCCGAGCGCGCCCGAACGTCATCATGACGCTGTCGGATTCTCGCGAGACTCGGATTCTATATAAGGAGCCGCGCGTCGCCGCCATTTTCACACGTGCATTGAGATTGATAGGGAGAGGACGTGGCTGGCGTCCTCTCCATTTAGATTAGATTTAGAAGAGAGAGAGAGAGAGAGATTGCTGTGATACTGTAGATTAGAAGAGAGTGCAGACAGAGTTTAGTGACTGACGACCACAGTGACCAGTGACCACCAGAGACAGTGCAGTTGTTTGTTTTATTTAATATATCCGTTCTCTGCCTGAAAAAAACGATACACAGTCACACAGTGACTCAGTCTGTGTGCACTGCTCAGCCCAGTGTGCTGCACATCAATGTATTGTATATAAAGCTTATAATTGTGGGGGAGACTGGGGAGCACTGCAGGTTGTTATAGCAGGAGCCAGGAGTACATGATAAATAATATTATATTAAAATTAAACAGTGCACACTTTTGCTGCAGGAGTGCAACTGCCAGTGTGACTAGTGGTGACCAGTGCCTGACCACGAGTATATTAGTAGTATTGTATACTATCTCTTTATCAACCAGTCTATATTAGCAGCAGACACAGTACAGTGCGGTAGTTCACGGCTGTGGCTACCTCTGTGTCGGCACTCGGCAGGCAGTCCGTCCATCCATAATTGTATTATAATATATACCACCTAACCGTGGTTTTTTTTTCATTCTTTATACCGTCGTCATACTAGTTGTTACGAGTATACTACTATCTCTTTATCAACCAGTGTACAGTGCGGTAGTTCACGGCTGTGGCTACCTCTGTGTCGGCACTCGGCAGGCAGTCCGTCCAACCATAATTGTATTATATACCACCTAACCGTGGTTTTTTTTTCATTCTTTATACCGTCGTCATACTAGTTGTTACGAGTATACTACTATCTCTTTATCAACCAGTGTACAGTGCGGTAGTTCACGGCTGTGGCTACCTCTGTGTCGGCACTCGGCAGGCAGTCCGTCCATCCATAATTGTATTATAATATATACCACCTAACCGTGGTTTTTTTTTCATTCTTTATACCGTCGTCATACTAGTTGTTACGAGTATACTACTATCTCTTTATCAACCAGTGTACAGTGCGGTAGTTCACGGCTGTGGCTACCTCTGTGTCGGCACTCGGCAGGCAGTCCGTCCAACCATAATTGTATTATATACCACCTAACCGTGGTTTTTTTTTCATTCTTTATACCGTCGTCATACTAGTTGTTACGAGTATACTACTATCTCTTTATCAACCAGTGTACAGTGCGGTAGTTCACGGCTGTGGCTACCTCTGTGTCGGCACTCGGCAGGCAGTCCGTCCATCCATAATTGTATTATAATATATACCACATAACCGTGGTTTTTTTTTCATTCTTTATACCGTCGTCATACTAGTTGTTACGAGTATACTACTATCTCTTTATCAACCAGTGTACAGTGCGGTAGTTCACGGCTGTGGCTACCTCTGTGTCGGCACTCGGCAGGCAGTCCGTCCAACCATAATTGTATTATAATATATACCACCTAACCGTGGTTTTTTTTTCATTCTTTATACCGTCGTCATACTAGTTGTTACGAGTATACTACTATCTCTTTATCAACCAGTGTACAGTGCGGTAGTTCACGGCTGTGGCTACCTCTGTGTCGGCACTCGGCAGGCAGTCCGTCCAACCATAATTGTATTATATACCACCTAACCGTGTTTTTTTTTTCATTCTTTATACCGTCGTCATACTAGTTGTTACGAGTATACTACTATCTCTTTATCAACCAGTGTACAGTGCGGTAGTTCACGGCTGTGGCTACCTCTGTGTCGGCACTCGGCAGGCAGTCCGTCCAACCATAATTGTATTATAATATATACCACCTAACCGTGGTTTTTTTTTCATTCTTTATACCGTCGTCATACTAGTTGTTACGAGTATACTACTATCTCTTTATCAACCAGTGTACAGTGCGGTAGTTCACGGCTGTGGCTACCTCTGTGTCGGCACTCGGCAGGCAGTCCGTCCATCCATAATTGTATTATAATATATACCACCTAACCGTGGTTTTTTTTTCATTCTTTATACCGTCGTCATACTAGTTGTTACGAGTATACTACTATCTCTTTATCAACCAGTGTACAGTGCGGTAGTTCATGGCTGTGGCTACCTCTGTGTCGGCACTCGGCAGGCAGTCCGTCCAACCATAATTGTATTATAATATATACCACCTAACCGTGGTTTTTTTTTCATTCTTTATACCGTCGTCATACTAGTTGTTACGAGTATACTACTATCTCTTTATCAACCAGTGTACAGTGCGGTAGTTCACGGCTGTGGCTACCTCTGTGTCGGCACTCGGCAGGCAGTCCGTCCAACCATAATTGTATTATAATATATACCACCTAACCGTGGTTTTTTTTTCATTCTTTATACCGTCGTCATACTAGTTGTTACGAGTATACTACTATCTCTTTATCAACCAGTGTACAGTGCGGTAGTTCACGGCTGTGGCTACCTCTGTGTCGGCACTCGGCAGGCAGTCCGTCCATCCATAATTGTATTATATACCACCTAACCGTGGTTTTTTTATACCACCTAACCGTGGCAGTCCGTCCATAATTGTATACTAGTATCCAATCCATCCATCTCCATTGTTTACCTGAGGTGCCTTTTAGGCCCGGTGTTTGTGTCGGCCACTAGGGTCGCTAATCTTACTCACACAGCTACCTCATTGCGCCTCTTTTTTTCTTTGCGTCATGTGCTGTTTGGGGAGGGTTTTTTGGAAGGGACATCCTGCGTGACACTGCAGTGCCACTCCTAGATGTGCCCGGTGTTTGTGTCGGCCACTAGGGTCGCTAATCTTACTCACACAGCTACCTCATTGCGCCTCTTTTTTTCTTTGCGTCATGTGCTGTTTGGGGAGGGTTTTTTGGAAGGGACATCCTGCGTGACACTGCAGTGCCACTCCTAGATGTGCCCGGTGTTTGTGTCGGCCACTAGGGTCGCTAATCTTACTCACACAGTCAGCTACCTCATTGCGCCTCTTTTTTTCTTTGCGTCATGTGCTGTTTGGGGAGGGTTTTTTGGAAGGGCCATCCTGCGTGACACTGCAGTGCCACTCCTAGATGGGCCCGGTGTTTGTGTCGGCCACTAGGGTCGCTAATCTTACTCACACAGCTACCTCATTGCGCCTCTTTTTTTCTTTGCGTCATGTGCTGTTTGGGGAGGGTTTTTTGGAAGGGACATCCTGCGTGACACTGCAGTGCCACTCCTAGATGGGCCCGGTGTTTGTGTCGGCCACTAGGGTCGCTTATCTTACTCACACAGCGACCTCGGTGCAAATTTTAGGACTAAAAATAATATTGTGAGGTGTGAGGTATTCAGAATAGACTGAAAATGAGTGTAAATTATGGTTTTTGAGGTTAATAATACTTTGGGATCAAAATGACCCCCAAATTCTATGATTTAAGCTGTTTTTTAGTGTTTTTGGAAAAAAACACCCGAATCCAAAACACACCCGAATCCGACAAAAATAATTCGGTGAGGTTTTGCCAAAACGCGTTCGAACCCAAAACACGGCCGCGGAACCGAACCCAAAACCAAAACACAAAACCCGAAAAATTTCAGGCGCTCATCTCTAGATGTAACGTCTTCAATTGCTCAAGGTGCTTTAATAAAATTAGATAAGGTCTTAGTGGATGGTCTAGACAACCTATTTGTATGAAAACAACAGATTTGAGGATACATTAAGCACACACACGTTCACATTTTTAAAAAAATATGAATAAAATTAAATGTTGGACCGAAATAAAAAAACCATTAGAGTGTTCACACATCGCCCCTGTCCAGTATGTAGATGGCTTACTTGCTCCGCTCCTCCGGACTATACAGGTAAGTAGTCTATATCGTGGTGAGGGGAGGGAATCTAACAGTGTAATGGTGTGGAGGGAAGTTAGTTAAGTGAGGAATATGCAAATTTGGCAATGTTTGCGCCTGTGTTGGTTTTTTAAAATATAAAAATTATAAATTGTTAACGTTGAGAAAAACAAGTGCTAATAATGCAAAAATGTAGTATTAGGAATGTATTAATGTGTTGCATTAGCCAGGCCAAATTAAAAAAAATTACAACATTGCATGTTGCCTACCCCATACAGAGCACAACTTGATGTCCGCCGAGGACCAGCAGGGACCAGAACAAGAGCCATCCTTCACACTGCAACTTACAGCTGTTGATCCAAGCATGCCAATACAGTTGCAGGATATACCCCAACCATCCATCAGTCCCCAACTGGCACAAGCTCCGCCCCCAAGCCAAATTCCTGAAGATTTTTGGGCCAGTTGGACAAGCCAACAGGCCCAAAGCAATGCCACCCTGACCCAACATACACAACACCTTGCCAGTCTGCCCCATCATCTACCGCGTATTAGTCGCAACTCGGGCAGACTGATAGTACAAGTAGGGAGAATGGCTACCTCAATGGAGCAAATTAGGGCTGAAAACAGCCAAATGAATGCACATTTATCCCGCATTATAGATGAGCAACAGCGACATCAGCAGGCACTCGTTCAGATCATTCAACACAATCAAGTGGTGAATGAGGCCTTATCCAGGATTGTAGCCAGCCACACTGCTACAAACACTCAGCTGATTGCCAGTTTAAATAATTTGAGCAGCAATATTGCTATGATGGGAGCTCAGCAAGTTACCTCCAGCTCGGGGACCACGACCCCTGTTCAAACGCCAGTAACCTCCCCTGTCCGGCGTTCCTCAAGAGCACGTGCCAGTGAGCCAGCACCCAGCACACACAAGCGAAAAAAATAACACCAATCTTTTTGTGCAAATAAATACAAAAATTTGTTAAAAAAAAACATTCCTGTGTCCGTCTCCAAAAATTTTTAAGCTGGTCTGTATGTATGTAGTTATGTTTTTCAAGGGTAATGACTGTAAATGTTTTGTTAGCATCAACTAGGCACAATGGACACACCACTATAAACAACAAACAGTAAGTAACAGAACACACAATAGAAAGTAGAGCAAAGTGTTTAGTGAAGGATAATTACAGCATAATAAAACTTACCTGTAAAATATCGCAGGATCACTTCTTGACGTACCTGCCTCCCTACAATTGTACTCACACTGTCACCAGATGTATCTAACTCCTCTGCTTGCTGACTGCTTTCTCCCTCACCATGTGCCAGATGTTGACTTAAACACAGATTATGGAGAAAACAGCAGCAGAACACAATCCGAGTCACCTTTGAGGGACTATACAACAAAAGGCCACCAGATTTATCCAGACACCGAAAACGTGACTTCAGCACCCCAAAACATCTTTCTATCACATTCCGCGTAGCCTTATGTGCATGATTATAACTGTGTTCAGCAGGAGAATCAGGTTGGGACAATGGAGTAAGGAGCCAAGAGTAGCAGCCGTAACCCCCATCACCTGAAAAACATATATAGTCAACATTAGGACATATGTTAGATTATTCTATCACCTCCTCCAAAATCTAGGCTGTGGTTAAAAGACATACACACATAACATTTTCAACATACCCAACAGCCAGCCATCAGGCATTTGTCCCTCCTCAAATTTATCGAAGAGCGATGACTGACTGAGGATGAAGGAGTCATGGCAGGCACCAGGGTAACCTGCAACAACACTCATAATTTTTAAATTTGCATCACAGACCACCTGGACATTAGTTGATTGATCCATATGCCTATTAGTATATATATACTGGCGGCCCTTAGGTGATCTCAGCTGAACGTGTGTGCAATCTATGGCCCCCAGCACATTGGGCATGCCTGCAAGCTCATAGAAAGCTACCCTGACAGCACTCCACTCCGACTCCTCAGTAGGGAAGCAGATTGAGGCTTTAATGTGTGGCTCCAACACATCCAAAACCTGAGTGGACATTAAATAAGCTAAGGTGAGTGTCATGTTAGGTATTCTCTACAATACTGTGGTGTTTCAACTTACACAAGCAACACTTAGCCATAACCGCATATGTATTTTTAGACTCACCTGCATCAAAAATCTTGAAAAGGTGGGCTGTGAGATCCCAATGACGTCGCCTGCCACAGCCTGGAAGCTCCCAGTAGCCATAAAGTGTAACACAGCCAGGAGTTTGTGTAGGCCTGAGACAGAGCGAGAGCGTGCTGTCTCAGGGTCTATGCCCAGTTTGACAAGGTCATACAGGTGGAAAATGTTGTTTCTATTTAGGCGGAACATCTGTATGACCCTATCATCGGACAATGCATTTAAGTTTAAACGCCCTCTAAAAAAACGAGGCTGGCGCAGCCTCCGCGGTACCTGGACAACCTGTTGGCCATGTTCACTTACCTGGTCCTGATTCCTGGAAGCCTCATGGAGCAGTCTAACGTATCCCACAGCCAACAAAAAAACATTGCCACACACTACAGCCGCCATTTCAGAGTGAGAGTAGTTCAGAATGTGCCTGAAACACTTTTATAGGCCCAAAAAAACAGGTGTGAGTAATGGATAATTAAGTTCACATGTAAACGCGGTTTTCAAAGGCTGGCGTGTTTTTTTTTAGGAAAAAAATGCGAATCGTAATTTTTCGCGGCCGCGAAATCATTTTCGCGGCAGCAAATGCAATTACGAATGGTTAGTAAATGACCGAGATTCATATCTAAACAGGCGTAATTTGACCGATGGTGTATTCATTCGTAAGTTTGAACTTGGACTAGCAAAAAAATACGAATGACCTCATCACTGCCGTGATTAGTGTTTAGTAAATGACCGAGATGACACTTTGGTTTAAAGATTTTATTCATATTTTTAACATATAAGATCTATATATCACATTTCAACATATGTTGACTTTTGAACTGAGTCATCCTTGAGGAATAGTATAAACTTGCGTTGCAAATGGTTATTCTTGGGGAGGGGGGGGTAGAGATGATATACGGTATTTCAATAAGTGAGGTTACAGAAGAGATTACATAGTATTAACTTTGCTTCTCAGATGTAATACATCTGAATGCATCCTGAGACTAGAGACCTCTATATAATCACAATGAAAGATAAAGAAATAGAGATATTACATTTTGAACTAACTATAAGACGAAGACATTGACAAGGGGAGAGGATGAGGAGGGGGGTAGGGGGGGGGGGGGAGGAGTGTCCTGGGTCTAGATCTTTTGAGGAGGGGTGCTTTGGTATGATAGTGCTTGATCTTCATGCAAAGGTGCGTATTGAGTTAATTATAAACCTGAGGTAGTAGATAGGTTGCACCATATTTCCCTTTTTGTCTCATCATCTAGAGAGGAGATGTATCTACCCCACTTCAGGGTAAATTTGTTAATTTGAGCATCAGGATTAAGAAGGAGTGCTCTCTTGTCAAAGTAAATCAATTGCAGTAGTTTGTGTTGCAGTTCTTGAATTGAAGGTGATGATTTTATGGTCCAGTGTATTAGGATGAGTTTCTTTGCCATAGTTAAAATGACAGTAAGAAAGGGGGTGAGGTTACGATCTGTTGTGGAAAGGTTCCAACTCTCCAGGTTCAGACATAGACAGGCTAAGGGGTTTAGAGTTAATCGTAATTGAATGGATGATTCTATAAAAGCTAATACTTTTCGCCAATATTTCAAAATCTTAGTGCAGGCCCAGAAACAGTGGAAGTATTTTGCATTGGACATTGAGCATTTGGGGCAAATGCCCAGCTCTTGACTCGACATGTATCTTCTTTGGGCTGGAGCAATATATATTCTGTGTAATGATTTGAAGTGTACTTCTTGTAGGTATACTGATTGTAGAATGCTCATTATTCTAGGGGTCTGGGTGTTAAATATATTATGGGTTGTGATTGAGGGAATATTTGAGCTCCATGCTCGGGTTAACGTGTGGAGGTGATTATCATTTTTGGTGTTCGTGAGGATGAGATAGAGTGTCTTGGATTTGGATGGATTCTTGGAGATAGATTTGAAGAAGGGGTCTAGAGGGTGAGTTATCATGGTGTTAGTGTTGTTTGGTGATAAAGAGAGTGCAAAGTGTCTGGCTTGGAGGTAGAGATAAAACTGAGAGTTAGGTAATAGATATGTCTCTTTTAGGGAAGAGAAGGGTATAATAATCCCTCCCGGGTCGAATAATTTTGTTGCCAGGTTAAGTCCTTTCTCTGACCATTGGTGGAAGGTGTTGTCCAAGATGGATGGCGTGAAGTTGGGGTTTCCCCATAGCGGGATATATGGGGTTCTAGTGTGGGATGATTTGAGGGTTTTATTTATTTTAATCCAGCTGGTGTAGGTGTCCCGGAATAGTGTATGGTTCAATATTTTCTTAGGTATGAGCCTGGCTGGAGTTTGGAGCAGTGCACCAGGGGAGAAGGGGTAAAAAACCTGTTGTTCTAGCGTTTTGTCAGTGTAGTTGGAGGTTTCCATGAGCCAGTCTGCTATGTAACGAGCATGGGTGTTAAGGGCATATATAGAGAAGTTTGGTAAGTTGAGTCCACCTGAGGGTTTTGGTTTATAGAGTTTATGTAAGGAAATTCTCGGTCTTTTGCCATTCCATAGGAAAGAAGAGAAAGCTTTTTCTAATTTTTTCATATCATGTGTTGTAATAAGGCATGGGATCATTTGTAGTATATAGTATATTTTTGGGAATGTTACACTCTTTAAGACAGCTGTTCTACCAAATAGAGATAACGGTAAGTTTGTCCATGATTTAAGTTGCGAGTGTATTTTTGATAGTAGAGGGATAAAGTTGGCTGAGTAAAGCGTCAAGGGATTATTAGTAATTTGGATTCCTAGGTAAGTTATTTGTGAGGGTTGGATCTGAAATTGGGTTAAGGCTGGATGGGTTCGGAGGGTGGAGTTCAGAGGGAGGATGGGCAGGATAACTGATTTTGAGATGTTAATTTTATAACCAGAGATGGGGCTGAAAGAAGTAATAATGCCTAGAATTATTGGTAGGGATATTATCGGGTTAGATATGAAGAGAATCATATCGTCAGCAAATAATGAGAGTTTTAGTTCTAAGGATGATATATATATGCCTGTGAATCTAGATTCAGATCGAAGTGCGATTGCAAGGGGTTCTATTGCTATTGCAAATAAGAGGGGTGAGAGAGGGCAACCCTGTCGTGTGCCCTTCTGAATAGAGAAGGGGGGGGAAAGGAAGCCATTACAGGCTATTTGAGAAGTTGGTAGTGTGTATATTGTCTTGAGGAAATTTATAAAAGTGGGGGGGAATCCAAAGCGTTCTAGGGTAAGGAACAGATGGGACCAATGTACTAGATCGAAGGCCTTTTCGGCATCTATGGAAAGAATGATTTTTCCATTGGACCCATCTGCTCCCCCTCCGACAGCTCGGGTTGTGGCCAGTACCTTACGAATGTTTGTGACTGATTGTCTTCCTTTAATAAATCCAGTCTGGTCTGTATGGATCACTTTAGGAAGGATTGGGTTGAGTCTAGTGGCAAGTATTTTGGTAAGTAGTTTATAATCACAGTTTAATAATGAGATGGGTCTATATGAGCCTGGTAGGGCGGGGTCTTTTCCTGGCTTTGGGATTAATTTGATTATTGCTGAATTGAAATACAAGGGAGGTGAGTTTTTATGTAGTATAGAATTATAGAATGTTGCTAAAATTGGGGAGATCTGATCAATGAAGAATTTATAAAATTCTCCGCTGTATCCATCCGGGCCAGGTGCTTTTGCAGGTTTCAAGGACTTAATATTCTGTCTGACTTCTTCGACAGTAATTGGGGAAGTTAGGGAGAGGATTAGGTTTTGTGGGATTTGAGGGTATGGTAATTCTTGCCAAAAGGACTGGGGGAAGTCTGTAGTTGAGGCATTGGTAGATGTAGACGTGTGTGGAGGCTCGTCTGTGTGGGTGGTGGTGGAGGGGGGGAGTGTTGTGGCTTGCTTATTGGAATATATGCTGGCAAAATATTCACTCATTATTTGTGTTATTTGTTTATTAGAGGAAGTGTGTTTCCCATCTGGGAGTAATAAGGGTTGTACTCTCATTGGTGGTCTGGTTCCATTTAAAATATTTGTTAAGAATTTGCTAGTTTTATTCCCGAATCTATGGTATCGAAAGTTTGAGGAAAATTGATATTTATCTGCCATTGATTGTAAAAGTTCGTCAAATTTAAGCTTGGCTGTCAGGTATACGGCTTTATTGGTACTCGAGGGGTTTTGAGTATATGCGGAGTAGGAGCTCGTAAGTGATTGTTGGAGAATTATATATGATTCTGAGTTTCGCTTTTTTGCCTGGGCTTCATAGGACAGAACAACACCTCTGATAACAGCTTTCGCAGTCATCCAGTAAAGGGATGGGTCTGAGACAATTAGGTGTTTGTTATGTTCATGATAATCCTCCCATGCTTTATTTAGGGAAGCGGTAAATTTTGGAGAATTTATCAAATGTGCTGGGAACCTCCATGTTCTATGTGTGGAAATCTCATTGTGGGTTTTTAATTTCAGCCATACCAACGCATGATCGGACACTATTATCGGCTCAATACCTGAGTCCGTGACTTGGGAAAATAAGGAGTTAGATAAAGTAATATAGTCGATACGGGAAAGGGTATTGTGAGCAGAGGATAAGCAGGTGTATTCACGCTCTATAGGGTTGAGAGCTCTCCATACATCAATTAGCTGGAGCATAGATAGAAAGGAAGGGACTCCCTGACTGGATGGGGAGTGGGTTGGGGCCACTGGTAGGGATTTATCTAAGTGGGGGTGGGAAATTAAATTAAAATCACCTCCCAGGATCAAATTTGAAGAGGCAAAGGGAAGTAGTTTCTGTATTAGTGCTTGTAAGAACATTTGGGGTTTGGAGTTAGGAGCGTAAAGGGAGCATAAGGTGTATGTGGTGGCGTATATCTTGACTGAGACTATAATATATCGGCCTTCTGGGTCAACCTCAGTAAATAATATATCAGATGGAATATTTTTTGAGATTAATATGACTACACCTCTAGATTTAGAATTAAAGGGGGAGGAGGCTAAAAGTCTCCACTTGAGCATCTGTAATTTGGCTGTTTCTTCAGCTATGAGGTGAGATTCTTGGATGAATGCTATGTCTAATTGTTGTCTATTTAAGTAAACCAGTACCTTACGGCGCTTGGCTGGAGAGTTGAAACCCCCCACATTGATCGATCCAATTTTTAGAGACGACATAGGAGACGTGGAGTTAAGAGAATCGGCAGCACAGTATACTTCATTGTTCTAATGGCAGTAGACCTGGGTGTAGGAGGGAAACAGGAGGAGAGAAGACAAGAAGGGAGGGGGAGACAAGACATTGCAACAACATAATGAATCATATTTCCCATGGGTTTGTACCTCATGGTGAGCAAAATTTTCATTTGCCTAGTGGCATATATCTTCTGCAGTATATTAAAACTTATATATGAGGCAACAACACTGAAAAAAGTGTGTAAGAAACTAGAATGAAACATAACGGAACATAACAGGTGTTCTAGGACCCTTAGACTTTGTCAGAGTGTACCTCTTTGTGAAAGACATAGGTGTATTTGTGTGTTATACCAAAAAGGCTCAGAGAGCGTGATAGGTTGGGAGTATTCGTACTCATGGTAAGTAAGTGAAGAGATCCTCTAAAGCAGTCTAGTGTGTGTAGTCAGAGGTAGTAAGGAGAGCTTAAACTTGGATTGAAGGAGTATAATGGAGTGGAAAAGAGTTAGGGAGGATGGGGGGGGGTAGTTGGAAGGAGGGGGATGAGGGGGGGGGGGGGGAGAAGTGTGTGCGTAGTATACTTTCTAGTGTCTGGGCTTGCATACATCAAGGGAGATACTTAATCTAGAGTAGGCATAACTTGTAACATAAAAAGAGAAAGGATAATTTCGGCTTTTAACACAGTTAAACTTGCTTATAATAGTAGAGGAAAGGGGCACCAAATTATATGAAAGTGTTCAACTGCACGTCTTATTTTTGAGAAGGCTGTGGGTCTGAGATATCTTCTGGTATCTGTCGGTGCTCTTCTCTCAGAAAGGCTTGTGCATCATCGGGTGAGTTGAAATCGTAATGTTTATCTTCATAAAAGATGCGCAGGCGTGCTGGGTACATAAGAGCAAATCTTCGTTTTTCCGAGACTAGAGATGAGCATATTGGAGAAAAAGCTTTTCTCGCTCTGGTTAGTTCAACCGAGAAGTCTTGGAAAAGACGTATGCGTTTACCTTCCCATATCAGATCCGGGATCCTTCTGGAAGCCTTCCATATGGCCAGCTTATGCAAGTAGTTTAAGCATTTGAAGATAATAACCCTAGGTCTTTTATCATGAGGCTTAGGGGGTGGGCCTACTCTGTGGGCTCTTTCAATCACTAGGTCTTTGCATTCCATTTCTATCTTCAGGAGTTTCGGGAGGGTGGTGGTTATAAAGGATGTGATATCTGGACCTTTTAGGGTTTCTGGGACACCAACAATTCTAATATTACATCTGCGTGATCTGTTCTCTATATCATCAACTTTATTCCAAAGCTGATGATTCTCTTTCTGGAGTCTGAGGATCTGACACTGCGCGTCTGAGACATTATGGGAGATTGAGCCTATATGATTCTCTGCATCAGAGAGCCTGCTCTGCAGATTCTGTATCTGCTGTGTTATCTCTGACACTGCCTGTGTCAGTAATGGTGTCATGGTGCTTTGGATAGCATCCACAATGTCTTTATATGTTGCTGGGGAATCAGGAGAGCGCCGTACCTGCGGAGAGTCAGGGTCTTCTGTAGCTGCAGCAGCGGCTTTCTTGTGAGCAGGGACGCTGGGCGCTGTATCTGTGTCTGGCGCCATGACAGGCTCAGCGCGGCGTTTCTCTTGTCTGGACTGCAGCGGCTTTGCGGCGGGCTGGGGAGCTAGAAATTTCTCCATCTGAGCACTACACTCTCTTATCCCGTATGCTGCAGGAGGGAGAGGTGATGGAGGCGATCAGCTGCCTCTTAGTGTATATTTTGTCGGGTCTTTGAACGGAGCAGCGGAGCTATGCTGCGACCTGCATGTAACCGGAAGCGGAAGTCATCCGAGATGACACTTTGAAGAAAAAACGCCATCTCGGTCAAAATCGGGAGCTTAGTAAATATACCCCATTGTCTTTATTCTTCCTGTGATCACATTGTAGAATGGAATGCACAGTGTCTGATTTGATTTTTCTGATTCCAATGATTTTATGTTAGTTTCGTGATTTGAATAGCTTCCTATTTTGATTCTAATTGTTCTTCTTCGTGATTCTAATAACTTGTCTTTTGCAAATTGGATGAATTTTTGTGGTGTAAACTGTAGAAAAATTGCACATTTTTGTTATTTTTGTATGACAAAGTCTTCTTTTTGTGATTTACCACTTGAGCAACGTACCTTGATCAACCAATTATCCAAAATCCAGAGTTCATTGCAGGTTAATAAAAAAGACTTTCTGTTGGAATTGCTGACTCACTTCTGATTCGTATCATTCTCTCCATTTCTGAGCATGCTACTGTGAGACAATGTATGTGGAACAACATTTCAAGGGAATGGTCAGTCACATAGACACCCAAAACCTGTGATACCTCTCTAAACCATTCAGACATACCTTGCTTACCCCAGGGGTGTTACATCAGTGCTGCACAGGGATGGACTGGGGCTGTATGACAGTCCTGGCATATCAAAAAGGAGGTGTGGTCATGACTCACAGGGGCGTGCTATGAGTCACGGGGGCATGGCCTAGAGGCACACCCCCATCTCACTATGCCAGGTGGCTGAGCAGAGGACCGGGAGGTGGAGCTGCTCGTCCAGTCCCTGTCTATGTAATCCGGGCAGCCGAGCAGAGCGCAAGGATGCTGAGCTGCTTGGCAAGCCCCGGTCTCTCTGCTTGACTGGACCGCCCAATCAGGCTACCATCCATTTTGGCATTTGCCAGGGGAAGCAGTTAGTTTCCCATCTGTCGGGATCCCATCACTCAGGATACAGATGATGGAATCCTGACAGCCAAGGGAATGCCGGCAGCCGGAATCCCGACTGAGGCCCAGAATCCCCACTCGGAGGGTGGTCCACGCCACACCCCGAGGAGGAATAAATTAGTGTGAATTAGCGTAAATTAATGAGCAAAGCTCTCAAGACTGCTGATCCCTTTGCCAGAACTTACAGATGGGCAGTCCAGCCAAAGTGCTATCTGTGTTTACTACACTAGAGAGTAGTGGCTGCTACTCAAGGGTATAGCTACCATAGGTGCAGGCAGTGCAGCTGCTATGGGGCCCAGAGCTGAGAGGGGCCCACCTTCCCTGTCAACGTTACATGTGTTATATACATTTTTTGCCATTGGGTGGTATGTAGGGGTCCTTTAAAACTTTTTCCTTGGTGCCTGCAATATATCTAGGTATGCCCCTGGACTTGCTCATTGTAGTTTGGTATAAAATGAACTGGAGGGCATTTTAATGTTATATATTATGAACCGGAGCACTGTAATGAGGCACAATATGAACGGGAAACACTATATATCATAATGTGAATTGGGGATACTGTACGGCATAATGTGTACTGGCAGCTCTGAAATGTGACATAGGGTGAACTTAAGCACTACTGCGATTCATAAAAGAAACTAGGTCACTACTATGGGGCATAACATTAAATAAGGCTTTAGTATGGTTCAGAAAATGAACTAGGGCACTATTATGGGGTATAAAATTAACTACTGCTGCAGAGAGGAGTCTCTCTAGAAGCACTGAGATGGGGGCCCCTTTAAAATGTTGATATGGGGCCCACAAAGTTCTGGCTAGACCCCTGCTCCTACTGATAAATCTCTCAGCCATCATCGGCATCATGTAGATGAAGGCTGTGTCTCTTCAGAGACATCCTTCATTCTTGTGGGAGGCGGCTTCAGCTGAACCCTCTAATGGCCTTTTGTTTCAGCTGTGTCCTCTTCCAACTAGACTGTACACTCTCTCATGAACAGTGTCCTACACTACCAACCTTGGCATACCCTCCAACATTTTACACATAAAAATCGGTACAAATTAGGAAAAGGGGCGTAGCCACAGGTAAAGGGGGCGTGTCCACACCCCTTTTCCTATACTTTCAATGGAGGTTTGGAAAGACAAAAATCGGTACAGACCATAAAAATAAGTACTGTACCTGCCAAAAAGGTACAGTTGGAGGATATGCCTTGGCATAGATGCCCGCATTTATTTTAGCTTCTGGCACTGTAGAATGGTTTAGCACTTTAGAAATATAATAGTCCAATTTCTGTCATAATGCTGATGTCAGGAAAAAGTTACATATATAAAGTTTAAAAAGTGAGAAGAGAAACTAATGAGTTAATTTGTTACATCCATCGTTTACATCTTTAAAGAACTGCAAGGCAGCAAATTAACTTGTAGAAAAAAATTGCTTGTCAAGTACATAAAACGTGCAAAAATTATGTTTTATGTTCTAAACGGCATGTTTCTAAAGTCAGAACATGTGCGAAAATTTAAAAACTCAATTGAGGGTTTTACTTTGAAGTCCTAGTTTTGGAATTCAGACTTGGACAGAAGTTTAATGTCAGTCTCTGTAATAACTAGACCACTCAAATGGGTTATTGGACCCTGTACAAACCAGTTCCTCCATCTTTACCTGTAACATTATTTAATTGGCTAATGATTCATGGAAGAGGCAGAGAAATTTAAAGGAACCTCGTTTCTCTCCATGACAACATGTCAGGCTGATATTATTTGGGTTAATTTACGAGTTGCCTTCAATGGTAATTTACTGCAAGTGAATGATACAGTATTCAGAAAGCATTAATTTCACACCTGAACTGAATGGAAAACTCCTTAGAAGGCTTTATTAATACAAAACTGTTTCAGACTGCAGTGTGTATGTTCCAGTGTATTTTAATGATGTAAAACCGCACTTGAAAATGATTTCATAGTCTTCTTTAATAGTTTGCTAAAATGACTTCCTGATTTATTTTCATGTATTTGAGCTGGCTGCCAAAACACACACTGCTAAATAAAATTTCCTTCCTAAAAATTAATTTCCTAGTTTGGTTTGGGAGACATTTATTGAACCCGTTAGACATATTTATAGTGCTAAAACTCAAAATGAACATATCTGATGCAATGAAAGGAGCCTGCGATATAATGTGACAAGACAAATGCAATATTCTGTTGGTAAATGGCTTAAGCCTTCTATGTCTCATGCGATATAAAAAAATGCATGCTTTTATTTTTTGGTATTTAATGATCTTTAAAACGTTTGTAGAAATCAGCTGTGAAGGGAAACCACAACACAGACCACATCAATCCTGACACTTTTGCAAACTGTTCATTCAAATGGGTTATCAATTTAATGATGAGCAAATCTAAAGTGGTTTATTTTATTTTCATTATTTGCAATGTCGGCAAAGGATTAAAGAGCTTTTAGGGCTATGTGTTAAAGTTATAAGGACCTTACAGGTCAGCTTAATTATACCACCCCTCCGGTAGATCCCAGAGGAAAAGTCCAATTAGGCAGTGTGAGGGTGTGGTAATGCGAATTGCAGTGCAGCAATTTATGCAATCGTGTATCGTGGGAGAGGGGCAATGATTATGTCATTCACTACGAATCGCATCATCGAGCCCCAGAACACCATCATCATCAGTAGGGAAGTGAGTGGGAATCTGAGATTTTGACCTCCTGGGAATATGGGAGAACTCTAAAATGTTATAGCTTCTCCAGGACGGGTGTGGTATGGTATGCCGGCGTCTGGGCTCCCCGCGACCAGCATACCGGCGCCGGAAGGCCGACCGCCGGCATACCGACAGCATGGCGAGCGCAAATGAGCCCCTTGCGGGCTTGCTGCTCTCACCATATTGCGGGCACGGTGGTGCGCTTCGCGCGCCACACTATTTATTCTCCCTCCAGGGGGGTCGTGGACCCC
Source organism: Pseudophryne corroboree (assembly GCF_028390025.1). NCBI lineage: Eukaryota > Metazoa > Chordata > Amphibia > Anura > Myobatrachidae > Pseudophryne > Pseudophryne corroboree. The sequence goes on from NC_086452.1 coordinate 369,567,271, forward strand.
CATGAGGGAGAAAAACTGTCGGTATGCCGGCTGTCGGGATTCCAGCGCCGGTATTCTGTGCGTCGGGATCCCGACAGTCGGCATACTGAAGACCACCCCTCCAGGACATTTCATTAGATTAGACTATGACACTATTTTGTTATCTGGCACATTATGCAATCTCAGGGGCATATTAGCATAGCAATCTCCGTCCGGGACCCCTCATATCTAGCCGGCATGGCAGCAGACTCTGAGCACTAGGGTCACTAGTAGACACTAGAGCCAGGGCTGTCAACACGGGGGTACAGCAGTTCTGGGCTGGCTTGCTCTTACCGCCCTCCTGCTGGCGGCTATTGCTGTAACTTCTGCAAGGTAAAAGAGGATCCCAGCCAGTTCTCTGCCCAGGGGCATTTTCACAGAGGAGATGGCCCGTGTGCAGGTCCCTCCTCTTCACGGCGCTGTAGACTCTGGCATTGTGCCAGAGCCTATTGCACATGTGCAGGTCTCCGGATACATGGCATACACAATGTTCCGGAGACTAAATTCCTACTACACATACGCAGCGTCCATTTTGCCAGCTTTTTTTACTGCAGCTGGAGCTCCAACATGGGACTCCGGAATGGTAAGTAATAAAACATGGGTGCAATATGTGTGGTGTGAGCCCCCCTGTACTCAGGGGCCTGTGTGCACCGCACAAATTGCACCCATTATAGAAACCCCAATGCCTCTGTCTGACTGTCTGCTTGCCCGGCTGCGCAGGAAAGTGATTGAGGGCCAAAGACCTACTGCCTGCTGTCCACTGCCCATGTTGCTTGCTGTGGCTGCAAAGTAAGTTTATTATGAGGCACACGTGACATCATGATATCATGCTGCACCATTAGTGGAGAGAGGAGCCATGCACTGGTGTAGCACCCCTTACCAGGAAGAGATGGAAGAAGGGTAAGTTTGCAAGCAAGCAGAGGCAAAAGAGGGCTTGAAAGAGTGTGTGTGCATTGCTGCAGATTGTGTGTTTGTGCATAGCTGCAGAGTTTGTGTTTGTGTTGTGTGTATGGCTGCCGAATGTGCAGAGCTGGCCCTAACCAATATGATGCCCTAGGCAAGATTTTGGCTGGTGCCCCTAGCACCGCCGCTAGTTCTGCAGGAGATGCCTGGCATGAGTAAGCTGGCAGCTCTGCTAAAGTTGGGCGCCTTTTGTTTATGAAAATGCATCTTATTTGCATTACTATGTGGCTAGGATGTACAAGCAGCTTCTGCTGATTAAAATGATATGCAGCATGCTTATATTCTGTGTGCGACTGCGGCTGTATTTGCATACGAAATGCTACATTACAGTGATTTCCAGGAATACACTGCAACGTAGCATTTCGTATGCTGATACAGCCGCAGTCACACACAGAATATAGGCATGTCGCATATCATTTTAATCAGCAGAAGCTGCTGGTGCCCCTAAGCCTACCAAATGCCCTAGGCATTTGCCTAGTTTGCCTATGCCTAAGGCCGGCTTTGCGAATGTGTGTGTGTTAATAGTTGCAGAGTGTGTGTCTGTGGCTGTGTATGGCTGCAGGATGTGTGACGGAGTGAGTGCATGTAACAATGATAGCTTTAATCTATACTAATAAAATGAATTAAAATTAGAGCATGCTGCTTTAGCTAACTATTATCATTTTATATTGATTCAGTGCACAGCTGGATATATTATTATGCTTTAAATTCACAACATTCTGTTTATTGGTTTACATTTGAACATAGAACAGGGCTCTGGAAAAAATGGCACAGTAGCCATTTTCCTGGTGATTTTTTTACTGCGCATGCGCAAAATGCAGGGAAAATGGCCACCGTGACATTTTCCCCGGTGATTTGTGCAGCACTGTTGCTGTCCATGCGGGACTATGGAGGGGTAAGCATTGATGAAATGGGTGTTGAGTGTTTGGTGCTGAGGGGCCTGTGTGCACTGTGCAGAGTATTAATTAACTAGTGACATGACAGAAACACTAAATGTTCCATATCACAGTGATGACACTCGTAATTCTTAGATGGCTGATTGGCCATGACGGCTTTTATTTTCATGAAAATTAGTACAGCCCGCAAAATGGCTGCCTTCTCTTTGTGAATTTAATGTGTACACATAAAGCAAAAAAACATTAATTTGTGAAGTATTTTGTTATTGTTCCAAGTGTTTCATTTTGTGTCAAAGAAAAAAGTTCCTCAGAAATCAGTCAAATATTTACTATATTGATAGATTTGGAGGAATGGGGCTGGGTACGGAATCCCGTTGGACGGAATCCAGATGGTCAAAATATCTATGCCGGAATCTCGACCGTCAGAATGCCAGCAGAGGGGCGAGCGGGACGAAGAACCTTGCAGGTTCGCTTTCCTCGCCATAGGTCCTGTTGCCACTCCATGGGTGTCGTGGACACCCAGGACTGTGAATAGCTGTGGCGGCACAGCCGGTATTCTGGCGGTCGGGATTCCGGCATCAGCATTTTGACTGTTGGGATTCCGACCGCTGGGATTTCAACTACAACCCGAGGAATGACTTTAACCCATGCTCTCCTTTTCCTGTGTAACATAAAAATACAAGTAGTCTTAATGGAGAATTTAATTCTCTGCAACATACCACTGCAATGTTCCACTGCACACATCCATGATAATTATGGTAGCCCAACATCACTGATTTTCCTATGCACCTCATACATCTATGAGGTGAGAGTAAAAATGTGTGCTGTTAGTGACGATTAGGTTGCATCCTGATGGTGTTTCCATGGCACTTCACAGACATCCCCCTTCATTTTTTTCTGTGAATTTGCATTAATGTATAAATCTGATGGTGGGGGAACTGCACATGCTTGATCACTTGCAGTCCCCCTTTAACTGCAGCGTGCTTGGGCATTTGAGAGGCAGCAACCAGGACCCTTCTACAAAACTGAGCCGTGTCACCCCCATTTTGTAGGCGTGCTGACTCTGAGCCAAAGGTCTGCTTCGTCTGCTAATCTGAGTACACTTCGGCTGATGCAAATGGCCGAGAGCTGCGACCATCACAACCATTGGTCTTTGGATGCAGCACTCGGATCGCAGGAGGCGTCTTTTTCCTACAGATGCCTCCCGCAGCATTAGCATTCCGGTTGTACTTCTCTGCAGCTGTGCAATACCAAATATATCGGAACCAGGCCCTGTGTGTCCACCTTTACCTGCAGAACCTATCTGAAATCCAAATGAAAAACAACAGCATTTTATTTTTTTAACCCTCTGTGCTATAAGTGATATTTATTTAATAACTATATGCAATAAATCTATATCTTTAAAATGAAAATATATTAAGATTATATATGTCTCTAAAGTTACTTGATCCATATTTTAATGTTTTGCTGTGAATTGTTATGATAATACACATCATGATTTCTGTACACCGGATATGCATCACTTGTTCTAATGAGTGTTGCATACAAAGTGCCACCTAATCTCTGGGACTCTGCGTTATGGCCACTCACTTACACGATGGCTAATCATTTCTCTGTGGACAATGCTAGGATTGTGTGCTTAGCCGCCTTCTCCCATTTTACTTGACATATGCCAAGCCAAACACATTTTATTTCTACCCAAGCAGTCTCTGACTAACGGTGCCAATGTTTGGTGCAGTTACTTCAGAATTCTTTTCAGTTTATTTAATTTTGGAGTTTACATAGAAAGAGTTCTATTAGCCACCTTATTGCTGAGGTCTAAAGAGAAATAAAGCAGAAGTGTAGACTCACAGATGATCAGGCAGAACAGACATTTGTTTTTTTATTGATGATTGAGTGTTAAAAACAGAAAATAACTTTAAACAAAAAATTATTTTATTAAAATTTCTCACACAAAACTACTTTGTAAATTAACATATTTTTCTAAAAATGAATGAATGAATGAATGAATGAATGAATGAATGAATGAATGAATGAATGAATGAATGAACATTGTATGTTGTGGGTGTTTTTTTGTGCTACTAAATAAGAAAATGTTTCTTCATGTATAAAGAAATGTTTCTTCATGTTGATATTTCTACATTCATAAAACCCGTCTGGCAAGATTTTCTTGGACAACAGAGCTAAACCATCTCTCTATATTATAAGACACGTCACTATTCCCCCCAAACATAATTTATAATGTACAACTTCTTTTAGCTAAAATTTGCTTAATTTTTAAAAGTTCAGATATGACTATGCTCCCATTTAGTGTCAGACGGGCCAGTTTGGAATGCTAATGATGACCTAATAAGAGCAAATCCATCCAAGAAGACACAGGGAAGTGCACCCTGGGCACTGCACTGAGAACAATAGATGTGAAGAAATATATGTAAAAGTAGTATTGAGACCAGAGATCAGAATTACAACAATGCCGCTAGTCTAGACAGGACAGTCACCCGTTAAGGTAAGTAGAACAAATGAGAAGGAAGATGGCACAGTGTAGTGAATTGATGAATCAGGTGCTAATAAGCTAAACAATATTGTGCCTAATTCAGACCTGAACGTAGCCGTGCAAAATTTTGCAAAGCTACAATCACATACTCAGACATGCGGGGGGATGCCCAGCACAGGGCTAGTCCGTACCGCATGTCTGGCCCTCCCCCCCCCCGCACAAGTACAAAATCATCACACAGCGGCGATGCTTTTGCACTTGATGAGTAGCTCCTTACCTGTGCGCGCTGGCAGGCTGCTACCCATCGCTGTCCGGGTTGCAGCGGCTGTTTGTGATGTCACGCAGCCACCACGGCCCGCCCCTCGCACAGTCAGGGCACGCTTGCTCACTCTGCCAAAATGGCGGCCAAACGCCGCCGGCCCACCCCCTCCTGCCCAGCGACCACTACCACCTGACTCGGAAACCAGAACGAGGCAAAATGTCATAATCCCGCTGTCGGATTCTCGTGGGGTTTCGATTCCATATAAGGAGCCGCGCATTGCCGCCATTTTCACTTCAGTCCTGGAGAGTGTAGTGAGAGGACATGTCTTCGTCCTCAGTATCTGTGCGGGTGGGAAAGTAGGATGGCGATAATAGTGCTGTCTTGTGCTACTCAGTTCAGTGTAGTGTCTTAGCTGCATTAGTCAATCTAGTGACAAGTCATAGTGGTGGTGTCCTCTGCTGCCATATGTCCAGTGCTGCTGTATAATAAGTCCCTTACAGTGTCGCTGTGTTGTCCTGCATCAGACCAGTGGTAGTGTCCTGTGCATCAGCCAGTCCAGTGACCAGTCACAGTGGTGGTGTCCTCTGCTGCCATATGTCCAGTGTAGTCCCTTACAGTGTCGCTGTGTTGTCCTGCATTGGACCAGTGGTAGTGTCCTGTGCATCAGTCAGTCCAGTGACAAGTCACAGTGGTGGTGTACTCTGCTGCCATATGTCCAGTGCTGCTGCATAGTAAGTCCCTTACAGTGTCGCTGTGTTGTCCTGCATCAGACCAGTGGTAGTGTCCTGTGCATCAGTCAGTCCAGTGACCAGTCACAGTGATGGTGTCCTCTGCTACCATATGTCCAGTGCTGCTGTATAATAAGTCCCTTACAGTGTCGCTGTGTTGTCCTGCATTGGATCAGTGGTAGTGTCCTGTGCATCAGTCAGTCCAGTGACCAGTCACAGTGGTGGTGTCCTCTGCTGCCATATGTCCAGTGCTGTTGTATAATAAGTCCCTTACAGTGTCGCTGTGTTGTCCTGCATTGGACCAGTGGTAGTGTCCTGTGCATCAGTCAGTCCAGTGACCAGTCATAGTGGTGGTGTCCTCTGCTGCCATATGTCCAGTGCTGCTGTATAAGTCCTTTACAGTGTCGCTGTGTTGTCCTGCATCAGACCAGTGGTAGTGTCCTGTGCATCAGTCAATCCAGTGACCAGTCACAGAGGTGGTGTCCTCTGCTGCCATATGTCCAGTGCTGCTGTATAATAAGTCCCTTACAGTGTTGCTGTGTTGTCCTGCATCAGACCAGTGGTAGTTTCCTGTACTGTATATTATTTACTCCAAATAAAGGGGTTATTAACATTCAATCCAAATATAATTTTTACAGGGTTTGCCCTGTATGGTGTAGGGGTACGCTCTCCTATGCCGCATATTGTGTTATATAACTCCAGAAAAATAAAGGAAAACAAAAATTTGGAGGATAAAATAGGGAAAGATCAAGAACCACTTCCTCCTAGTGCTGAAGCTGCTGCCACTAGTCATGACATAGACAATGAAATGCCATCAACGTCGTCTGCCAAGGCTAATGCCCAATGTGATAGTAGAGGGCATGTCAAATCCAAAAGGCAAAAGTTCAGTAAAATGACCCCCAAAAAATAAATTTAAATGGTCTGAGGAGAAACGTAAACTTGCCAATATGCCATTTACGACACAGAGTGGAAAGGAACAGCTAAGGCCCTGGCCTATATTCATGACTAGTGGTTCAGCTTCACATGACGATGGAAGGACTCATCCTCCCGCTAGAAAAATGAAAAGAGTTAAGCTCGCAAAAGCACAGCAAATAACTGGGTGTTCTAAGATGGTATCACAAATCCCCAAGGAGAGTCCAAGTGTGTCAGCGGTTGCAGTGCCTGACCAGTTGAAGTACACCAGGATGAGGATATGGGTGTTGCTGGCGCTGAGGAGGAAGTTGACGAGGATTCTGATGGTGATGTGGTTTGTTTAAATCAGGCACCGGGGAGACACCATTGTGATGCCTGGGCATAATACCAAAAAAGCCACCTCATCGGTGTGGAATTATTTCTCCACAAACCGGACAACAGGTTTCAAGCCGTGTGTTGCCTCTGTCAATCTGTAATAAGTAGGGGTAAGGACGTTAACCACCTTGGAACATCCACCCTTATACGTCACCTGCTGCGCATTCATCAGAAGTCAGTGTCAAGTTGTGAAACTTTGGGTAAGAGCATAAGCAGTCCACTGACACCTAAATCCCTTCTTCCTCTTGTACCCAAACTCCTGCAAACCACACCACCAACTCCCTCAAAGTCAACTTCCTAATCTGTCAGGTACGTCAGTAGTCCTGCAGGCCATGTCACTGGCAAGACTGAGGAGTCCTCTCCTAACCGGGATACCTCCGGAGGATCCTTGAGTGGTAAGCCTACTACTGCTGTTGCTGCCACTGCTGTTGTTGCTGCTGGGAGTCGATCGTCATCCCAGAGGGGAAAATGGAAGACCACTTGTACTTGTTCAACTAAGCAATTGAATGTCCAACAGTCCTTTGAGAGGAAGATGAAATATGACAGCAGTCATCCTGTTACAGAGCGGATAACTGAGGCCTTGACAGCTATGTTGGTATTAGACGTGCGTCCAGTATCTACCATTAGTTCAGTGGGACTTAGAGAATTGTTTGAGGTAGTGTGTACCCTAACCAAATCCTATCTATGTTCCACTTCACTAGGCAGGCGATGCCGAGAACGTACAGAGACGTCAGAAAAAGTATCCTAAAAAATGCAGTTGTACACACTGTCCACTTAACCACGGACATGTGGACAAGTGGAACAGGGCAGACTAAGGACTATATGACTGTGACAGCCAAGAGGGTAGATGTATTGCCTCCCGCAGCAACAACAACAGCAGCGGCACCAGTAGCAGCATCTCGCAAACGTCAACTTGTTCCTAGGCAGGCTACGCTAGGTATCACCTCTTTCCGTAAGAGGCCCACCGCTGACAACCTCTTGCGGAAGCTGAGGGACATCATCGCACAATGGCTTACCCCAATTAGACTGTGGTGGGGATTTGTGATATCGGACAACGCCACCAATATTGTGCGTGCATTACATCTGGGCAAATTCCAGCACATCCCATGTTGTTAGTGCCGCACACTTGTGTCGCTTAGCTTAGTCATACAGCTACCTCATTGCACCTCTTTATCTTCTTTGCATGATGTGCTATTTGGGGCCTAGTTTTTTTAAGTGCCATCCTGTCTGCCATTACAGTGTTACTCCTAGATGGGCCAGGTGTTTGTGCCGCACACTTGTGTCGCTTAGCTTAGCCATACAGCCACCTAATTGCACCTCTTTTTCTTCTTTGCATCATGTGCTGTTTGGGGCCTATTTTTTAAATCTGCCATCCTGTCTGCCACTGCAGTGCCACTCCTACATGGGCCAGGTGGTTTGTGCCGCACACTTGTGTCGCTTGACTTAGTCATCCAGCCACCTCGGTGCAACCTTTTGGCCTAAAAACAATATTATGAGGTGTGAGGTGTTCAGAATAGACTGGAAATGAGTGGAAATTAATGTTATTGAGGTTAATAATACCGATAATACCATAGGATCAAAATTACCAACAAATTATGTGATTTTAGCTGTTTTTATGTTTGTTTTTTTAAATCATCCAGATCCAAAACCAAAACACGAAAGGGTGGTTTTAGCGAAACCAATCCAGATCCAAAACACGAGCATGGAACCAGAACCAAAACCAAAACACAAAACACGAAAAGTGCCCGCCACACATCTCTAGAATTAGGCCCAGTGTGAGTATCTCTGTGGCTCATTGGTAAGGAACACAGCCGGGAGCGCATCTGAAGAAACACACTGATGCCTGGAATTGGTACCTAAGCCATACCTCCCAACATTTGACTGTGGGAAAGAGGGACATCTTCACGCGCGCGTAGCACGAACGCACATCCGAAAAGGGGGCATGGCCTACTGAAAAAGGGGGCATGGCTTTGTGGAGAACCCACGCTCACGAGCCACGCCCCATTATTGTCACTGAGGGGCATGCCCAGTGCTCTGTGAGCTGCTGGCATGCCCCCTCTCCCTCTGTCTCCACTGAATAGATGCTGCTGATCAATTGTTTTTGCAATAAACGGAGTCAATTCATAGTTTTCATTTAACCCTTTTGGTATCAGGGTATTTAGCGTTATTATCCAATATGTTTCCCAGTTAATCAACTTCTTACTGCTTTAATTTAACTTAATTTGCTTCTAAATGTACTGGCTAATTCATAGGTAATTAGTAGAGATGAGCGGGTTCGGTTTCTCTGAAACCGAACCCGCACGAACTTCATGTTTTTTTTACGGGTCCGAGCAGACTCGGATCCTCCCGCCTTGCTCGGTTAACCCGAGCGCGCCCGAACGTCATCATGACGCTGTCGGATTCTCGCGAGACTCGGATTCTATATAAGGAGCCGCGCGTCGCCGCCATTTTCACACGTGCATTGAGATTGATAGGGAGAGGACGTGGCTGGCGTCCTCTCCATTAGAAATTAGATTAGAAGAGAGAGAGAGATTGTGCAGAGTCAGACAGAGTTTACCACAGTGACCAGTGCAGTTGTTGTTAGTTAACTTTTATTTATTTTAATATAATATATCCGTTCTCTGCTATATCCGTTCTCTGCCTGAAAAAAAACGATACACAGCAGCAGCCAGTCACACAGTGTGACTCAGTCTGTGTGCACTCAGCTCAGCCCAGTGTGCTGCACATCAATGTATAAAAGGCAAAGCTTATAATAATTGTGGGGGAGACTGGGGAGCACTGCAGGTTGTTATAGCAGGAGCCCCCAGGAGTACATAATATTATATTAATTTAAAATTAAACAGTGCACACTTTTGCTGCAGGAGTGCCACTGCCAGTGTGACTAGTGGTGACCAGTGCCTGACCACCAGTATAGTAGTATATTGTTGTATGTATTGTATACTATCTCTTTATCAACCAGTCTATATTAGCAGCAGACACAGTACAGTGCGGTAGTTCACGGCTGTGGCTACCTCTGTGTCGGCAGTCGGAACTCGGCAGGCAGTCCGTCCATCCATAATTGTATTACAATATATACCACCTAACCGTGGTATTTTTTTTTCTTTCTTTATACCGTCGTCATAGTGTCATACTAGTTGTTACGAGTATACTACTATCTCTTTATCAACCAGTGTACAGTGCGGTAGTTCACGGCTGTGGCTACCTCTGTGTCGGCAGTTGGCAGGCAGTCCGTCCATCCATAATTGTATTATTATTATAATATATACCACCTAACCGTGGTTTTTTTTTCATTCTTTATACCGTCATAGTGTCATACTAGTTGTTACGAGTATACTACTATCTCTTTATCAACCAGTGTACAGTGCGGTAGTTCACGGCTGTGGCTACCTCTGTGTCGGCAGTCGGCAGGCAGTCCGTCCATCCATAATTGTATTATTATTATAATATATACCACCTAACCGTGGTTTTTTTTTCATTCTTTATACCGTCGTCATAGTGTCATACTAGTTGTTACGAGTATACTACTATCTCTTTATCAACCAGTGTACAGTGCGGTAGTTCACGGCTGTGGCTACCTCTGTGTCGGCAGTCGGCAGGCAGTCCGTCCATCCATAATTGTATTATTATTATAATATATACCACCTAACCGTGGTTTTTTTTTCATTCTTTATACCGTCGTCATAGTGTCATACTAGTTGCTACGAGTATACTACTATCTCTTTATCAACCAGTGTACAGTGCGGTAGTTCACGGCTGTGGCTACCTCTGTGTCGGCAGTCGGCAGGCAGTCCGTCCATCCATAATTGTATTATTATTATAATATATACCACCTAACTGTGGTATTTTTTTTTCTTTCTTTATACCGTCGTCATAGTGTCATACTAGTTGTTACGAGTATACTACTATCTCTTTATCAACCAGTGTACAGTGCGGTAGTTCACGGCTGTGGCTACCTCTGTGTCGGCAGTCGGCAGGCAGTCCGTCCATCCATAATTGTATTATTATTATAATATATACCACCTAACTGTGGTATTTTTTTTTCTTTCTTTATACCGTCGTCATAGTGTCATACTAGTTGTTACGAGTATACTACTATCTCTTTATCAACCAGTGTACAGTGCGGTAGTTCACGGCTGTGGCTACCTCTGTGTCGGCAGTCGGCAGGCAGTCCGTCCATCCATAATTGTATTATTATTATAATATATACCACCTAACCGTGGTTTTTTTTTCATTCTTTATACCGTCGTCATAGTGTCATACTAGTTGTTACGAGTATACTACTATCTCTTTATCAACCAGTGTACAGTGCGGTAGTTCACGGCTGTGGCTACCTCTGTGTCGGCAGTCGGCAGGCAGTCCGTCCATCCATAATTGTATTATTATTATAATATATACCACCTAACTGTGGTATTTTTTTTCTTTCTTTATACCGTCGTCATAGTGTCATACTAGTTGTTACGAGTATACTACTATCTCTTTATCAACCAGTGTACAGTGCGGTAGTTCACGGCTGTGGCTACCTCTGTGTCGGCAGTCGGCAGGCAGTCCGTCCATCCATAATTGTATTATTATTATAATATATACCACCTAACTGTGGTATTTTTTTTCTTTCTTTATACCGTCGTCATAGTGTCATACTAGTTGTTACGAGTATACTACTATCTCTTTATCAACCAGTGTACAGTGCGGTAGTTCACGGCTGTGGCTACCTCTGTGTCGGCAGTCGGCAGGCAGTCCGTCCATCCATAATTGTATTATTATTATAATATATACCACCTAACCGTGGTTTTTTTATACCACCTAACCGTGGCAGTCCGTCCATAATTGTATACTAGTATCCAATCCATCCATCTCCATTGTTTACCTGAGGTGCCTTTTAGTTCTGCCTATAAAATATGGAGAACAAAAAAGTTGAGGTTCCAAAATTAGGGAAAGATCAAGATCCACTTCCACCTCGTGCTGAAGCTGCTGCCACTAGTCATGGCCGAGACGATGAAATGCCAGCAACGTCGTCTGCCAAGGCCGATGCCCAATGTCATAGTACAGAGCATGTCAAATCCAAAACACCAAATATCAGAAAAAAAAGGACTCCAAAACCTAAAATAAAATTGTCGGAGGAGAAGCGTAAACTTGCCAATATGCCATTTACCACACGGAGTGGCAAGGAACGGCTGAGGCCCTGGCCTATGTTCATGGCTAGTGGTTCAGCTTCACATGAGGATGGAAGCACTCAGCCTCTCGCTAGAAAACTGAAAAGACTCAAGCTGGCAAAAGCACCGCAAAGAACTGTGCGTTCTTTGAAATCCCAAATCCACAAGGAGAGTCCAATTGTGTCGTTTGCGATGCCTGACCTTCCCAACACTGGACGTGAAGAGCATGCGCCTTCCACTATTTGCATGCCCCCTGCAAGTGCTGGAAGGAGCACCCGCAGTCCAGTTCCTGATAGTCAGATTGAAGATGTCAGTGTTGAAGTACACCAGGATGAGGAGGATATGGGTGTTGCTGGCGCTGGGGAGGAAATTGACCAGGAGGATTCTGATGGTGAGGTGGTTTGTTTAAGTCAGGCACCCGGGGAGACACCTGTTGTCCGTGGGAGGAATATGGCCGTTGACATGCCAGGTGAAAATACCAAAAAAATCAGCTCTTCGGTGTGGAGGTATTTCACCAGAAATGCGGACAACAGGTGTCAAGCCGTGTGTTCCCTTTGTCAAGCTGTAATAAGTAGGGGTAAGGACGTTAACCACCTCGGAACATCCTCCCTTATACGTCACCTGCAGCGCATTCATAATAAGTCAGTGACAAGTTCAAAAACTTTGGGTGACAGCGGAAGCAGTCCACTGACCAGTAAATCCCTTCCTCTTGTAACCAAGCTCACGCAAACCACCCCACCAACTCCCTCAGTGTCAATTTCCTCCTTCCCCAGGAATGCCAATAGTCCTGCAGGCCATGTCACTGGCAAGTCTGACGAGTCCTCTCCTGCCTGTGATTCCTCCGATGCATCCTTGCGTGTAACGCCTACTGCTGCTGGCGCTGCTGTTGTTGCCGCTGGGAGTCGATGGTCATCCCAGAGGGGAAGTCGTAAGCCCACTTGTACTACTTCCAGTAAGCAATTGACTGTTCAACAGTCCTTTGCGAGGAAGATGAAATATCACAGCAGTCATCCTACTGCAAAGCGGATAACTGAGTCCTTGACAACTATGTTGGTGTTAGACGTGCGTCCGGTATCCGCCGTTAGTTCACAGGGAACTAGACAATTTATTGAGGCAGTGTGCCCCCGTTACCAAATACCATCTAGGTTCCACTTCTCTAGGCAGGCGATACCGAGAATGTACACGGACGTCAGAAAAAGACTCACCAGTGTCCTAAAAAATGCAGTTGTACCCAATGTCCACTTAACCACGGACATGTGGACAAGTGGAGCAGGGAAGGGTCAGGACTATATGACTGTGACAGCCCACTGGGTAGATGTATGGACTCCCGCCGCAAGAACAGCAGCGGCGGCACCAGTAGCAGCATCTCGCAAACGCCAACTCTTTCCTAGGCAGGCTACGCTTTGTATCACCGCTTTCCAGAATACGCACACAGCTGAAAACCTCTTACGGCAACTGAGGAAGATCATCGCGGAATGGCTTACCCCAATTGGACTCTCCTGTGGATTTGTGGCATCGGACAACGCCAGCAATATTGTGTGTGCATTAAATATGGGCAAATTCCAGCACGTCCCATGTTTTGCACATACCTTGAATTTGGTGGTGCAGAATTTTTTTAAAAACGACAGGGGCGTGCAAGAGATGCTGTCGGTGGCCAGAAAAATTGCGGGACACTTTCGGCGTACAGGCACCACGTACAGAAGACTGGAGCACCACCAAAAACTACTGAACCTGCCCTGCCATCATCTGAAGCAAGAAGTGGTAACGAGGTGGAATTCAACCCTCTATATGCTTCAGAGGTTGGAGGAGCAGCAAAAGGCCATTCAAGCCTATACAATTGAGCACGATATAGGAGATGGAATGCACCTGTCTCAAGTGCAGTGGAGAATGATTTCAACGTTGTGCAAGGTTCTGATGCCCTTTGAACTTGCCACACGTGAAGTCAGTTCAGACACTGCCAGCCTGAGTCAGGTCATTCCCCTCATCAGGCTTTTGCAGAAGAAGCTGGAGGCATTGAAGAAGGAGCTAACACGGAGCGATTCCGCTAGGCATGTGGGACTTGTGGATGCAGCCCTTAATTCGCTTAACAAGGATTCACGGGTGGTCAATCTGTTGAAATCAGAGCACTACATTTTGGCCACCGTGCTCGATCCTAGATTTAAAGCCTACCTTGGATCTCTCTTTCCGGCAGACACAGGTCTGCTGGGGTTGAAAGACCTGCTGGTGACAAAATTGTCAAGTCAAGCGGAACGCGACCTGTCAACATCTCCTCCTTCACATTCTCCCGCAACTGGGGGTGCGAGGAAAAGGCTCAGAATTCCGAGCCCACCCGCTGGCGGTGATGCAGGGCAGTCTGGAGCGACTGCTGATGCTGACATCTGGTCCGGACTGAAGGACCTGACAACGATTACGGACATGTCGTCTACTGTCACTGCATATGATTCTCTCAACATTGATAGAATGGTGGAGGATTATATGAGTGACCGCATCCAAGTAGGCACGTCACACAGTCCGTACTTATACTGGCAGGAAAAAGAGGCAATTTGGAGGCCCTTGCACAAACTGGCTTTATTCTACCTAAGTTGCCCTCCCACAAGTGTGTACTCCGAAAGAGTGTTTAGTGCCGCCGCTCACCTTGTCAGCAATCGGCGTACGAGGTTACATCCAGAAAATGTGGAGAAGATGATGTTCATTAAAATGAATTATAATCAATTCCTCCGCGGAGACATTGACCAGCAGCAATTGCCTCCACAAAGTACACAGGGAGCTGAGATGGTGGATTCCAGTGGGGACGAATTGATAATCTGTGAGGAGGGGGATGTACACGGTGATATATCGGAGGGTGAAGATGAGGTGGACATCTTGCCTCTGTAGAGCCAGTTTGTGCAAGGAGAGATTAATTGCTTCTTTTTTGGGGGGGGTCCAAACCAACCCGTCATATCAGTCACAGTCGTGTGGCAGACCCTGTCACTGAAATGATGGGTTGGTTAAAGTGTGCATGTCCTGTTTTGTTTATACAACATAAGGGTGGGTGGGAGGGCCCAAGGATAATTCCATCTTGCACCTCTTTTTTCTTTTCTTTTTCTTTGCATCATGTGCTGATTGGGGAGGGTTTTTTGGAAGGGACATCCTGCGTGACACTGCAGTGCCACTCCTAGATGGGCCCGGTGTTTGTGTCGGCCACTAGGGTCGCTTATCTTTCTCACACAGTCAGCTACCTCATTGCGCCTCTTTTTTTCTTTGCGTCATGTGCTGTTTGGGGAGGGTTTTTTGGAAGGGACATCCTGCGTGACACTGCAGTGCCACTCCTAGATGGGCCCGGTGTTTGTGTCGGCCACTAGGGTCGCTTATCTTACTCACACAGCGACCTCGGTGCAAATTTTAGGACTAAAAATAATATTGTGAGGTGTGATGTGTTCAGAATAGGCTGAAAATGAGTGTAAATTATGTTTTTTGAGGTTAATAATACTTTGGGATCAAAATTACCCCCAAATTCTATGATTTAAGCTGTTTTTTAGGGTTTTTTGAAAAAAACACCCGAATCCAAAACACACCCGAATCCGACAAAAAAAATTCGGTGAGGTTTTGCCAAAACGCGGTCGAACCCAAAACACGGCCGCGGAACCGAACCCAAAACCAAAACACAAAACCCGAAAAATTTCATTCGCTCATCTCTAGTAGTATAGGAGAGTCGAATGCCCGTAAGTCTGGGTAGTCTATTGTGGACGCACTATTCGTTTTATGCAAAAACAATTGATGTAAGTAGCTGATTGGCGGGAGTCGTTTTTAAAAGGTAGTGTGACACGCACAGCAAGTCAGCCCTCTGACGAAGTCTGTGACGAAACGCGTAGGGGCGTGGCTTGCTGGCGTGTGTGATCGTGCCCCCTCCTGCCTCGTCTGCTCTCGACAAGTGATGGTGTCCCGACGTGCGGCGGCTGTGCTCAGCGGCCTAGCGGTACGGGGTTGTGGTCCTGTCCTAGAAGATTGCCGGAGGTTTGGAGAATTGCCGGGGGCATATGTTTTATAAATCATGTGGTATTAAGCCCACAGCGGATTGTGTTCTGGTACGGGCATCTAACGTTGTGTTTTAACCGGAGTGTTTGTGTGCTTTTAAAAAATTAAATTGATTGTGCACTGTGGAGCGCCCCCCCTGTTTCTTTTCCTAGATACCTGTTTCCCGTGGAATTCTGGGCTATTTATGATGGCGGGGGAGCAACGGTTCTATTAAAAGAAGGACACTGGTGCACTCACTCTTCTTTGGTTTTAGAGAAGTGACTTTTAAAGCTTTACTGGTTAAAGACTGTTTTCAGGATAGCTTTCTATGATACTGAGCGCACCTGATTATTCCAAATTGTGTATGTATTAGTACCAGCTGAATTCCAAATTAATCAGGTAGCAGCACAGGTTTGTGGCTACTTGTGAAAGTGTGGCACTGTGTTTTTATCTTGGCTGAATACGTTAAGAGGCTATTTTTATCTGCAATTATTTGTTGTGATAATCACTTCTCCAGTTTAGTAATGTTTAGAAGCACGGAATATAGGTCTAAACGCACACAAGAATGTGTAAGAATCTTTGAGGATTCCACAAACGAGTCAAGAGAAATTTCTAATGACACGTATGTTAAGAATGATGAGGTATATTACACACTAGAGAAATTACTAATTAAAGAAACAAAAACTTGGTGGGGTGTAATGGGTTTAGAGAATTACATTAAACATGGGAGAATACCGAGGGGTCTTAGACTTACCAAAAATCCTACTATGGGTCAGGAAAATCCTAAATTTTTAAAAGAATGGTATAGGATCTTAGATGAGTGCTCCATGGAACTCATGAGATTATTAGTCTTTGAGAAGAAAAAAATTCTCAAAGAGGTAGATAAAGAATTAGAACAATTGGATTTGAAGCTTCAGAGTATTAAAGATACAGAGGTCTTTATTAAAAATAAAAAATCTATAGACGCAAAAGTAACAACTATTAAAGAGAAAGTAATGGACACTATAGTGAAGAAATTCCAGAGGGATAAGGAGGATTATCTCAAAAACCAGGTACGAACTTGGCACCAAGTGAGGAGTAAAAATAGGACTAAAAGGGATACTGACATACAAAAAGAACGATTCCCCCAAAGGGATAGATACCAATCCTGGAGGGACAAACCAGGACGAGGGCAAAATAGTCACCATAGACAGTGGGGAGAGAGGAATCTGCCGAATCAAGGGGAAAGGGACAGACAGTGGCAGGGACGAAGAAACTCCAATCGTGAGAATCAATGGCAATATCCCAAATGCAGTGGAAAGTATGCTGCCGCTGAGAAACCAAGAGGTTTTGTACATGAGAATAGGTTTGAGAGACTAAACTCCTCTGGAATTAATGATAGAGAGGTTTTTTTAGACCAAAGAAACCACTGGAAAGAAAGAATAGAACATCAAATGTTAAGGGAAATGCCAGGATCCCCGGGGGGAATGAAAAGAAGATGGGCAGAAAAAGAGGTAGAAGAGCTACCAAAAAGGGAGGAAAAGGTGAGAAACTTACAGTAGAAAATTTAGACAAAGGCATTTTTAATATTTCCAGCACTGAGTTAACATCGGTTAAGAAAGTGGTGCTAAAAAAGGGACTACAGCAGGCCTGGCCAACCTGTGGCTCTCCAGCTGTTGTAAAACTACAAGTCCCATCATGCTTTGCTACAGTTTTGCTATTAGGGAAGGCTAAAACTGTGGCAGGGCATGCTGGGATGTGTAGTTTCACAACATCTGGAGAGCCACAGGTTGGCCAGGCCTGGACTACAGTATGCTCCTTCCTGTGGACCTAACAAATTTAACTTGTATATTGAACTTGATTTGTATATGAGAAATCTGATGTTAAAACGTCATTTTCTGAGGAAATCGGACGCACCAATTAAAAATTGGGCAAATAAAAATCCAAGCGCTAGCTCGATGTCAAGACTGAAACCTAGATCCACTTATTACCCTGTGGAGTCAATAGGCCCCTATATAGAATTGTTTTCCAAAATAGTGAAGAATGACATAGATCAGATTCCATCTTCTATGAAAAATAAAAATAAAAACCTGACAAAAAAGGAGTTCTCAGCTTTGAAAGGCCTAGCCGATAATAAAAATATAGTCATCAAAAATGCTGACAAGGGGGGAGGGGTAGTGGTTATGGATAGGGAATACTATGAAAGGGAAGCTTTCAACCTCTTATTAGATGAGGTATCCTGTTCCAAACTTAAGAAGGACCCTACCGATGCTTTATAGGGGAGCTTGAAATACTGCTGGCTGAAGGTCTAAAAAATGGAAGTATCACTATAGAGGAATATAATTATCTGTTTCATAAAAATCAGAGAATAGCAACCTTTTACCATATCCCAAAGATTCATAAGAATCTGTCTCATCCCCCGGGCCGCCCTATTATTAGTGGAATTGGCTCATTGACGTCTAGACTTTCTGAATACATAGAAATATTCTTGAAAAAATATGTGGTAAAATTGGAGTCCTACGTCCAGGACTCTACTGAAGTTTTACAATTAGTTAAAGATATACAATGGCAGAAAAAAATTATATGGTGTTCAATTGATGTACAATCATTGTACACAGCTATTCCCCATAAAAAGGGAGTAGAAGCTGTAAGACAAACCCTTAGCAATGATCCAGAGATAGCAGAACACATGGTTAATTTTATATGTAAATGTTTGGAATTTGTGTTGAAACATAATTACTTTACTTTTCTTGATGAGTGGTATATACAGGTTTGCGGGACTGCTATGGGGAGTATTTGTGCCCCAAGCCTGGCAAACCTGTATATGGGCCAATGGGAATGTGAAACATTGGCTGGTGATATGAGAGAACATCTGGTCATATTCAAGAGATATATTGACGATATCTTGATTATATGGGACAGTGATGAAGTAGAATTTGAAAATGTCATGGCTAGAGTCAATATAAATGAATTTAATCTTAAATTTACACATACTATAGGTGGGGATCGAATAGAATTCCTTGACCTAGTGCTTGACTCAACACAATCACTGAATACTGGCATAATAGAAACATTCACTCATTTCAAAAAAGTAGACAGCAATAGCTATTTACAGTTTGACAGTTGCCATCAGAGTAGATGGAAAGAAAATATACCATTATCTCAGTTTATGCGATTGAGTAGAAATTGTTCCAAGGTAGAAAAGTATGAAGAACAATCCAACATTTATATTGAGAGATTTAATGAACGGGGGTACCCAGATAATTTAGTAGAAAAGGCAAAATCTAAAGCTAAAAGTAAGATCAGGGATGAACTACTTGAATATAAAGAAAGAAAGAAATGGGGGGAAGATGATTCAAAAGTGGTATGTCCCTTTAGCACTCAATATAATGATGCGAATAAGGTAGTAGAAAAGATCTTACGGAAAAACTGGCACATATTACAAATGGATCCAGTACTAGGGAAATGTCTTCCAAATAAGCCCACTATTATTTATAGGAAAGCAAAAACAATAAAGAGTATGGTTTCTAAAGGTTGTCTGCAAAAATTACCAGATGATAGTGTACTAAATAAGGGAAATATGTTTGGGAATATCAAAGGGTTTTATCCATGTGGGTCATGTAAAATATGCCCACAGGGATTAAAAGGGGCAAAACACTTTGAAGGAAGTGCATTACATGAACAATACTCAATTAATTCCTTTATTAACTGTAATTATTGTTATATTATCTATATGCTCATGTGCCCTTGTGGGCTAAAGTATATAGGTAAGACCAAAAGGCCCCTAAAAATTAGGATTCTTGAGCATTTATGGAACATCAAGAATGGTGTATTGAATCATAGTGTGCCGAGACATTTCCAAAAGCATCATAAGAGTGACCCTAAGGGACTAAAATTTAAAGGAATTGAACAAGTGTTGTCAGATCCTAGAGGAGGAAATCGGGATAAGAAGTTGATTAAAAGGGAAACATATTGGATAATAACGCTAAATACCCTGATACCAAAAGGGTTAAATGAAAACTATGAATTGACTCCGTTTATTGAGGAACGTTAGTGTAAGTTTGAAACTAGTTCAATGAAATGCTCCCTTCTGTTCCCCCACGCTGAGGAAGTGCTGAGTCTTCTAATTCAGTATCTATCTATTTGTATACTTTTGCTGCTAATATATGCTGATGTAATTTCCTAGGCTTTAGAAAAATAGTTTAACTATTATAATAAGTTTGGAATTATTTGTAAGAATAATCAGTGACACAGCACGAACAAAGGAATATAAACTTGTAATGTTTTGTGTGATCACTGTGGCATATATATTAATCACTTTAGATTGTGTGAAAATATTTTTTATTATCTTTTATTCTTTATTCTTTAATTTTACCATTTTTTATCTTTATTTTCCAACTCTGTTTAAAAAAATGTAGTATTTATGATTCAGCACCGCACGAACGTTCTAAATGTATGAGAAGTTGTATCTGTGGCAGCTTTAGGACCACTAGCAGGATGAACAAGTGATATAATGTGATGAAAATACTAGAAACTGTTTCGTTCTTCTTGTATAAATGATGTAAAGTGTATCCACACTAGACTGACTAGTGTAGGGTGTAGGATAAACATTCATTTATTAGAAGGAAATTCCCTGCACATAACTGAACTGAGTCGGGAAACTCGAGCCCCCGTAGATCGGGACGACTGCAGCGTAATCGGCTGTATAATAGCCTTTGCACTGATTGCTTTAATTTAACTTAATTTGCTTCTAAATGTACTGGCTAATTCATAGGTAATTAGTATAGGAGAGTCGAATGCCCCTAAGTCTGGGTAGTCTATTGTGGACGCACTATTCGTTTTATGCAAAAACAATTGATGTAAGTAGCTGATTGGCGGGAGTCGTTTTTAAAAGGTAGTGTGACACGCACAGCAAGTCAGCCCTCTGACGAAGTCTGTGACGAAACGCGTAGGGGCGTGGCTTGCTGGCGTGTGTGGTCGTGCCCCCTCCTGCCTCGTCTGCTCTCGACAAGTGACGGTGTCCCGACGTGCGGCGGCTGTGCTCAGCGGTCTAGCGGTACGGGGTTGTGGTCCTGTCCTAGAAGATTGACGGAGGTTTGGAGAATTGCCGGGGGCATATGTTTTATAAATCATGTGGTATTAAGCCCACAGCGGATTGTGTTCTGGTACGGGCATCTAACGTTGTGTTTTAACTGGAGTGTTTGTGTGCTTTTAAAAAATTAAATTGATTGTGCACTATGGAGCGCCCCCCCCCCTGTTTCTTTTCCTAGATACCTGTTTCCCGTGGAATTCTGGGCTATTTATGACGGCGGGGGAGCAGCGGTTCTATTAAAAGAAGGACACTGGTGCACTCACTCTTCTTTGGTTTTAGAGAAGTGACTTTTAAAGCTTTACTGGTTAAAGACTGTTTTCAGGATACCTTTCTATGATACTGAGCGCACCTGATTATTCCAAATTGTGTATATATATATATATATATATATATCTATAAAACAAAACATAGCCTTTGTTATATATGTTCAATGTATACAGTCCAACTTGTAGATCATATATATAGTGCCACAATCTTCTCAGCCCTTCCTAAAGGGCCTGAAAACAATGCGTGTAGACCTGCCTGCTACATCCTACAGCTGATTGCTGGCAGTGGTGTAACTAGAAATTTTTCTACCCCAAGCCAAAAAACTCACTGGCGCCCCCCCCCCCCCCCCCCTCCCCATAATTGGTACTAGTAAAGCGACAAAAGGGGTGTGGCCTTGCTGAAATGGGTGTGGCTTCGCAAAAAGGGGCGTGGTATTGCAGGAAAAGACTACCTTATACCTCAGTTTTGCAACCTGCACGTCCAGACATTGGCACCGCAAGAAAAAAATTATCCTGATTCATGCCCCTTGCATTATTTGTCATTTCTCCTCCTTATAGTAATGCCCAGTATACATTATGCCACAAACTGCAATGGCCCTTAGACATTATGCCACACACAATAATGCCCATGACACAATATGCCACACACCATTATGCCCCTGACACATTATGCCACACACCGTAATGCCTGTGACACATTTTGACAGGAATCGCAATGCCCGTTATACATTATGCTACACACTGCAATGCCCGATACATTATAGCACATACAATGCCTGTGACACATTATGACACACACAGCAATGCCCCTGAGACATTATACCACATACCACAATGCCCGTGATATAGTATACCACACACCGCAATGCCTGTGACACATACCGCAATGCCCGTTATACCCTATGCCACACACCGCAATGCCCGT
This sequence comes from Pseudophryne corroboree, assembly GCF_028390025.1. Taxonomy (NCBI): domain Eukaryota; kingdom Metazoa; phylum Chordata; class Amphibia; order Anura; family Myobatrachidae; genus Pseudophryne; species Pseudophryne corroboree. Next base: position 369,589,324 of record NC_086452.1, read on the forward strand.
TGTACATTATGCCACACACTGCAATGCCCCTGAGACATTATACCACATACCACAATGCCCATGATATAATATGCCACACACTGTAATGCCTGTGACACATTATGACACACACCGCAATGTCCGTGATACATTATGCCACACACCGCAATGCCTATTATACATTAAGTCCTACAGTAAGGCTTCTAATTACTTTTAAATTACCTGCTCATTGCCAGGGGTTTCATGCTCTTGGTTCCATGCATGGTGCTAGAGGTCTTCATGCTCAGGGTGCCATGCTCGTTGCTAGGGGGGTAATGCTTGTTGCCAGGGATTTCATGAGCTGGATGTTGTGCTTGTAACCAGGGGGTAATGCTTGTTGCTAGGGCTGTGCTCCCAGTGCCACATATGCCCCAGTGCCAGATATTCCCCCACAGTGCCAGGTACACATATGCCCCCAGTGCCAAATATGCCCCCCCCCAGTGCCAGGTACACATATACCCCCAGTGCCAAATAATCACCCCCCCCCCACCCAGTGCCAGGTACACATATACCCCCCAGTACCAAACATGCTCCCCCAGTACCAAACATGCTCCCCCAGTGCCAGATATGCCCCCTCAGTGCCAAATCTGACACCCCAGTGCCAAATAGCCCCCCAAGTGCCAAATATGCCCTCCCCCAGTGCCAAATATGCCCATCCCCAGTGCCAAATATGCCCCCCAGCCAGTGCTAAATATGCTCCCCCAGTGCCAGGTACAACCCTCCCCCCCCCCCCGGGCTCCCCCGCTGCTGTGCGATTCGAGAAGGAGGGACATGGAGGGCACAGCGCGTACCTCTCCTGTGTGTCCCTACTGCGTCTCTGGCGGCAGCGTCGTGTCTGTTAAATGAAGTGCCGGGCACTTCATTTAACAGACACGCCGCTGCCGCCGGAGACCCAGGAGGGAAACACAGGAGAGGCGCGCGCTGTGCCCTCCGTGTCCCTCCTTCCCAGCAGAAATCAGTGGCGGCAGCTAGGGCGCCCCGCAGTCCTGCGCGCCTCCAAACGATCGCAGTGGCTGCGGGCTCCTAGTTATGCCAGTGATTGCTGGATAACGTGGAAAACCGCATGTGCCTGCAGTGCTCCAAGCCTCGTTCCAGAATAGACTTAGTCAATATTTATCCAAAGTAAAGATATTAACAATTATTTAGTGATAAATTAAAAAACTGTATGAGTTCCATATAGGAACACATAAAGAATTGACATAGATTCCCTATAGAATATAATCATATATATAAAAATTAAACCATAGGTATAAAATAGTGAAAATATCGCTAATAAATGAAGGTTAACGAGGCACCTGGGTTATCTATGAGCTTATGAGCAGTGTGAGTCTCTTCAAATCATTGATATTACCATGTCTGATGCAAGGAAACTTCCTTCCTAAATGGTATGACGTGGCAAGTTAGAACTGTCCGGATTAGCAGTGGCCTTTTCACAGCAGCCTGTGCTGGCCCATCCGGTAGTAGCGTTACGTTGTTACCGGATGCTGGGTGCCAAACAAATGGAAGATGATTCAGTATCACATGCAATGAAGGTTAGCAGAAGGAGATGCAAGTGTAGATCCAAGCAGGGACGTGTAGTGAGGTAAATGGCTCAGTAGGCACAGGCTAGTACCAGAGTCAGATTTACACACAATATATCAGCCCAGGGCTACATGTGGGCATTATACACAGGTGCTGCAGTATATACTGCTGGAAATTTGGTGAGTTTTGATCAGAGATGTGCAAAAAAAAAGATAGGCACCTGACAAAGATTTTCTACTCCAGAGTTTTGACTATAAAAATGATTAGAATAATACAAAGAAGATATTTCTAATATATAATCAAAACACTGGCATATACGTTAGTATGACAGGAAAGTCTCTGCCTCCCCTCACCATACGTCACTGGATCCAGAGCCGGCCATAGGCATAGGCAAACTAGGCAATTGCCTAGGGCATTTGATATGCCTAGGGGCATCAGCAGCTTCTGCTGATTAAAATGATATGCGGCATGCCTATATTCTGTGTGTAGCATTTCATATGCAGATACAGTCACAGTCTCGCACAGTATATAGGCATGCTGCATATCATTTTAATCAGCAGAAGCTGCTTGTGCATCCTAGCCACATACCAATGCAAATAAGATGCACCTTAATAAAAAAGGTATGGCCAACGTTAGCATTGAGGCAATATTTATGAGGACACATCTGTATCCAAGCAGAGGCAGAGGTCACAGTGTTAGTGGCAGTGTGAGTGCTGTGTGCATGTGAGTGGGTTGGTTGTGCAGTAGTGTTTGGAATATGTGTAAGGAGCATTATGTGTGTCATGTAAAAATGCATTAATAATGTGCAACATATGTGTAAGGGGCACTATGTGTGTCATTATGTGTATAAGGGTATTAATAATGTGTGGCATATGTGTAACAGGTTACTACTGTATGTGTGTCATTATGTGTATAGGTGCACTAATAATGTGCAGCAAATGTGCAGGGGGCATTATGTGTGTCATTATGTGTATAAGGGCATTAATAATGTGCAGCATATGTGTAAGGGGCATTATGTGTAAAAGGGCGTTAATAAAGGTTGTCACAATGTGTAAGGCGCATTATGTTTATAAGGACATTAATAAGGTGTCTCATATGTGTAAGGGGCAATACTGTGTGGAATGTGTATAAATGCATTACTAATGTGTGGCATTATGTGTAAAAGGTGCTCTACTGTGTGGCGTTGCATATAGAAAGGGCACTACTGTGTCGTCTAATGTGAATAAAGAGCAATAGGGTGTGGTGTAATGTGAATAAGGAGCAATTCAGTGTGATGTCATGTGAATAAGGGGCTCTACTGTGAGGAGTAACGTTTATAAGGTAAAGTGATACTACTGCGGGATGTAATATGAATTATGGACACTATCGCATGATCATATGTGAATAAAGTTGCAGTACTGTGTGGCGGAATTGGAATTGGGGTTATCGTGTGGCCATGCCTCTTGCCAGCAAAAACACACCCCTTTTTGGGCTGTGCACCAAATGTGCAAACTGTTATTATTTAAAATATAGGGGGTACAAGGTCAGAGGCGGAACCAGCGGTGGTGCTAGGGGGCACCAGCCAAAATCTTGCCTAGGGCATCATATTGGTTAGGGCCGGCTCTGACTGGATCCAAGGTACTTGCTGAGGCAATGGGGGTCATTCAGAGTTGATCGCTCACTAGCAGTTTTTAGCAGCCGTGCAAACGCATTGTCGCCGCCCACTGGGGAGTGTATTTTCGCTTTGCAGAAGTGTAAACTCTTGTGCAGCAGAGTGCCTGCAAAATCATTTTGTGCAAAACAAGACCAGCCCTGTAGTTACTCTTCGTGTGCGTTAAGTCTAACGACGGAGGGAAGGCTTTTGACGTCACACACCCGCCCAGCAAAAGCCCAGCCACGCCTGTGTTTTTTCTGCCACGCCTGAGTTTTTCTAAGCACTCCCTGAACACGGTCAGTTGACACCCAGAAACGTCACCTTCATGTCAATCTTCCTGCGTTCGGCCGTGCGACTGGAATGTTCGTTACAATCTGTGCAAACCCACGATGTTCACTGTACCCGTACGATGCGTCTGCGCATTGCGGTGCATTCGCATGCGCAGAAATGCCGATTTTTAGCCTGATCGCTGCGCTGTGAACAATGGCAGCTAGCGATCAACTCGGAATGACCCCCCCATCTCTGTTATGGTGGATTAAAGTATACAAAAGGATAGTTCCATAGATTTCCAAGGAGCACCCCAATATTTAAAACAGGCTAAAACATTTCCCCGATAAAATCAACTTCTTCAGGGGTCAAGTGGTGAGTTGAGGCAGAATAGCAACTATCACCATGATTGTGCCTGTATCTATACACTAAGAACACAATCTCCTTGCCCAACATATGTTCAACACTTTCCATTATTGCCACAGTAACACAGAAAGTCACAGCCTGGCATTAGTTTGGCAGTGCCACAACATAGGGTATTGTAGTGTTTACTGGCTTCTATTCTATTCTATTTACTAAGCCTTGAATGGAGATAAAGTGGACGGAGATAAAGTCCCAGCCAACCAGTTCCTAACTGTTATTTTTCAGCCTGTGACATGACAGTTAGGACCTTATTGGCTGGTACTTTATCTCCATCCAAGGCTTAGTAAATAGACTCCTACATTATTTACACAAGTTTCCATTTAGCCCCTCCTTCCTTATCAAATCACCCCCAGCTGGTGTAAGGTTGCCATGTTCTTAGTAGCATGATTACCTTTTGCTGCAGTAACCCATTTAATCCTTCATATTACCTCTTCCACTAATAGATACTGTCTAGAAACCTTATTCATTAAATGTATGTAACCATTACTTCTGTTGTATTTTCCAAATATGTCCTGAAAGGTTACGGCCAGATGCATCATTGCTTGGAAAGTGATAAAATGGACAGTGAAAAAGTACCAGCCAATCAGCGCCTAACTGGCATTTTTCAAACACTGCCTGTGACATGGCAGTTAGGACCTGATTGGCTGGTACTTTTTCACTCTCCATTTTATCACTTTATAGGCGATGATGCATCTAGCCGATAGTATATAACAAAGTTAGAAAAGTTAATTTCATACATACTGTATAGTAGAGATGAGCGGGTTCGGTTCCTTGGGATCCCAACCCCCCTGAACTTCACCCATTTTACACGGTTCCAAGGCAGCCTCGGATCTTCCCGCCTTGCTCGGTTAACCAGAATGCGCCCGAACGTCATCATCCCGCTGTCGGATTCTCGTGAGATTCGTATTCTATATAATGAGCCGCGCGTCGCCGCCATTTTCACTCGTGCTTTGGAGATTGAACGGAGAGGACGAAAAGCTCCGTAATCTGTGCTCAGTGTGCTGCAAATAATCTGTGCTCAGTGTGCTGAAAATATCTATGTTCTCTGCCTGAAAACGCTCCATATCTGTGCTCAGTGTGCTGCAAATATCTGATCAGTGTGCTGCATTGTGGGGACTGGGGACCATCAGTATATAATATATATACTTTTCTATAGCTTCTATACTGCTTGTCAGGACACATGGTCACAGTTACACCGCTCTGTACGGATATACAATAATATATATACTTTTCTATAGCCTCTATACTGCTTGTCAGGACACATGGTCACAGTTACACTGCTCTGTACTGATATATACAGTAATATATATACTTTTCTATAGCTTCTATACTGCTTGTCAGGACACACATGTGTCACAGTTACACCGCTCTGTACTGAATTATATACAATAATTTGAAATAATTTTCTATAGCTTCTATACTGCTTGTCAGGACACACATGTGTCACAGTTACACCGCTCTGTACTGAATTATATACAATAATTTGAAATAGTTTTCTATAGCTTCTATACTGCTTGTCAGGACACACGTGTCACAGTTACACCGCTCTGTACTGAATTATATACAATAATTTGAAATCATTTTCTATAGCTTCTATACTGCTTGTCAGGACACACATGTGTCACAGTTACACCGCTCTGTACTGAATTATATACAATAATTTGAAATCATTTTCTATAGCTTCTATACTGCTTGTCAGGACACATGTGTCACAGTTACACCGCTCTGTACTGAATTATATACAATAATTTGAAATCATTTTCTATAGCTTCTATACTGCTTGTCAGGACACACATGGGTCACAGTTACACCGCTCTGTACTGATATATATACAATAATATATATACTTTTCTATAGCTTCTAGTATTACAGTGCAGCATTTTGGTGACCAACAGTATACATATATAGTACAGTACAGTAGGCCATTGCTATTGATATATTACTGGCATATAATTCCACACATTAACAAATGGAGAACAAAAATGTGGAGGGTAAAATAGGGAAAGATCAAGATCCACTTCCACCTCGTGCTGAAGCTGCTGCCACTAGTCATGGCCGAGATGATGAAATGCCATCAACGTCGTCTGCCAAGGCCGATGCCCAATGTCATAGTAGAGAGCATGTAAAATCCAAAAAACAAAAGTTCAGTAAAATGACCCAAAAATCAAAATTAAAAGCGTCTGATGAGAAGCGTAAACTTGCCAATATGCCATTTACGACACGGAGTGGCAAGGAATGGCTGAGGCCCTGTCCTATGTTCATGGCTAGTGGTTCAGCTTCACATGAGGATGGAAGCACTCATCCTCCCGCTAGAAAAATGAAAAGACTTAAGCTGGCAAAAGCACAGAAAAGAACTGTACGTTCTTCTAAATCACAAATCCCCAAGGAGAGTCCAATTGTGTCGGTTGCGATGCCTGACCTTCCCAACACTGGACGAGAAGAGGTGGCACCTTCCACCATTTGCACGCCCCCTGCAAGTGCTGGAAGGAGCACCCGCAGTCCAGTTCCTGATAGTCAAATTGAAGATGTCACTGTTCAAGTACACCAGGATGAGGTGGTTTGTTTAAGTCAGGCACCCGGGGAAACACCTGTTGTCTGTAGGACGAATATGGCGATTGACATGCCTGGTCAAATTACAAAAAAAATCACCTCTTCGGTGTGGAATTATTTAAACAGAAATGCGGACAACAGGTGTCAAGTCGTGTGTTGACTTTGTCAAGCTGTAATAAGTAGGGGTAAGGACGTTAACCACCTAGGAACATCCTCCCTTATACGTCACCTGGAGCGCATTCATCAGAAGTCATTGACAAGTTCAAAAACTTTGGGTGACAGCGGAAGCAGTCCACTGACAACTAAATCCCTTCCTCTTGTACCCAAGCTCCTGCAAACCACACCACCAACTCCCTCAGTGTCAATTTCCTCTTAGACAGGAACGCCAATAGTCGTGCAGGCCATGTCACTGGCAAGTCTGACGAGTCCTCTCCAAACTGGGATTCCTCCGATGGATCCTTGAGTGTAACGCCTACTGCTGCTGGCGCTGCTGTTGTTGCTGCTGGGAGTCGATCGTCATCCCAGAGGGGAAGTCGGAAGACCACTTGTACTACTTCCAGTAAGCAATTGACTGTCCGACAGTCCTTTGAGAGAAAGATGAATTATCACAGCAGTCATCCTGCTGCAAAGCGGATAACTCAGGTCTTGGCACCTGCGGTGGTGTTAAACGTGTGTCCGGTATCCACTGTTAATTCACAGGGAATTAGAGAATTGCTTGAGGTACTGCGTCCCCGGTACCAAATACCATCTAGGTTCCATTTCTCTAGGCAGGCGATACCGAGAATGTACACAGACGTCAGAAAAAGAGTCACCAGTGTCCTAAAAAATGCAGTTGTACCCAATGTCCACTTAACCACAGACATGTGGACAAGTGGAGCAGGGCAGACTCAGGACTATATGATTATGACAGCCCACTGGATAGATGTATTGCCTCCCGCAGCAAGAACAGCAGCGGCGGAACCAGTAGCAGCATCTCGCAAACGCCAACTCGTTCCAAGGCAGGCTACGCTTTGTATCACCGTTTTCCATAAGAGGCACACAGCTGACAACCTCTTACGGAAACTGAGGAACATCATCGCAGAATGGCTTACCCCAATTGGACTCTCCTGGGGATTTGTGACATCGGACAACGCCACCAATATTGTGCGTGCATTACATCTGGGCAAATTCCAGCACGTCCCATGTTTTGCACATACATTGAATTAGGTGGTGCAGAATTTTTGTAAAAATGACAGGGGCGTGCAAGAGATGCTGTCGGTTGCCCAAAGAATTGCGGGCCACTTTCGGCATTCAGCCACCGCGTGCCGAAGACTGGAGCACCAGCAAACACTCCTGAACCTGCCCCGCCATCATCTGAAGCAAGAGGTGGTAACGAGGTGGAATTTAACCCTCTATATGCTTCAGAGGATGGAGGAGCAGCAAAAGGCCATTCAAGCCTATACATATGCCTACGATATAAGCAAAGGAGGGGGAATGCACCTGACTCATGCGCAGTGGAGAATGATTTCAACATTGTACAAGGTTCTGCAACCCCTTGAACTTGCCACACGTGAAGTCAGTTCAGACACTGCCAGCCTCAGTCAGGTCATTCCCCTCATCAGGCTTTTGCAGAAGAAGCTGGAGAGATTGAAGGAGGAGCTAAAACGGAGCGATTCCGCTAGGCATGTGGGACTTGTGGATGGAGCCCTTCATTCGCTTAACCAGGATTCACGGGTGGTCAATCTGTTGAAATCAGAGCACTACATTTTGGCCACCGTGCTCGATCCTAGGTTTAAAGCCTACGTTGTATCTCTCTTTCCGGCAGACACAAGTCTGCAGAGATGCAAAGACCTGCTGGTGAGACACTTGTCAAGTCAAGTGGAATGTGACCCATCAACAGCTCCTCCTTCACATTCTCCCGCAACTGGGGCTGCGAGGAAAAGGCTAAGAATTCCGAGCCCACCCGCTGGCAGTGATGCAGGGCAGTTTGGAGCGAGTGCTGACATCTGGTCCGGACTGAAGGACCTGCCAATGATTACTGACATGTCGTCTACTGTCACTGCATATGATTCTGTCACCATTGAAAGAATGGTGGAGGATTGTATGAGTGACCGCATCCAAGTAGGCACGTCAGACAGTCCGTACGTATACTGGCAGGAAAAGGAGGCAATTTGGAGGCCCTTGCACAAACTGGCTTTATTTTACCTAAGTTGCCCCCCCTCCAGTGTGTACTCCGAAAGAGTGTTTAGTGCAGCCGGTCACCTTATCAGCAATCGGCATACGAGGTTACTTCCAGAAAATGTGGAGAAGATGATGTTCATCAAAATTAATTATAATCAATTCCTCCGTGGAGACATTCATCAGCAATTGCCTCCAGAAAGTACACAGGGACCTGAGTTGGTGGATTCCAGTGGGGACGAATTAATAATCTGTGAGGAGGGGGATGTACACAGTGAAAGGGGTGAGGAATCGAACGATGAGGAGGAGGTGGACATCTTGCCTCTGTAGAGCCAGTTTGTGTAAGGAGAGATTGATTGCTTCTTTTTTGGTGGGGGCCCAAATTAACCAGTCATTTCAGCCACAGTTGTGTGGCAGACCCTGTCACTGAAATGATGGGTTTGTTAAAGTGTGTATGTCCTGTTTATACAAGGAGGAATTTATAATTCATTTTGATGAACATCATCTTCTCCACATTTTGTGGAAGTAACCTCCTATGCCGATCGCTGACAAGGTTACCGGCTGCACTAAACACTCTTTCGGAGTACACACTGGTGAAAGGGGGGCAACTTAGGTAAAATAAAGCCAGTTTGTGCAAGGGCCTCCAAATTGCCTCTTTTTCCTGCCATGCCTACTTGGATGCTGTCACTCATATAATCCTCCTCTATTCTTTCAGTGGTGACAGAATCATATGCAGTGACAGTAGACATGTCAGTAATCGTTGGCAGGTCCTTCAGTCCGGACCAGATGTCAGCACTCGCTCCTGACTGCCCTGCATCACCGCCAGCGGGTGGGCTAGGAAATCTTATCCTTTTCCTTGCAGCCCCAGTGACGGGAGAAATTGAAGGAGGAGCTGTTGACGGGTCAAGTTCCGCTTGAGTTGACAATTTTCTCACCAGCAGGTCTTTGCACCTCTGCAGACTTGTGTCTGCCGGAAAGAGAGATACAATGTAGGCTTTAAACCTAGGATCGAGCATGGTGGCCAAAATGTAGTGCTCTGATTTCAACAGATTGACCACCCTTCAATCCTGGCAAAGTGAATGAGGGGCTCCATCCACAAGTCCCACATACTTTGTGGAATCGCTCCGTCTTAGCTCCTCCTTCAATTTCTCCAGCTGCTTCTGCAAAAGCCTGATGAGGGGAATGGCCTGACTCAAGCTGGCAGTGTCTGAACTGACTTCACGTGTAGCAAGTTCGAAGGGTTGGAGAACCTTGCACAATGTTGAAATCATTCTCCACTGTGCTTGAGTCAAGTGCATTACCCCTCCTTTGCCTATATCGTAAGTGGATGTATAGGCTTGAATGGCCTTTTGCTGCTCCTCCATCCTCTGAAGCATACAGAGTGTTGAATTCCACCTCGTTACCACCTCCTGCTTCAGGTGATGCCTGCAGGTTCAGGCGTGTTTGATGGCGCTCCAGTCTTCGGCACGTGGTGGCTGAATGCCCAAAGTGGCCCGCAATTTTTCGGGCCACCGACAGCATCTCTTGCACGCCCAAAAGATTCTGCACCACCAAATTAATTGTATGTGCAAAACATGGGACGTGCTGGAATTTGCCCAGATGTAATGCACGCACAATATTGGTGGCATTGTCCAATATCACAAATCCCCAGGAGAGTCTAATTGGGGTAAGCCATTCTGCAATGATGTTCCTCAGTTTCCGTAAGAGGTTGTCAGCTGTGTGCCTCTTATGGAAAGCGGTGATACAAAGCGTAGCCTGCCTAGGAACGAGTTGGTGTTTGTGAGATGCTGCTACTGGTGCAGCTGCTGTTGTTGCTGCGGGAGGCCATACATCTACCCAGTGGGCTGTCACAGTCATATATTCCTTAGTCTGCCCTGTTCCACTTGTCCACATGTCCGTGGTTAAGTGGACAGTGGGTACAACTGCATTTTGTAGGATACTAAGTATACTTTTTCTGACGTGGAACCTAGATGGGATTTGAAACTGGGGACACAGTACCTCAAACAGTTCTCTAAGTCCCACTGAACTAATGGCGGATACCGAACGCACGTCTAACACCAACATAGCTGTCAAGGCCTCAGTTATCCGCTTTGCAACAGGATGACTGCTGTCATATTTCATCTTCCTCACAAAGGACCATTGCACAGTCAATTGCTTAGTTGAAGTAGTACAATGTGGTCTTCCGGCTTCCCCTCTGTGATGACGAATGACTCCCAGCAGCAACAACAGCAGCGGCAGCAACAGCAGGTGTACCACTCAAGGATCCTCCGGAGGAATCCCAGTTAGGAGAGGAATCCTCAGTCTTGACAGTGACATGGCCTGCAGAACTACTGATGTTCCTGACTGAGGAGGAAGTTGACGTTGAGGGAGTTGGTGGTGTGGCTTGCAGGAGCTTGGGTACAGGAGGAAGAAGGGATTTAGGTGTCAGTGGACTGCTTACGCTCTTACCCAAAGTTTCACAACTTGACACTGACTTCTGATGAATGCGCAGCAGGTGACGTATAAGGGAGGATGTTCCTAGGTGGTTAACGTCCTTACCTCTACTTATTACAGACTGACAGAGGCAAACAGATGGCTTGACACCTGTTGTCCGGATTTTTGGAGAAATAATTCCACACCAAAGAGGTGGCTTTATTGGTCTTATGCCCAGGCATCATAATGGGCTTCTTCATCCCACAGACAACAGGTGTCTCCCCCAATGCCTAACTTAAACAAACCACATCACCATCAGAATACTCATCGTCAACTTCCTCCTCAGCGCCAGCAACACCCATATCCTCATCCTGGTGTACTTCAACAGTGACATCTTCAATTTCAATATCAGGATCTGGACTTTTGGTGCTCCTTCCAGCACTTGCAGGGGGCATGCAAATGGTGTAAGGAGCCACCTCTTCCCGTCCAGTGTTGGGAAGGTCAGGCATTGCAAACGCCGACACACTTGGACTCTCCTTGGGGATTTGTGATACCATCTCAGAACGCACAGTTCTTTTCTGTGCTGTTTCCATCTTAACTCTTTTAATTTTTCTAGCGGGTGGATGAGGGCTTCCATCGTCATGTGAAGCTGAACCACTAGTCATGAACATAGGCCAGGGCCTTAGCAGTTCCTTGCCACTCCGTGTCGTAAATGACATATTGGCAAGTTTACGTTTCTCCTCAGACCATTTCAATTTATTTTTTGGGGTATTTTTACTGAACTTTGGCTTTTTGGATTTTACATGCCCTCTACTATCACAATGGGCATCGGCCTTGGCAGACGCCGTTGATGGCATTTCATTGTCTATATCATGGCTAGTGGCAGCAGCTTCAGCACTAGGAGGAAGTAGTTCTTGATCTTTCCCTATTTTATCCTCAAAATGTTTGTTCTCCATTATTTTTCTTGAGTTATATAACACAATATGCGGCACAGGAGAGCGTACCCCTACACCTCACAGGGCAAACTCTGTAAAAATTATTTGGATTAAATATTAATAACCCCTTTATTTGGAGTAAATAATATACAGCACAGGACAGCACCACTGAACTTGATTTCTACGGAATTATATGGATTTATATGGAATAATACGGCAGGATAACTGGAATTATACGGCAATATCACAGGAATTATACGGCAATATCACAGGAATTATACGCCAGTATCACTGGAATTATACGCCAGTATTCCAAGAATTATATGGCAATAGCACAGGAATTATATGGCAATGTCACAGGAATTATACACCAGTATCACGGGAATTATATGGCAGTATCACAGGAATTATACACCAGTATTCCTAGAATTATGTGGCAATATCACAGGAATTATACATGAGTATCACTGGAATTATATGCCAGTAATCTGAGAATTATATGGCAATATCACAGGAATTATACGGCAATGTCACAGGAAGTATATGCCAGTATCACGGGAATTATATGGCAGTATCACAGGAATTATACGCCAGTATTCCAATAATTATATGGCAATATCACAGGAATTCTACGGCAATATCATAGGAATTATACGACAGTATTCCGAGAATTATACGGCAATGTCACAGGAATTATACAGCAATATCATAGGAATTATACACCAGTATTCCGAGAATTATATGGCAATATCACAGGAATTATATGCCAGTATCACAGGAATTATACGCCAGTATCACGGGAATTATTTGGCAGTATCACAGGAATTATACGCCAATATTCCAAAATTTTTACGGCAATATCACAGGAATTATACGGCAATATCATAGGAATAATACGCCAGTATTCGGAGAATTATACGGCAATATCACAGGAATTTTACAGCAATATCATAGGAATAATACGCCAGTATTCGGAGAATTATACGGCAATATCACAGGAATTATACAGCAATATCATAGGAATTATTTGCCAGTATTCCGAGAATTATATGGCAATATCACAGGAATTATACGCCAGTATCACAGGAATTATACGCCAGTATCACGGGAATTATATGGCAGTATCACAGGAATTATATGCTAGTATTCCGAGAATTATACGGCAATATCACAGGAATTATATGGCAATATCATAGGAATTATATGGCAGTATTCCGAGAATTATACAGCAATGTCACAGGAATTATACGCCAGTATTCCGAGAATTATACGTCAACATCACAGGATCTATACACCAGTATTCCAAGAATTATATGGCAATGTCACATGAATTATACGCCAGTATTCCGAGAATTATACGGCAATATCATAAGAATTATACGCCAGTATTCCGAGAATTATACGGCAATATCATAGGAATTATTTGCCAGTATCACGGGAATTATATGACAATATCACTGGAATTATATGGCAATATCACAGGAATTATACGCCAGTATCACGGGAATTATACGGCAATATCACGGGAATTATATGGCAGTATCACGGGAATTATACGGCAGTAACACTGGATATATGGCAGCAGAGGACACCACCGCTGTGACTGGTCACTGGACTGATGCTGCACAAGACACTTCCCCTGGTCTAATGCAGAACAACACAGCACCACTGAAGGGGACTTATACAGCTACACTGGATATATGGCAGCAGAGGACACCACCACTGTGACTGGTCACTGGACTGATGCTGCACAAGACACTACCCCTGGTCAGATGGAAGACAACACAGCAACACTGAAGGGGACTTATACAGCTACACTGGATATATGGCAGCAGAGGACACCACCACTGTGAATGGTCACTGGACTGATGCTGTACAAGACACTACCCCTGGTCTGATGCAGGACAACACAGCACCACTGAAGGGGACTTATACAGCTACACTGGACATATGGCAGCAGAGGACACCACCACTATGACCGGTCACGGGACTGATGCTGCACAAGACACTACCCCTGGTCTGATGCAGGCCAACACAGCAAAAATGTAAGGGACTTATACAGCAGCCAGCAGCACTGGGGACATATAGCAGCAGAGGACACCAACACTGTGACTGGCTGGACTGATGCAGCATAAGACACTGACTACACTGGACTGGACTGAGCAGCACAAGACAGCACTAGACTCGCCACCCCACTTTACCGCCCCCACACAGACACTGAGGACGGAGACACGCCCTCTCACTACACTCTCCGAGACTGGAGTGAAAATCGGCACGATGTGCGGCTCCTTATATGGAATCCAAATCCCGCAAGAATCCGACAGCGGGATGATGACATTTTGCCTCGTTCGAGTTTCCGAGTCAGGCGGAAATACCCAAGCCTGATTCGGATCCGGGCTCGGGACGTGGAGTCCGGTAGGGTTCGGGTCTCAGAGAACCGAACCCGCTCATCCCTAATGATAATACACTATAAATGTCATTGTTCTGGAAGACAGACAGAGGAGCAGATGTACTAAGCTTTGGAAAGTGATAAAATGGAGAGAGATAAACTACCAACCAATGAGCTCCTAATTGGCTGGCAATTTATCTCTATCCACTTTATATCTCTCCTAGGGGGATATTTAATAAAACATAATTATCTCATAAAAGCTGGAAAATGTGATATTTATGTCCTCTGGAGATCCTGTTTTATTATATATCCCCCCAAGGCTTAGTACATTTCCCACAAAGTGCACTATTGGCCTATTTGCTATCTGGTCCCATCTTCTTACCTATCATTAGTGTCAGCTAGCTGGATTGGCAAAGCCTTTACTTTCCCTATGAAGCTGCAGAACCCAGGTAAATTATATGCACAAAGATAAAACCAACCTATACCGACAGCCAGTCATCTGAAGCCAAAACTATACAGATTGCAGCAACAAGAACCTACCATTAGTGGAAACGCCAACTGTAAATTTGCATTGCATCAAGATTTGATCCAACCCTGATCATCAGCCTGCAATGTAATTTGAATTGTTGCATCTTTACCAATGTAACAGTGATTCCTGAACTATATATGGCTTAATTAATTCTTCAGTAATGGTCAAATGGGGTCTAGAGGGAAGGGGCACCATAATTTACCTGGGTCATGAGCTTAGCAGTTGCAGAGGCAGATATGGCTATATTTATACCCTTGGATTCAACTGAATTATTTTGTTGCCATGATGTAATGTTGTTAGAAATTCAGTTTTAATGATGTTTCAATTCATCTTAAAATATCAAAGCTGTTTTTTATTTAAGCCTTTTTTTATCCCTCTGTTGTATAAAACATTTCCATGCAGCAAAATCTTATAATAACCTATTACTTCATTAAACCTAAAACTTTTGCTTTGGGTTTTTTTTCCCAAGTGAACATTAAACACAAAACATATTTCAATGTAGAACAACAACAATTAACTTATACGTATGCTATATTTTGTATAACAGATAGAACATGTGATTCACTTTTGAAGCGTAAATGAAATAAATCCCAATTGAAACTTAAGTAAGCAGTTAGATGCTTAAATGACAGTGATTGTCATGTTTACAAACAATATTCATAAGCAAAAACTTCATTTAGCTTGAACTGGTTCCATAAAGGGGCTACAGAACGTTTTACTTGCAACCAAAGAAATTTCTTTGGATCGTGGCCGAATGTTTGGAGAATGTAATCAGAAATGTCAGCAGAGCTTTGTGTGGTACAAACGCTTGTCCTGCAAGTTGGTGGAGCTCCTTCAAATCTTGGCTAATGACATGGAACTGTCTGTCTCCTGGACACAAAAGAAGAACTTACCCTGAACAGAAAGTAAACTGAGTTTATTATTATATTTTTAATTCATGTTTTTACCGTGTGCTCCAAAAGAGCTGAATAATTTTTTTCCATAGCTCATTTGATGTGATATCCCCGTTGTTTGGGATGACGGCGGTCAGAATAATGATAGTGGCATCCCAATGTGTAGAATCCCGACATCTTCTTGATATGTGTTCTAACTCTACCACCCAATCCCTAACCATCCTTTCCTGCAGCCTGACCATAACCAGGGGCGTAGCAATGCCTGATGGGGCCCCATAGCATAATTCCATGCCGCGGCACAGGCCCGCCCCCCGCTGCGTGTGCCCTCCCCTCTGGTGGATTACTCAAAAGAACCACTTCCCCTCAGCACTCACCATTGGGGCAGCACTGATGCGTCATCCCCTACCCTGGCTCCATCACATGTCTCCTCACAGATGCTGTGAGGAGGCGTGGCCATGGTCCAGGGATGTCCCTGCAGACTCAGCCATGCCTCCTCCCAGCATTAGTTAGTACTCAAGAGAGGCGGAGCTGGCGGCCGGATGAGCAGGTATGGCTGCAGTACAGCAGCACACTTGCAAAGGTAAAAGATACCAACACCGGGACTCACTCAGCTACTAGGTGCAGGGGAAGACTCGGGCCCCATAGCAGCCGCATCCCCTGCACCTATGGTAGCTACGCCCATGACCATAACCCTTCATACCCCCCAGCACCCTAACCCTAACCCTCCCTCCCCACATACTTACATTCAGGTTGCCGGCAGTTGTGATTCGGCGCCGGCATTGTGATCAATGTTGGGATTCCGGCATCGGTCTTGTGACTAGTGTCGGGATTCCGTCTGCCGGCATACCGAATGCCGGTTTGCTGACCGCATCCCCCGCAGTGTAGTATGATGTGATTACTGTACAGTATATTTTCTCTTACGTCCTAGAGGATACTAGGGTTCCATCTAGTACCATGGAATATAGACGGGTCCACTAGGAGCCATGAGCACTTTAAGAATTTGATAGTGTGCGCTGGCTCCTCCCTCTATGTCCCTCCTACCTGACTCAGTTTAGAAAATGTGCCCGGAGGAGCCGGTCATGCTTATGGAAGCTCCTGAAGAGTTTTCTGCATTTATTTTATGTTTGTTATTTTCAGGCAGGGCTGGTTGGCACCATCTGCCTGCTTCGTGGGACTTAGGAGGGGGGGGACAGCCCAACCTCTTGAAGGGTTAATGGTCCCATTCCCCGCTGACAGGACACTGAGCTCAGTAGCGGATCTTGCCACGGGCATGCAGGACTTTTGCCTGGAGCGCCGCCTTCCGGAGGGCACCAGCGCCGTCCGGAGGGCGCTGCACCATGGCAAGATCCGCTACTGCCCCAGCTGCCCTCCGCTACTGCCCCCAGCTGCCCGCTGTGTCCTGCTGCCCGCTGCGAAGGGAACTAGATGCGTAGCGTCTAGTTTCCCTTCATGGAGAGGACCTTTACTGTGCGGTGCGCGATGACATCATCGCGCACTGCACAGCAAAGGTCCCCTCCACGAAGGGAACTAGACGCGTAGCGTCTAGATTCTCTTGTGGAAAGGACCTTTGCTGTGCAGTGCGCGATGACGTCATTGCGCACTGCAAAGCATTTCAGCGGCGCTGCTCTGAACAGGGGGCGTAACTGACCACGCCCCCTGCGTGATGCCACGCCCCTTATTTCCCGCCCGGGCCGCAAAAAGCGCTGAAACCGGCCCTGACTGAGCTCCTGAGGGAACTATTTGCAAGCCCCACCACGGCGAGCATACATTGCCGCAGCACGCTGCCACCCCTAACAGTGCCAGAAGAATGAAGAGTGGTGAGTACTAAGCCGGCGTCCCGGTTAGCGGGGCGCCGGCCATTATGGTGGCATGAAGGTACGGAGACGCACAGCTTCTAACCAAGGTGGAATGCATCTCCAGACACAGTACACAGCTGCGTCTCAGTACACTGTACACAGTACACACACTGGCAAAAACAGCCTTAAAACGGTTTTCTCTCCATTTTAAGCACCAGATTACCTCAGCCAGTATAAAAAAAGCGGGAAGACTGCGCGCCATTGAAGGGGTGGGGTCTTCACTATGAGTGGATCCAGCAGCTCACCAGCGCCCTTTTCCCTATGCAGTGGACACAGACGCTGACTGACAGGGACGCACAGCTCCTCCGGAGAGACTCCAGATTACCTCAGTGGTACCAGAGGGTCATAGCAGGGTGGGAGCGATTATTAGTGTACTAAGTCCCCTATCAGAGTACTTAGTCTGCGACCTGGCTAAGCTTTGCATTAGCGATAAGGGTGCGGTGGGAGCTGGCTCCAAATAACTCTATGTCTCCCTGAAGGGCTCTTTGTGGGTTAATTGTTCTTAACCTTTTCCTGTGTGTTTGCTGTCACATTTACATTATGTCAGGTAAAGAGTGTGTTTCTTGTACAGCGGAGTGTTCCTCTTCACCAGCGGGCTCACTACTGGGTATTCATGGCAGTGCACCTTCCCAGAATAGTGGGGCTGAACCGGAGTGGGTTAATTCCAATAAGGGAATGATCTCCAATATTTCTACAAAATTATACCGCAATGAGAAAGAGATGCAATACTTAAGACAGACTGTGGATGAGTTTATGAATAGAGACTCAGTCCCCAAACCAGCGTCTCAATCCCCTCCCATTTGTCTGCAAAAACGATCTCTGGCCCATATCCTGCAGTCTGACTCTGACGCTGACGGGTCAGACATGGAGGAAGGTGAGGTGGATTTGGAGGGGGGGGGGTGGGGGGGGGGACCACTCTGTCTCAGGAAGGCTCTCAGAGATGTTCTGCAAAGTCCTGATAAGGTGTCAGAGGAGTGTGAGTAATCTTATTTTCATGTAAAAATGAAGTCCTCAGTCACTTTTCCTGCATCTAAGGAATTAAATACCCTGGGGCAGATGTATTAACCTGGAGAAGGCATAAGGAAGTGATAAACCAGTGATAAATGCAAGGTGATAAACACACCAGCCAATCAGCTCCGATATGTAAATTAACAGTTAGGGAGTGATTGGATGGTGCATTATCACCTTGCACTTAACACTGCTTTATCACTGGTTTATCACTTCCTTATGCCTTCTACATGTTAATACATCTACCCCACTGTTTGAAGAACAGTGGGTTAATCCTGATAAGAAATTTCAAATCCCTTAAAGGTTGCTCTCACTTTTTCCTTTTCCTCTGGAGGATAGGAAAAAATGGGAAAATCCACTGATAGTGGACGCATCAGTCTCTAGGCTGTCCCAAAAAATTGTATTGCCTGTTCCTGGTGCAGCCTCCGTAAGAGGCTGATCGTAAAATTGAAACTACACTCAAATAATTGTACACAGCTGCTGGGGTGGCCCAAAGACCCACTATTGCATGTGCGTGGATCACAAAACCATTGCTAAATGGTCAGGTAACCTAATTGAGGGGTTAGATTCCTTGCCTAGGGGGGATGTTGTTTTACTCCTGCAGCATATAAAGGACTCTGCAAACTTTATGGTGGAAGCCATAAAAGAGAGGTTTGCTTAATGCATGCACCACCGCTATGGCAGTATCAGCACGCAGGGGCTTGTGGCTACGCCAGTGGACTGCTGATGCGGACTTCAGGAAAGGCGTGGAAGGCCTACCATTCACAGGAGAGGCATTGTTTGGAGATGAACTAGACAAATGGATCTCCAAAGCTACTGCGGGTAAGTCTATGTATTTTCCTTCTGCAGCTCCCCCAGCCAGGAAAGCTTAGTCAGCTTCAAATTTACAGTCCTTTCTGACAGCCAAGTTTAAGGGCAAATCCAGAGGTGCTTCTATGGCCACCAGAGGCACAAGAGGTAAACCACGCAAACCAGCAACTGCAGGTGCTCAGGAACAAAGCTCAGGCTCTGCTTCCTCAAAGCCTTCAGCATAACGGTGGACTGCAATGCCTGGAAGGCTGTCAGGTGGGAGCCACATCTGGTTAAGTTCGTGCCAGGATCCCTGGGTCATAGATCTTATTTCCCAGGGCTACAGACTGGAGTTCCAAAAGCTCCCACCTCACAGATTCTTCAAATCAGGCTTACCAGCTTCACAAGAGGCAAGTATAACTTTACAGCATGTCATCCAAAAACTGGTACAGACTCAAGTCATTGTTCCAGTTCCACTTCATCTGCACAACAAGGGGTACTATTCCAACTCGTCTTTAGTACCGAAACCGGACGGTTTGGTACGGACGATTCTGAACCTCAAGTCCTTGAACCCATTCTTAAGAGTGTTCAAATTCAAAAAGGAGTCTCTCAGAGCGGTGATCTCAGGTCTGGTGGAAGGGGAATTCCTAGTGTCTCTGGATATCAAGGATGCGTACCTTCACATTCCGATCTGGCTGCCTCATCATGCTTATCTACAGTTTGCACTGCAGGACTGTCACTACCAGTTCCAGGCCCTGCCATTTGTTCTCTCCATGGCACCGAGGGTATTTACCAAAGTGATGGCAGAGATGATGTTTATACTCCGCAAACAGGGAGTGAATATAATTCCATACCTGGATGATCTTATGATAAAGGCGCCGTCCAGGGAGAGGTTGCTGTACAGCATTGGTCTCTCAACCAAACTTCTCCACGATCACGGGTGGATTCTGAACCTTCCAAAATCTCACCTAGAATGGGAATGATATTGGACACGGAGTCGCAGAAAGTGTTCCCTCTGTTGGAAAAGGCATTGGTAATCCAGTTGATGGTTCGGGATTTCCTGAAACCAACCCGAATATCGGTGCATCTATGCATTCGCCTTCTGCTGAAAATGGTGGCCTCTTACGAGGCACTTCAATACGGAAGGTTTCATGCAAGACCCTTCCAGCTTGATCTGTTGGACAAATGGTCCGGATCGCATCTTCACATGCACCAGAGGATCCGTCTGTCGCAAAAAGCCAGGATCTCCCTTCTGTGGTGGCTACAGATTTCTCACCTTGTCGAGGGTCGGAGGTTCAGAATTCAGGACTGGATCCTGGTAACCACAGATGCAAGTCTCATAGGTTGGGGAGCAGTCACCAAGGGGGTGCAGTTTCAAGGAAGATGGTCAAGTCAGGAAGTCATCCTTCCAATCAACATTCTGGAACTCAGGGCTATATACAACGCCCTTCTGCAGGCCACATATCTTCATCAAGATTGGGCCATTCAGGTCCAGTCGGACAATGTGACGGCAGTGACGTACATAAACTGACAGGGCGGAACGAAAAGCAGAGCAACAATGTCAGAGGTGTCAAGAATTCTCCTCTGGGCAGAAAAAAATGCTGTGGCATTGTCAGCGGTCTCCATTCCGGGAGTAGACAACTGGGAAGCAGACTTCTTCAGCAGACACAACCTGCACCCGGGGGAGTGGGGCCTTCACCCGGAAGTCTTCAAGTGCTTGACACATCAATGGGGATATACACAAATCGACATGATGGCCTCTCGTCTCAACAAGAAGCTCAAGTGGTATTGCTCCAGGTCGAGAGACCCACAGGCTGTGGCGGTCGACACTCTGATGACTCCATGGGTCTATCAGATGGTTTACGTGTTTCCTCCACTTCCTCTGATCCCAAGAATTCTAAAAAGAATAAAAAGGGTAAAGGCTCAAGCAATACTCATTGCTCTGGACTGGCCAAGAGGGGCCTGGTACGCGGATCTTCTGGAGATGTTCCTCGAAGATCCGTGGCCTCCACCTCTTCGTGAGGATGTTCTGCAACAGGGCCCATTCATCTATCAGAACTTACTGTGGCTTTGTTTGACAGCATGCAAGTTGAACGGCTTATTCTAGCCAGAAGAGGGATCTGTAACAAAGTTATCCCAACTATGATCTAAGCCAGGAAGGGGGTAACATCTAAACATTACCACCATATTTGGAAGAAATACGTCTTTTGGTGTGAGAGCAGAAATTTTTCTGTGGTGGAATTCCATCTGGGACATATCCTGCTTTTTCTGCAGGCAGGTGTGGATGTGGGCCTATGCCTGGGCTTCATAAAAGTCCAAATTTCGGCCTTGTCCATTTTCTTTCAAAAACAATTGGCTTCTCTCCCTGAGGTCCAGACGTTGGGTTCTGCATATCCAACCTCCCATTGTGCCTCCCACGGTACCTTGGGATCTCAATTTGGTGCTGCAGTTTCTCTAATCGGACTGGTTTGAACAGGATGTGGACGTAAAATATCTTAAGTGGAAGACCGTCACACTGTTGGCCTTGGCTTCAGCAAGACGTGTGCCGGAGCTGGGGGCTTTGTCTCACAAGAGCCCCTATTTAATTTTCCATTAGGACAGAGCTGAACTCAGAACTCGTCAGCAATTTCTTACTAAAGTGGTGTCTGCGTTTCACATCAACCAACCTATTGTGGTTCCGGTTATCACCGACACCTCTGCTACTTCAAAGTCTTTGGATGAAGGTATACGTAAAGAGGACAGCTCATCACAGGAAATCCGACTTGCAGTTCGTTCTCTATGATCCCAATAAAATTGGGTGTCCTGCTTCAAAGCAGCCAATAGTACGCTGGATCAGGCTCGCTATCCAGCATGCCCAGGGTGTCTCAGCTTTACAATTTTGCCGAGCGGCTACTTGGTCTGGTTCGAATACGTTTGCTAAGTTCTACAAGTTCGATACTTTGGCCTCTGAGGACCTTCAGTTTGGTCAATCAGTTCTGCAGGAACCTCAGCACTCTCTCACCCAGTTTAGGAGCTTTGGTACATCCCTATGGTACTAAATGGAACCCCAGTATCCTCTAGGACAGTGGTAGCCAACCCTGGTCCTCAAGAGCTACCAACAGTTCCCGTTTTCCAGCTCACCTGGCAGGTGCACATGTGCAGTTATTATTAACTGTCACATTTTAAAAGATCCACAGGTGGACTCTGTGAGGAGACCTGGAAAATGTGCACTGTTGGTAGCTCTCAAGGACCAGGGTTGGCTACCCCTGCTCTAGGACGTAAGAGAAAATAGGATTTTAATTACCTACCAGTAAATCCTTTTCTCGTAGTCCATAGAGGATACTGGGCGCCCGCCCGGTGCTTCATTCTTCCTGCACTGTTACTTGGTTAAGTATTGTTAGTTCAGCTGTTGCTGTTCCTGTTTAAAGTTGGGTTAACATAGCTTTCCTCTGGTTTGTGTATGCTGGTTCGGAATCTCAACACTATCCTCTATATCCTTCTTTCAAATTATGTCCGTCTCCTCGGGCACAGTTTCCTAGACTGAGTCTGGTAGGAGGGGCATAGAGGGAGGAGCCAGCCCACACTATCAAATTCTTAAAGTTCCCATGGCTCCTAGTGGACCCATCTATACCCCATGGTACTAAATGGAACCCCAGTATCCTCTATGGACTACGAGCAAAGGATTTACCGGTAGTTAATTAAAATCCTATTTTTAAAGTTGTTTTAAATTATATTTCCCAGTTGGAAATAGCCTACTGTACATGTGTAGGTCTCAGGAAAAATTGAATGCAAACTATTTTCCACTGTGCATGCAGAAAAAACTGGGAAAGTTGCTTCAGCTGCAAATGAGCTGTGTATGACTGTGAATTGCCCTTGAATGCATACACTTGTCTATAGAGCATACACAATGCAATTATTGCAAGAGACATCTGCAAAACAGACCTGCCTACAATGCTGCATCAGCCCCACAGAGTTCAATCAGGTGTGGTCCATAGGGTCAACCATACTTAGGTTGACAGTGTCTAGGTCGACCATTACTGGTCGACAGTGACTAAGTTGACACCTAAAATAGGTCGACACAAGCATTAGGTTGACCTGAGCAAGAGTGATCGGGTACCACAATTAGTGCACCGTGTCCCCTCACTTCGCTCGCCATGCTTCGGGCATGGCTACTGTTTCCAATCGCAGTCCACGTGTGAAAAACTCATATCGATCTTTTGTCATGCTGACCTAGGACATGTCGACTTAGTGACCATGTCGATCAATAGTGGTCGACATAATGACTTTCAACCTAAGTGGTGTAAGCCTAGAGACCGGATACCGTTCAATCAGAGGCTCACTCATACGCGCAGCAAGAAAATACGAGTAGAGATAAGCCAATCAATTTGGCCAAATCTGAATTTAGCAAATTAGTGTAACCAATTCCCCAGAAGAATCGGGATAATCACAGTTCAGGGAACAATAGGAAAGCAATAACTGCCATATGTCTGAAGCCTGATAAAAGGAGCTAACAGTTCCCCAGGCACTCATTCTTCCTGAAATCATATGTGAATAAAACTGTTTGTGGCTGTGATTTGTGACGTGAGCTATGATTTTTTAGCAGCCTCTGTTTTAGCCTTCCTCTTTAGCTCTGTCGTAGTACATAGCAGCAATACCTGATTTGCAGCCACTAACTATGATTTTTTTATTATGTATAAGTATTTACTTAGTAGGACAGCTTACAGGGGAAGTATGTGCGTGTTCTACCCGTTTAAACTCCATTCAAGATGTCATATGGTACAGTACAGTGGAAATATTTTTAAGTTACTGG
Source organism: Pseudophryne corroboree (assembly GCF_028390025.1). Taxonomy (NCBI): domain Eukaryota; kingdom Metazoa; phylum Chordata; class Amphibia; order Anura; family Myobatrachidae; genus Pseudophryne; species Pseudophryne corroboree. The sequence continues at coordinate 369,613,493 of NC_086452.1, forward strand.
TACTTTTTGGGCCGACAGTACCACAGGAGCATCCAATTGCCGCCCCCCAAAAAGTGTTGCCCCTAGGCATGTGCCTCACATGCCTAACGTGCCTAATGAGAAATTCACCACTGCCTACGTCACAAGACGAAGTATCATGCAGTGATGATTAGAAGGAAATAGTCATGCAACTATTTGGGGGATTTACTCAGTAAGCACATGATAAGTATCTAAAAAATTAATTGCCAGCCATCTCATATCTGATTAGCATAACACCCCCATCTCACTCTCATGGAACATTATCATCATAATTACCTTTTTGGATACATATTCAAGAGCAGACAAACCGCGGCTTTTATAAAAAGCAAAATAGTAATTGTGCTTTTAGATTGTTGTTCTTGCTGAGGTTGACAAGAGTGATGATTATATGCAATACTTAAAAAATATCTACACACTGCTATACATGTCCAAAATGAGTCTTTCAATCTACAAGTGGCCAGGGAATCTTCTCATAAAGTATTTTCCACTCTCAAAAGATGTATTCAAATCACTGATAATGTTTTAAAAACATAAAAGTTTATTTCAAAATCCATATATGATATATCCATGCAGTAGCATGTGTTCATCCACCTACAGGAGCCAGTGCAAATAGCACAAATAAAAGAGGGCAGGCTCGCCGGACCTCTGGAGACCAAATTTTATGGTAATCACTTGCTTTGCAGGATGGTATTACTCCCGCAATCTCTGCTTTGCTGTACTGCTAGCCTTCCAAAGCCCTGCCACTCAATCACTCAATCACTCCGTGCCCTGTGGAGTCATGCGCTCAGTGTGCTGCTCTTTTACGCTTACTAGGGTTCCAATCACTTGTTGCTCTCTTGCAACAGCCTGTGGCTGCTTTCCTCCCACCACTTCCAGGGGTATCTTAAAATCAATCCAGGTCTTCAGTGACCTTCATCACCTGCTACCAACATGTTTAAACCCTAGCATGGGTCTTTATCAAGGTACATCCCTTAAAACCGAAGTGACACACCTCAGGCTGTCACCCCCAAATGGGAGCAGACTGTCAATCACTCACAGTCTAAGAATTTAAAAAAATATACTTTTCTCTAATTTGACATTTTCACATAAAGTTCAGCCAAATTGCAATGATCTGAATGTAAAGATCTTCATAGAACACATATTATTATACTTTATATAGAAAATGCCAAAACATTAAATAGTGATGAACCTTGGGACATTCAAAGGATCATGATACAAATAAATAAACAAACATTTACATAAAACTGAAGTTACAGGTGATCCCAGCAGTCCTAATGTAGAGTAGACATTGAAGCAAGATGGCAATCTCATAGCATAGCTCTTCAATAGCTGCTGATTTCTCACAACTGGGGAACTTAGTGTTCTTTCAGGATATCTAGAGTTTCCAGATGCTTATGCAGGGATGCCTATTTAATAAGTATCCCAACAGTCAAATAGGCTCTACTGCAGTTTCCAATACGGCTCATTCCCTTACCAAGATGGCAACCACTACTATTACTGCAAAAGCATGGCACCATCTTGTTACTGTGACACAATACAAGTGACATAGTGGAAGACAGATGTCTCCCGCTTAGCTCCTGAGACCTGTGATGCCATTACCCATGATACCACTGTTCCAGCACTTGCACCGTTATTGAATCCAGAAGACAGTCACTGGCTGGTGGCCTGCCTGAACCCTGAGTACGGTAGTACTATTCCTCACTCAATAAACACACTGCCTGGCTAAGCTATACTGGACTTATCAGGGCAACCAGAACACTTAAATTACAGAAGGACGCACCAACATACAAATGGGAAAGAGGCACCCAAAGCGCACAGAGCATTTAAAGAAGTACCCCAAGCACATTGTGAAGTTTGATACAAAAGATACAGCAGAGCTAAGGCACAATCTTGTACAACATGTACAGACACAGATAGATGCAGCAGCACAGTGTAGCAAGGACAGTGTGTTTTAAGCTAAAAACTGTCACAGCAAACATATTTAAAGAACAGGAGCTGCAAAATAATGTAAGGATCAAACATGCAGGAATTACACCTATAATGAGGTTCATTAAATTCAAAGGTGCAGAAAATGACACACCATGGAATTTGGCTATGTAAATTCAACTGAGATGGGGAAATCTGTGGAAAGTAATAGTAGATCCTGGTGACAATCCAAGCTCAGATGATGTAGAGAGAGCCATGAGTACCATAGGCTTGAGTGTGAAGCAACATGTAGACTCCATACTTCATGGGTAAATGTCAGCCAGAGGCATGTGGACAGCACTGGAAGAGGCATATCAGGATGGAGCTCTCAAAATGAGAATAAATTTAAGATGTGTATTGTATAATTACAGAGTTACATGAATGCCGAAGTAGCAACAGCCATGTTACAAACTTTAACCACAGAGTTTGATTTCTTAGTTGTGGCACTACAAGCAAACCCTGTGAAGTTGTCAACAGACATAGGAAGATCAAAACTGTTACAGTTTCAGGAATGTGTAGGCTGTGAATCAATTGCTGAAACAACTGAGAGTGTTACAGATAACACCAGAAAGGATTGTTGGTATGTCGACTAAAGTACAACAAGATGTTTTAGCTGCAATGAGGAATGGTTCACCAAGCTGAGTAACTGTGATTGTCTCACAATCAAGGGAAATGGCAATCAGACATTGACAGACACAAAAATTGGGACAATTAAAGCTTGCTTAAGAATTGTATCAAGAACAAAAGTCATAAAAAACTAAAATGTATTTTGTGTACCAGAGATGGGAACAAATTTGATTGCCATCAGTGTACTTGATCAGAGAAACCACAGAGTACAGTTTGCCAAAGGACAGTGCATTATGAAAAACAGAAGTGGGAGATTTATTGCATCAGCAAATATATATCCTTGATACACAGCACTGCTACTCAATGACAACTGAGTCACAGACTTTGTATCTCTGGCATAGAACATTTGGTCACATTAGATATGACAGTGCTCAATAGCTACAGAATGGGATGGCCACAGGAATGTCAGTGACTAACACAGAGAGAAACCTGAGTGAAAGCTGCATATTTTTGAAACAGAGTTGTCAGCCGAGTAGAGCTGAAACACTTAAGATAGTACACACAGATGTGTGTGGTCCAATGGAAGTAAAGTCTGTTAGTGGACATTGATACTTTGTGACATTTTTAGGTTACTTCACAAGATTGACATACATGTATTTCATAAAAACAGGCTACAGACTCAAAGTTCTGAGATCTGATAGTGGTGGAAATATCTTCAACAAAGAGGTGGAACAACTCTTGAGAAAATATGGAATAAAGCATCAGTTGACCATCACCTATACTCCAGAGGAAAACAATGTTAGTAAACAAGCAAACTGTTTACTACTGAGAAAGCAAGTTGTGTGTTGAAAGATGCAGGCCTAGAGAAGTAGGTTTGGTCAGTAGCAGTGTCAGCAGCAGTATACTTAAAAAAAGGGTATTCACAAGATGTCCTAACAGAAATAACACGTGTTGAAGCCTGGTCAGAGAGAAAACCAAGTGTGAAGCATCTAAAAACAATTGCCATTACTACTTAAGTCCATATTCTAAAAAAGAAGATGAAAGCTGGATCCAAAATTAATAAAATGCCTCATGCTTGGCTATTGCCTTGAAAGTAAAGGCTACAGATTGTGAAATCCAAATACTAGAAAACCTGTCAAGTCAAGGGACATATTTGATGAAATAGCACAATTAACAAAAAGGTGAACTTTGACATGCAGAACAAGTGTGTGTCACTGTACATGCCAGGAGCTGGATATACAGTACCTCTCAACCAGAGACTACCAGCGTGGGAGTTCAACCACAGAAAAGATCATCTGCTAAATCAAATATCAGCAAGCCACCTCGAAGATATCAAACATTGCTTAATGTTTACCTCAAGAGAATCAAGGGCCTGGTTTGGATTTGGAAGCAAGGCAGAATTAGCACGTTAAGTTTGCATGTGGAACAAACCATTGTGTATTGCAAGGGGAGGAAATATATTTATATTTTTTCTGTGCAGGGTCTGCTTTTGCATGTAGCCCACAAATGTTAGACAGCTTTATTTTTACACTGCAGTTTAGATTTCTGTTGTTGCTTGCTTTTTATGTTTGCTTTCACATCTGAAAAGGCTGGTTGGTATGAGGGGTAGTCCAAAGAAAGAAAAAGGAGACTTTTACTAGATTTAAGAGTCAAAAGTGCAGAAGACATCAAGAGTTGTGACAGTGACAGCAATCCAAAAGTTATGGGTCAAAAGACTGTTGCTAAGGCCTACAGTATGTTGTTAGTGAAACTAGTCTTGCTGGTATACCCTTCAAGAAGGCCAAGCCAAAGTTGATGTTATTTTATGTGTCTAACCTCGCCTTTCTTACTGTTTGCTATGTAAAAGCCTCACTTTTCAGTTAATGTAACAAAGAGAATCTAGAACTCTGAATGGAGAGTGCCATGTGCAGACTTCAGTATGTCTCCTCCGGGCATAATGCTTCATTCCTTTACCAAGATGGACAGCACTACTATTACTGCACATGCATGCATGGCTCCATCTCCTGAGACTCTAGCATCCACTCTTCCTACCACCTTTCTCATAGTGGGATAAAGTCTCCTCCACCACCCCATATTATCCCTGACCCCATTTCTCCTACCATTGGTGCTACTGAAGATAAACAGAGATGCGTAAGGGCACAATTTATGCAGCCTATCCAAATGCCTGTGAACTACCTATCAATCAGGGCCATAAGGTGGGCAGTGCGGCCAGTACCATCACACAGGGTGGAGTGCCCTGAGGGCGGCACTCTTGCTGTCTGTGCCTCTGGCAAGGAAAGGCATCCTGCAGCTAGTTTCACTACTGCAGTGCTGGCCAGTTTGTCCCTTGGACATTCTGTCCATGCACCCTGCAGCCTGTACACATGCTCCAAGTGTACTTATGATCTGATGCAGTAGTGATCCAGAGATGGCATCCCATCAACCCTCCCCAACAGTCACAGACTTGTGAAGGTAAGCACTCCAGGGGTGGGTGGTGGCTGCTCAATACTACGGTCAGTGCATGAACCAAACTTCAAAACCCCAGTTTTTGCACCTGTGCTGCACTACACCCATATCGGTGACCTTACTGGAGCTCCCCCTAATTTCAGGCAACCTCTATTAATGTACTTACATCACTGCTTGGACTCTTACCTAAGATATGATCTGAGGACCTTCTAAAATGGTCCTCCAGGTAAAATACATGAAATAGAGGGACCATTTTGTTTTGCTTGTGGTAAGCTGGTCACAAGAGATGCCAGGGGGAAACCAATGTATCCAGATAGGCAACCAGGTGATGCAGTATCAGCATTAGTGTCCACATAGAGGCTGAGCAAATACTAACTCCCCACTAACTCCACAAGCCACCTTAGCACAATAAGGGAGGGCGAGGAAGAGCACCTCAGAGCTGCCTGACATTATTTTAGGTAAGATGACAACACAAGGAATCCCCTCCCATCTATAGCTAGTATCCCACTGGTAGCAGAACACTCTCCAGTGGCATAAGAGCAGCTAGAGCAAGTGAAAAGTACTGTAGCAGAGAGAATGGAGCTCTGAAAGAGAGGAGGCTGCCCAGGTGTCCAGGAACATACAGGAGTAAGTAGCTGCAGTAATCACATGGAGCTGTGGAGGGAGACATCTGCCAGGTTGGGGTGAGCAAATAGGTGCGAAGGGGCTCTGTGTGAGTCTTTCAGGTGGCCACAGCAGTGTGACATATTTGGGCTGTCAAGAATGTTTTTTATTGCAGCCAGGGGTTTCCAGGCACCTAGAAACCCGCCTTATGTGTGCCACTATCTTTGTAAAAGAATCTAATCCCTCCTCAAAGAAAACAAAAGTATAATATACATACCCATTCTGCGTTTTCATTTTCTTTTAATCTGATCTTATAATACTCATAATATGGATTTAACTATAAAACTATGGGGGTCATTCTGACCTGATCGCACGCTGCCGTTTTTCGCAGCGCAGCGATCAGGTCACTATTGTGCATGTATATGCACTGCAATGCGCAGGCGCGTCTTATGGGTACAAAGCGGATCATTGCTGTGCGATGGATTTAACGAAGAATCCATTCGCACAGCCGATCGCAAGCAGATTGACAGGAAGAAGGTGTTTATGGGTGTCAACTGTCCGTTTTCTGGGAGTGTTTGGAAAAATGCAGGTGTGTCCAAGCGTTTGCAGGGCGGGTGTCTGACGTCAAATCCGGGACCGGACAGGCTGAAGTGATCACAGCAGCTGAGTAAGTTCTGAGCTACTTAGAAACTGCACAAACTATTTATGTACCGCTCGGCTGCACATGCGATCGTACCGTTGCACAGCAAATATACACTCCTCAGTGGGTGGCGACTATGCATTCACACAGCTGCAAAAAGTAGCTAGCGAGCGATCAACTCGGAATGACCCCCTATATGTAAGATGTCACAATTTTCAGTTATAGTTGAATTTAAATGTAAATTACTAAACAGCACTTTGCTGTTCTATGTTCATTAAGCAATATATGGCTCTTGGGATGTAATAATTAATTGGTAATTTACAATGTTGACATTCATGTCGACACCACAATGTTGACAGGATGTCAACATTGTTAAAGTGTTTACATGTAACATGTCGACATTAGCAGAATATTAACATGTGAAAAGTCAACATTGTTTTAAGGTCAACTTTAGTATAAGGTTGCTGGCAGGAGGGTTAGGCACAAATGGAAGCTTAGGGATAGGATGAGAGGGAAGATTAGTGCAGCTGTCAGCACATAGGTCACCGCTGGTCCACAATGGATGATATGTTGACATTCTAACATGTCAACATATCATCAGTGTCTACATGATGACTATCAACATGGTCAATGTCAACATTATGTCCATGTCAGCATTGTCATGTCGATAAAATGAATATCGACATTATAATTGTTGGCATATCATACCAAACCCTAGGCTTTTTGCTAGTTGCTATTTACATGTAGAGATACATTCTTGCTTACAATGGGTCTGATACTGGCATGTAGCCCACAAATGCTGGGCAGCTTTCATTTTACAGTGTACTCTATATTTGAGCTAGGACACGCCCTTCCCAAATCTAAAGCTGGACATACACCGAAAGATTATCTGTCCAACCATCCAACTATTTGGCTGGTTGGAAGGAAAATCTGGTAATGTATGGGTGCAAATGGCAATCAATTACTTGTGCCCAACATTAGAAAACATTCAAAAAAGGTCATACAGACAAATGGATTAAAGCAGTTTGATTTAACCAATTTGTCTTAACAAATGTTTTCGTCTATTTTCCAGTGTTTGGAAACAAGTGGTCAATTGTCATTTGCTCCCAAACATTACCAGATTTGTGTTATAACTAGTTGGATTGTTGGACAGATAATCTTTCATCTCTCTGCCCCACCTGCAACATGGTTTTGCTCAGGTGCAAAGTTACCTGCTATTTTTAATGGCTTTGCTCCCACCTCAGAATCAGCCTCTTAAACTGGCTAAACAACAGACCAACTTCTAGCCAACCAGCCAACTAGTTGGCTAGTTAGAATGTATGGGAGCAAATTAAAATCATCGAGTTGCTCCCAAATGCCGGAAAAAAAAAACCTGGCATTCAGATAAGTTGTTTAAATAAACAGAATTAACCAACTTGACTGTCCATTTTTGTCTATTTTCCGGCATATCAGAACAAATTGCTGACTTTCATTTGCTCCCAAACATTACCTGCTCTTCACTCCAACCAGCCAGCTAGTTGGATGGACGGATGAAAGTAGATCTATTGTACTGTATAGCCAGCTTGCAATATATTAATCACAAAATCTGGGCCAACATTCCAATTTCTCCAAGCTTTCCTGCTTGCAAGATACAAGCATTTTCTTCATTTTAATTTAACAGTTTTGTTTCCACTGGGCGAGTTGGATGTGGATTAAATAGAATGAATGTAGGTTGTCATATCACATAAACAGCGTGATGAGGGGGAATGAATCGTAAAATACTAAAATAGTGAAAGATACTTTTTCAGATTGAACATATGAGTACCAGCACTGAATGTGTTAATCATCTCAAATTATTTTCACCCACATCCTGGATGGTAAGTAATTTTCTGTAAGTGGCGGAAGGTATCATGGTTTAGTAATCCAGGAATTGTTAGTTCTTCAGAAGGCGTTTACAACACCAGACTGACCCACAAAGTAATGGCTGACATCATCCCTATCATTTATTTGCACACCAACAGATCTTGTTGAGGAATGGAATGACGGCAAGATCAAGTCTGTCACATGGGAGGAGTCGAACCTTTCACCCATCCACTGGGTCACGATTGTTTCTAGAGGTTCCAAACCACATTGCATATTTGTGGTGAAAGGCTAAAATGTGTTTTTTGGACCCGTGTTTGATCTTCTAAGTTTGATGCTTATGTGTTTGAAAGCCCTGCACATTTACAGAATATAAAACTTGCAGAATAGCCATTTGGAAAGCCCCAAACACAACTACGAGTCAAGTTTCCCTTAATGAGCTCTAATTAATATTACATTAAATAACATTTCTTATAATAGCTTACACCAAAATATCGTCTTTCAGATGAGTACATTAGCACAGATGTTAACCAGGATGCTGTGATACCAATTAGGAGCTTTTGAACGGCAATCAGAGGTAGTTTCTACATAACGTTGTTTATAGTGACTTCTTTTTCATAGTGCTTTAGAATTTGCCAGTAAAATATTTGTTTAGCATTTACAAAACTTCTGCAAATGATTTTGCTGTCCGGAAGATAAATATTTCTCAGTACATGAAGCAATACATTTATAAAGCAGGGGGGAGTTGGGGGGTTATGGGAGGGTGGGAGGGTGGGGGGGCTTGGGCATCAGGCAAAACCCTTCAAGGATAATTCTTGTTTGTCCCATGTTTTCAGAGTTGAATACACAAAATAATTTTTACACTTTTTTTATATGTTTGCCACAAATTATGAATAAATATTGGTTGCAATTAAATGGGGAAATATTTATAGAAAAGTAAATTCAAGTACTGCCTAGCTGTGATGGTCCAGATTCCTGATAGTGCGGCTTTCAGATGACTAGTACACTTGTTTCTTGTTTCTGCACAAACCTGTACTATCTAGATTCTAGTATCTAGAACTTTGTAGTTTCTCTTCCATAGAGTGCCTGTTATTCTGTTGTGCAAAACATTAGTTTGTGTTATTTGTAACTAAATCTACAATATCTTTATCAGTGGTTACTGTGTCACACTCCTAGGCAGTGTTTGAGTTATGATGAAATATAGCTGGGCATGTTTTCTGAAGTTTTAGAACTTAAAAATAAGGCTTTCCTTTACTGTCACTGCACAATCAGACCTGATTTATCACTGTATGATTAGGGTCTCTGACTTATACATTTCCACTTTGCTTGACTGAACAAGTTCAATAAAACAACTTGAAAATGTGAGTTTAGCTTCTTTCGAGAATAGGAGCATATTTAGGCATATAGTCCTAACTACCTCGTTAGATAGGTATCCAACTATCCAAAGGTTGCGCCCAGAGATACCAAATTAGTAGTACAAATCAATATTGCTCTGGTTGGGGTTTGGGACAGCTGCTCCACAACATAAGTGACATAAGACTTGGGGTTCCCAAAAGCATGAAGCAATACTCACCATCACCACTACAACTTCTCCCCCTCTATGTAACCTTTATAAGCAGATAGATTTCCATTGCTCCAATGTCTTAAAGATCCCATCACAGCTACACCCATTGCGAACCCACTGTAAAACCAGTGTGTGCCATAATCAGGAGTCTGCAATCACAGGGCACTTAAATACCCTGGAAAAACTAGTACTAGTCATAAGCAGCAATGCATCTGCGCCATCCAGCCATTGCAATCTGTCGTTCAGGCTAATGCTAAAAAAAACAGCTGTGAGGCGGATCTTATGAACCTGAAAAGAAAACCCAGTTACGCAGTTACATAGTCAGTGAGGTTGAAAAGAGGCAAACTGCCCATCGGGTTCAACCTGTATTTTGTTAATCTATACATATTATGTGCCTGTTGAAGTAATGACTTAGTAGTACCAAATGAAAACAATGATTCTTACCACTCCCGGATAATGTAATGTCCATATGTTAAATGCTGTAGCCCTGGATACATTTACCAGTTAGGAATTTGTCCAATCCGCTTTTAAATACATTTACAGAGTCTGTCATTATTACCCTCTCCGGCAGGGAGTTCCAAATCTTTATTGCCCTTACCGTGAAGAACCCTTTCCTATGTTGTGTATGGAATTTCCTCTCCTCTAACCTAAGCGAGTCCCCACGCGTCCTATATAGAGTTTTTTTACTTGGGTGACAGGGATAGGTGATGGGGAGAGAGGTGGGTGACAGGGAGAGGGTGGCAGGAGAGAGATGTGATGGGGAGATGGAGAGAGGAGTGGGTAACAGGCAGGACCGGCCCAAGCTTATTTTTTTTAGTAAGCAAAAATCAGTTTTGGCGCCCCCTTGATGGAAGCGCACGCCACAAAATGGGTGTGGTCTTACAAAAAGGGGTGTGGTTACACAATTGTACCCACAAGGGTACAGGGCCGGGGTGACTGGGAGATGGGGGGTGACTGAGGCAGGGGTGACATGGAGATAACGGGTGACTGAGGCAGGGGTGACAGGGATATAGCGGGTGACTGAGGCAGGGTCTACAGGGAGATAGCGGGTGACTAAGGCATAGGTGACAGCGAGATAGCTGGTGACTGAGGCATGGGTGACATGGAGATAGCATGTGACTGAAGCAGAGGCGACAGGGAGTTAGTGGGTGACTGAGGCATAGGTGACAGGGAGATAGTGGGTGACTGAGGAAGGGGTGACATGGAGATAGTGGGTGACTGAGGCAGGGGTGACAAGGAGATATTGACAGGGGACATTATACAGGGAGCAGAGGCACATTGACACACACATATACACACACACATTGTGCAGGGAGAGCTGGCAGCCATGCAGAGGCACCTTTTCACTTCTGTCATGGGGCTGCTACAGCTCCCTGCCATCACCACATGCTGCACTGTTCCCTCTCCCTGTTTCTGGGCATCAGGGGAGGGCTGAGATGCAGGGAGAACTATGTCCAGGAAGGGCGGCCATGGCATGGTAGAGAGTGAGTCACGATGACTTACTGTCTGCAGCAGCGCCCTTTCCTGTCTGGCGCTCTATGCGGCTGCATAACCCTCGTATGCGTCGGGACGGCCCTGGTGACAGGGAGAGAGTGACGAGAGAGGATGAGAGTGAGTGGGTGACCAGAGAGAGAGGTGATGGTCGGGGAGAGGCAGCGGGTGATAAGCTATTTTCCAATTAGCTTAGTCTTTAATTATTTACCTTCCGCAGAGCTGTCTCTCCTCCAATTCTGTTTTTCTTCTCAAGCGTCGCAGAGAGATCTTCCTGGTACCGGCTGGGCACAGGGCAGGTACATACTACCCCTGCACCCCCTCCACGCACACTACACTGCAGCCACTGCTCTGAAGCCCCCTCCCCACACACTACACTACCGCCGCTACCCTGCACCCCACACACTACATCGCCGCTACCCTGCACAAACTACACTACACTACACTACACTTACCTTCTCTCGCTGGCTTCTTTCTTCATGCAGGAGTTGGACCAATGGTAAGAGGATGCAGCAGCTGGCGGGAACAGATGACAGCGGACCGCCGGAGCAGGTGAGTATTCCCTTTTTTTTTTGCTTGCACCACTGAGTTTCAAAGCAGAAAATCCAGCGTGCAGAGCATATTTTTAATATATGTCACGTACCCCCCCTTCCCAGTACAGATTGTTTATATGCCACTTTCCCCCCCACAGCACACATTAAGATGACACCCCCCCCTTCCCATAACAAATTAACATGTCCCCCCAGCACACATTAATATGACACTTCTCCCCTCCTCAGCACACATTAATATGACACCCCCTCCCCATAACACATCGACATGCCCCCCTCCCCAGCACACATTAATATGACAGCCCTGCCCCATAACACATTAAAATGCCCCCCCTCCCCAGCACACATTAATTGCACCTACACCTCCCTCCCCAGAACACACTAATATTGCACCTACACCCCAACTTCAGCACACATTAATATGACACCCCCCCTCCCCAGCATACATTTATATTACACCTACACCCCCCCCCCCTCTCCTCAGCACACATTAGCATACGGTAGGCACTAGAGCCAAGTGGCCTAAATGATCTCTGATGACAGGGGTAGGAGCCACATCATCAGGGGGAGGAGCTAGGCCAGTGGGATAGTTATTCTACTATCCATGCCACCAACTACTACCTTTAGTGTGGCAAGCGGAGTGGAGCGAGCCACCGAGCCCGACGCGTGGCGAGCGTACATTTAGGGTACCCTGTTCGGCTGTGGCTCCTACCGCTGGTGATGTGGCTCCGCCCCCTGGTGACATCAGAGGTCCCTTACCCAACTTGGCTTTAGAACCAACCATTAGCATACCCTCCAACTGTACCTTTTTGGCAGGTACAGTACCTTTTTTTATGTTCTGTACTGATTTTTGGCTCTCCAAACTTCCATTGAAAGTATAGGAATAGGCCCTTTACCCGTCACCACGCCCCCTTTTGAATCTGTACCGATTTTAACGTGTAAATTGTTGGAGGGTATGCATAATATGACACCTCCCCCCTCCCCCTATCACACTGACATGCCACCCCCGCCCAGAAAACATTAATATTACACTTACTTTGTTCCCCTCTCCTCAGCACACATTAACATGACACCCCCTCCCCAGCCAGTATGCATTAACATGATAGTTTTTCTCCTCCCCCCCCCCATGCCCCCCCCCCCCCGCCCCTTCATCTGCAGCAAAATTTACCTGAGCCTCTGCAGTGTCTGAGCTCCTCTGTGTGCATGTGGTGTGGCTGCTCCTCTACTCATGTCTGCAGGCAGGCTCCTCCACCACTGCACACAGTCAAGTGCACCACGTGACTTCCTATGTTTTGGAGAATCCACGGAGGGAAGGGGAAAGAAGGACTGCTGTCTGTATCTTCAGAGTCAGGGGGAGGGAACAGGGGTGGACTGGAACGCCGCTGTCTGTCTCCAGCTTGACGTGCAGCGGAAGGAGCAAGGAGGAGAAGGAAGGGCCCTGACACAGGAAATCCTCACACTGAAGAGCTGCTGCCGGTGCTGCTGCTGCCTGTCAGTGTGACAGCATTGCACATCAACAAGTCAGCGGAGCGGGGAGAGCGCCTCTCTAGACCAGCGCCTTCCTGCTTTGCAGACCTTGCTGAGTGGGTAGCGCCGGGCCTGCGTATAAGTCCAGTGGTACTGCCGTATAAGTCCAATCCAGTGGTACTGCCATATAAGTCCAGTGGTACTGCCGTATATTTCCAGTCCAGTGATACTGCCGTATAAGTCCAGTACAGTGGTACTGCTGTATAAGTCCAGTGATACTGCCGTATAAGTCCAGTACAGTGGTACTGCTGTATAAGTCCAGTGATACTGCTGTATAAGTCCAGTAGTACTGCCGTATAAGTCCAGTACAGTGGTACTGCTGTATAAGTCCACTCGTACTGACGTATAAGTCCAGTGGTACTGCCGTATAAGTCCAGTGATACTGCCGTTTAAGTCCAGTGGTACTGCCGTATAAGTCCACTCCAGTGGTACTGCCATATAAGTCCAGTGGTACTGCTGTATAAGTCCAGTACAGTGGTACTGCCATATAAGTCCAGTGATACTGCCGAATAAGTTCAGTGGTACTGCCATATAAGTCCAGTCCAGTGGTACTGTACTGCTGTATAAGTCCAGTGGTACTGCCGTATAACTCTACTCCAGTGGTACTGCCATATAAGTCCAGTGGTACTGCTGTATAAGTCCAGTGATACTGCCATATAAATCCAGTCCAGTGGTACTGCCGTATAAGTCCAGTGGTACTGCCGTATAAGTCCATTGCTGCTGTCCTGTGCTGTATAAGGAAAAGGATAAAATTTCCAAGCCCGCCCACTGGCGGTGATGCAGGGCATCTGGTCCAGACTGAAGGACCTGCCAATGATTACTGACATGTCTACTGTCACTGCATATGATGCTGTCACCATTGAAAGAATGGTGGAGGATTATATGGGTGACAGCATCCAAGTAGTCATGTCAGACAGTCAGTTTGTATACTGGCAGGAAAAAGAGGCAATTTGGAGGCCCTTGCACAAACTAGCTTTATTTTACCTAAGTTGCCCCCAGTCTAGTGTATACTCTGAATAGTGTTTAGTGCAGCCGGTAACCTTGTCAGCAATCGGCGTAAGAGGTTACTTCCACAAAATGTGGAAAAGATGATGTTCATTAAAATGAATTATAAATTCCTTCAGGAAGACTTTACCAGCAATTGCCTCCAGAAAGTACACAGGGACCTGTGATGGTGGATTCCAGTGGGGACGAATTAATACTCTGTGAGGAGGAGGATGTACATGCTGAAAGGGGTGAGGAATCGGAGGATGAGGACGACATCTTGCCTCTGTAGAGCCAGTTTGTGCAAAGAGTTAAATATGTATACACAGCTTCCCCACACTACCGTGTGTGGACAGGTGTGTATACTCTTAGGCGCTGGTATCTACTAGAAAGATGGAGATCAAATAATGGTGCAGACTGCTGCTCCTAATTAAGGATAATTGCAATCCTTATACGAAACAAAAAAAACATTCACCACAGGGATATAACCCCCTGTGGAAAAATCAGGAGCGCTGTCTACACCAATTAAAGAGACAATGAAATATACAATGAAATTAATAATACTTAAAAAGAAGTAAAATTTATTCATCTACAATGCTGCAGCATAAATAGCATTCAATCAACACATGATCTGCATAATAAATTCCAAGATACAAACAATCCACATAAAACTGAGGAAGCCGCTGAGTGCATCTAGTAGGCGGAGAAACGCGTTTTTGAAGTGACCGAGACTGAGGACGTTCACCTCCCATCCACGTATGGTAACATCGCTGTGTGGTATGACCATCAGTCAGTGCATTTGCAATTGCGGCTAACCACCAGCAGAGGGAGCCGGAGCACTATGGATAAGTCCCCATGACACCTTCTCCAGATATTCTGCAATAAAACGGATAAGTACCAGCAGAGGGAGCTTTGAAATCGGGACTATCTCATTATACCAAATTTTGGAGGTGACCTAAATACTTTGAGTGGATGGTAATTACCCATTTTATAACTCTTTATATGTGTGCACACATGTTCAATTGGAACATCAAGAAATTGAGGACTCCTGAACACATCCAGTGTTTGAAAAGTCATTAATAGCTTGTTCAATATTTAATGAGTGGACACTGTGAAATATAGTAATATCAAAATCCAAGCCTCATAAACACAGTGTAATATAGCCCAAATTATTAGTTATATGTGGATTGTTTGTATCTTGGAATTTATTATGCAGATCATGTGTTGATTGAATGCTATTTATGCTGCAGCATTGTAGATTAATAAATTTTACTTCTTTTTAAGTATTATTAATTTCATTGTATATTTCATTGTCTCTTTAATTGGTGTAGACAGCGCTCCTGATTTTTCCACAGGGGGTTATATCCCTGTGGTGAATGTTTTTTTTTTTGTGCAAAGAGAGATGAATTGCTTCTTTTTTGGTGGGGAGATTAATTGCTTCTTTTTTGGTGGGGGCCCAAACAAACCAATCATTTTAGCCACAGTCATGTGGCAGACCCTGTCGCTGAAATTATTGGTTTGCTAAAGTGTGCATGTCCTGTTTATACAACAAAGGGGTGGGTGGGAGAGCCCAAGGACAATTCCATCTTGCACCTCTTTTTTTTCTTTGCATTATGTGCTCTTTGGGGCCTAGTTTTTAAAAGTGCCATCCTGTCTGCCACTGCAATGCCATTCCTAGATGGGCCAGGTGTTTGTGCCGCCCACTTGGGTCACTTAGCAAAGTTATCCAGCTACCTCATTGCACCTCTTTTTCTTCTTTGCATTAGGTGCTCTTTGGGGCCTAGGTGGTCATTCTGAGTTGTTCGCTCGCTAGCTACTTTTAACAGCAATGCAAACGCAAAGCCGCCGCCCTCTGGGAGTGTATCTTAGCATAGCAGAATTGCTAACGAAAGATTAGCAATTCTGCTATTAAGTATTTCCTTGCAGTTTCTGAGTAGCTCCAGGCCTACTCCTAGATTGCGATCACCTCAGTCCGTTTAGTTCCTGGTTTGACGTCACAAACACGCCCAGTGTCCGGCCAGCCACTCCCCCGTTTCTCCAGCCACTCCTGCGTTTTCTGCTGGCACGCCTGCGTTTTTTAGCACACTCCCGGAAAACGCTCAGTTACCACCCAGAAACACCCACTTCCTGTCAATCATTCTCCGATCAACAGAGCGACTGAAAAGCTTCATTCGCCCGTGAGTAAAATAGCATAGTTTTGTGTGAAATTGCTTAGCGCGTGCGCCCTGCGGTGCATACGCATGCGCAGAACTGCCGGATTTTAGCCTATTAGCAATTCTGCTAAAAATAGCAGCGAGCGAACAACTCGGAATGACCCCCCTAGTTTTTAAAAGTGCCATCCCGTCTGACACTGCAGTGCCACTCCTAGATGGGAATTGGTCTAAGTGTGGCGCACTTTATAGAAAATGGATGCATAAAATATAACTTTTATTGATTTAATATTAGAAAGCCTGTAACTGTGAAATATTAAAACCAAAAACAACTACTGACAAAACACCATGTAAACATATATTGTTAAAAACACACACTGTGCACAATGTGTCGTGCATACCATATATAGTCAATTTTTAGGTACTATGACCTCCAATATTAGTGTGTGTGTTGTCTTGATGAGTATTAATGTTAATAAAAGTATTTCTGTTAGTGAGTGTCTTATAGTGTACTCCTCCCAATGCCTAATTCATTACCAAGTGCTCAATAGTATACCTTCAAAAATACTATTGAGCAGTTGAATTGTATGATCTCAGTATTATTCCATAGGTATGTCTATTTATTCTGTATACCCAGTCAGGGTTAATTGAGTCAAAATTAACATATAGTATTTCCAAATGGTGCCTCACATAGTAATAAGCATCACAAACATTTTCTTCTCTATCAAAGTAAACTGATAAACTGCTGCCTGGTATTTCCCCTCTATTCGAGTCAAATTCTGGCTGGATACTTGCAATCAGTGCTGTCAGCCTTGACAGTGAGAATCACTGTCCTATTGCATGTTTATAACTACTAGTTGACACACATGTATCTGTTATTAATGCGATACACCTGCTCACACAATAGTAGTAGCAATTATATCTCATGACATACAGCTAATATGGTTATATTTGATACTGCAAATAGTATTATGCGTTATTTATGTTATCCTGTCAGCTTTGAAGCTTTCCCACCCAGATATCACGGGGTCTAATATCCCTCCTTATGTTAAATGAAAAGTATTCAGATTCCAATATTGGTAGGTGCTTCACAGTTATTGCTGTTGATGTTATGCACACATTCAGTATTCCAACATGAATCAGCGTACAGTAGTTCTCATATATACAGCTGTTATTAACGTACTCCGTCTATGTGTATATCCGCTTTGAAAATATTAGGATTCCAATATTAGTGAGTGCTCACGATTAGTACTGTTGGTATTATGCACACATTCACTATTCCAACATAGATCAGCATACAGTAATTCTCATATATGCGACTGTTATTAGCGTGCTCCGCCTGTGTATATGTCCATTTTGTGTTATGGTATCATAATTAATTCATGGACTTCAAATCTCCAATATTAGTTAATATAATGGAGCTTAATTAATATAGCCCAAATGCTCACTATAATTAAGTGATAAAAGAAATCTACCACACTGTTCCTACAACTTGTAGTTGAGACAGACTGGGGATTACTTCCGCATATAGGGGGTCATTCCGAGTTGTTCGCTCGCAAGCTGCTTTTAGCAGCTTTGCACACGCTAAGCCGCCGCCTACTGGGAGTGAATCTTAGCTTATCAAAATTGCGAACGAAAGATTAGCAGAATTGCGAATAGACACTTCTTAGCAGTTTCTGAGTAGCTCCACACTTACTCGGCATCTGCGATCAGTTCAGTGCTTGTCGTTCCTGGTTTGACGTCACAAACACACCCAGGGTTCGTCCTGACACTCCTCCGTTTCTCCAGCCACTCCCGCGTTTTTCCCAGAAACGGTAGCGTTTTTTCATACACACCCATAAAACGGCCTGTTTCCGCCCAGAAACACCCACTTCCTGTCAATCACATTACGATCACCAGAACGAAAAAAAAACCTTGTAATGCCGTGAGCAAAATTCCTAAATGCATAGCAAATTTACTTGGCGCAGTTGCACTGCGGACATTGCGCATGCGCATTAGCGACTATTCGCTCCGTTGCGACAAAAAAATAACGAGCGAACAACTCGGAATGACCCCCATATTGTACTATGTTAGTTTATAATGTCTGTAGCAAACCATACAAGTGCAGGGTTACACGTCGGAAGCTTCAAAAATATCCCTAATGCGGGGCAAAACTGTGAAGCTCTGAGCTGATACCATAAAAACGTATTAAAAGTCCTCCTCGAGCTGGTAAAGTTCAAGCTGCAGTTTATCCTAACTAATTATCTATAGCTGTGTGTCACAGGCTGTGCACAAAGGTACTTCAGATATATTGACAACAATATATTGTGTGGCAGCACCCCTACCCGTAATTCAAATATATGAGATATAATAAGATATGGGGTTTTCGCTTCAATTTTCCATGTATAATTATGTTCTAGTGCAATAGTCTTCCCTTTCCCCTTTTCCCATTTAAAGTCACTCCTAGATGGGCCAGGTGTTTGTGCCGCCCACTTGGGTCGCTTAGCTTAGTCATCCAGCGACCTCGGTGCAACCTTTTGGCCTAAAAATAATATTGTGAGGTGTGAGGTGTTCTGAATAGACTGGAAATGAGTGGAAATGAATGTAATTGAGGTTACTAATACCGTAGGATCAATATTACCCCCAAATTCTGTGATTTTAGCTGTTTTTATGTTTTTTTCAAAAATAATCCAGATCCAAAACCCCAAAGGGTGCTTTAGGCAAAACCAGAACAGATCCAAAACACGAGCGAGGATCCAGATCCAAAACCAAAACACAAAACACGAAAAGTGCCCGCCGCACATCTCTAGACAGTACCAGAGCCGGACCTAGGCATAGGAAAACTAGGCAATTGCCTAGGACATTTGGAATGCCTAGGGGCACAAGCAGAGTCTGTTGATTAAAATGATATGTGGCATGCTTATATTCTGTGTGTGACTGTGGCTGTATCTGCATACGAAATGCTATGTTACAGTGTATTCCTGGAAATCACTGTAACATAGCCTTTTGTATGTAGATACAGCCGCAGTCACACACACAATATAGGCATGCTAATTATTATTTTAATCAGCAGAGGCTGCTTGTGCGTTCTAGTCGCATAGTAATGAAAATAAGATGCATTTTCTGAAGAAAACAAAAAGGCGCCCAACTTAGCAAAGCTGGACAGGAGCTGCATGGCATATTGAAGCAAGATGTATGAGGACACTTCTGAATCCAAGTTGAGGCAGAGGTCACAGTATTAGCAGCCATGTGAGTGCTGTGTGTGGGTGGGTTGGTTGTGTAATAGTATTTGGCATATGTGTAAGGGGCATTATGTGTGTCATGTATAAATGCATTAATAATGTGCGACATATGTGTAAGGGGCATTATGTCTGTCATTATGTGTATAAGGGCATTAATAAAGGTTGGCATAATGTGTAAGGTGCATTATGTTTATAAGGACATTAATAATGTGTGTCATATGTGTAAGGGGCATTACTGTGTGGCATTATGTGTATAAGGTGCTCTACTGTGTGCCGTAATGTATAGAAAAGGCACTACTGTGTGGTCTAATGTGAAGAAAGAGCAATATGGTGTAGTGTAATGGGAATAAGGGGAAATTCAGTGTGATGTAATGTGAATAAGGAGCACTACTGTGATTAGTATTGTATATAGTACCCCTTTTCCACCTGTAGCACGGGTCGCAGACGGGAGCCTGACACAGCTGCGACCCGTGCTACAGCCCCCTTTCCCACAGCGCTCACCAACCCGGCATATTGCCGGGTTGGTGACGCTGCTAGTGATGCGGCAGGGGCGGCGCTGGGAGATCACATGATCTCATAGAAACATATAGAATATGTCGGCAGATAAGAACCACTTGGCCCATCTAGTCTGCCCCTTTTTTTTTTTTTATATTATTTTTATCTCTAACCTTATTTGATCTTTATTTCTTTGTAAGGATATCCTTATGCAGTGGCGTCACAAGGGGGGTGCAGGGGGTGCGGCCCGCTCCCGGGTGTCACCCGCCGAAGGGTGACACCAAAATGCCGGCTCCTGCAGAGTGACAGAAGCCGAGTGCTGCACTGTTATATTATGTGCAGCACTCAGCTCCTGTCACTTTGTAGGAGCCAGCACTGCAGGGACAGCACTTCCCGAGAGTCAGCCCTCACCTCCCACACCCCCCAGTGAAAAAAAAAAACGGGTGTCGGGACGCGAAGCCCCGCCCCTCCGCAAAGCCCCGCCCCCTTTGTTTGCCTGCAGTGGTTTAAAAACGGGTTCCGCCCGCGAAGCCCCGCCCATCTATTTAAGCCCCGCCCATTCCCGCGAAGCCCCGCACCTTTTATCCTCGCTGCCGCACCGGGTGTCACAGAGGTGAGTGACGCCTCTGTCCTTATGTCTATCCCATGCATGTTTAAATTGCTCTACTGTCTTAGCCTCTACCACCTCTGATGGGAGGCTATTCCACTTGACCCACTACCCTTTCTGTGAAATAATTTTTCCGCAAATTTCCCCTGAACCTCCCCCCCTCCAGTCTCAGTGCATGTCCTCGTGTCCTATTGCTTCTCTTCATTTGGAGAATGTTTCCCTCCTGGACTTTGTTAAAACCCTTGATATATTTGAAAGTTTCTATCATGTCCCCCCTTTCCCTTCTCTGCTCCAAACTATACATATTGAGATTTCTTAGTCTTTCTGGGTATGTTTTGTGATGTAGGCCATGCACCATTTTAGTTGCCCTCCTTTGTACAGTTTCTAATGTATTAATATCCTTTTGAAGATATGGCCTCCAGAACTGAATACAGTATTCTAGATGAGGCCGTACCAATGACCTATACAGTGGCATTATCACTTCTTTCTTTCTGCTGCTGAGTCCTCTCCCAATGCAGCCAAGCATCTGACTAGCCTTCCTCATTGCTTTGTTACATTGCTTACCTGCCTTTAAGTCATCTGAAATAGTGACTCCTAGATCCCTTTCCTCCTCAGTAGTTTCCAGTATAGTGCCATTAAAACTGTATTTAGCTTTAGGATTTTTGAGACCCAAGTGCATGATTTTGCATTTTTTGGCATTAAACTGTAATTGCCAGATCTCCCAGCGCCGCCCTTCAATACACTGTGGTGACGCTGGTTGGTGACGCTGCTAGTGATGCGGCGTCACCTGCTAGTGATGCGGCGTCACCAACGCTGGTTGGTGACGCTGCTAGTGATGCGGCAGGGGCAGCGCTGGGAGATCACATGATCTCCCAGCGCCGCCCTTCAATACACTGTGAACGGGAGCCGTGTCGCATCGACGCGGCTTCCGTTCACACTACACAGCTTACCGGGTTGAACACGTTTTCAACCCGGGCAAGCTACCCGGGTTGGATTCCCGGATCAGTTGATCCGGAATTTGCAGGGGGGGCCGTTTTCACTAGGAAAAAATACGGGTAAATGCTCGCCCCCGCACATTTACCCGTGTTTTTAAAGCTAGTGGAAAAGGGGTATAAGTTAAAGTGGTACTACTGTGTGATGTAATGTGAAGAAAGGACACTATTGCATGATGTAATGTGAATAAGGTTGCACTACTGTGTGGCGTAATTTGAATTGGGGGTACTATTGTGTGGCCATGCCCCTTCCTAAAAGAACATGCCCCTTTTTGGACAGTGCGCCGAATGTGCACACTGTTCCTATTTAAAATATAGGTAGTAGGAGAACCAAAATGAGGACTGCTCTGACTGAGGGGTGATGGTGATGGGAAAGGGGTGCAGGGTCAGAGGCGGAACTAGCAGCGGTGCTAGGGGGCACCAGCCAAAATCTTGCCTAGGGCATCATATTGATTAGGGTCGGCTCTGGATAGTACCATATATAATGTGGAGTTAGGAACTTAGGGGGAGATGTACCAAGCACTGATAAGAGTGGAGAAGTGAGCCAATGGAAAAGTTACCCATGGTAACCAATCAGCTGCTCTGTATAATTTTATAGTATGCAAATGATAAATGTTACTTCAATGCTGATTAGTTGCCATGGGCAACTTCTCCACTGGTGCACTTCTCCACTCTTTTCACTGCTTAGTAGATCTCCCCCTTACTTCATTGTTTACTAGTGATGTCCTAAATGTTGAATACTGAGGAGGCTATTAGGGGCTGCTTCAATAACAGCCACAACTTTGCTTCTGTTAGGCAATATTTTGTAAATGCAGTGGTCTTGACACAAAGGTCCCTAGTAGACAATCTGAGCAAATGTTTAGTCAAGATGGGGTGAATGGTTTTTGAGCAAGGAAAGGTCAAGAATGACAGAGTGACTTGTGCAAGGTATTATTAAGAAGGTAATTATCTTATTATGTTATATTATTAAAGGGTTAAATAAGTGGTCTCAAGTTAAATTGTGTCCCACTTAAGGAAATCTGCCCTGCACAACAGTGCTTAATTGTTGCAAAAGCTACTTGTATCTGGCTGTATTCTGGACAACATTTCTGTTACTAGACAGTTGATTCTGCCTTGACCTCATTCCTTGGATATCTCTCTATTTGCTGCTCCACTTGTGTATTTCCTCATGTGAACCTGACCCCAATGTTTCCCTGTGACTATGGGTTCTATTTACTAAGCCTTGGATGGAGATAAAGGCGCTGGAGATAAAGTAACAGCCAATCAGACCCTAACTGTCATTTTGCAAACACAGCCTGAAACATGACAGTTAGGAGCTGATTGGCTGCTACTTTATCTCCAGTGACTTTATCTCCATACAAGGCTTAGTAAATAGACCCTTATATCGCCAGGATTCTCCGAGCCTGCTATTCTACCCTAGTGTCTCAATTACTGTGTACTCTGCTCCAGCTCACTGACCATGCATCCTGTATTCTCATTGGTGGTCGTTCCGAGTTTTTCGCTCGTTGCTGATTTTCGCTATGCTGCGATTTGTTGCTAAATGCGCATGGTACGCCGCGCGCATGCGCTTAGTTATTTAACTAAAAACTTAGCAGTTTTGCTGTTGTCTGTGCTGCGCTTTTCAGTTGCACTGCTGATCGGTGAGTGATTGACAGGAAAGGGGAGTTTCTGGGTGGTAACTGAGCGTTTTCCGGGAGTGTGCTAAAAAACGCAGGCGTGCCAGGTAAAAACGCGGGAGTGTCTGGAGACACGGGGGAGTGGCTGGCCGAACGCAGGGCGTGTTTGTGACGTCTAACCAGGAACTAAATGGGCCGAGCTGATCGCAATCCAGGAGTAGGTCTGGAGCTACTCAGAAACTGCAAGAAAATATTTAGCTACTCTTTCGGTCGCTATTCTGCTAAGCTAAGATACACTCCCAGAGGGCGGTGGCCTAGCGTGTGCAATTCTGCTAAAAGCAGCTAGCGAGCGAACAACTCGGAATGACCACCATTGTCTGCTGTTCTGCACTGGCAGTACTGTCTACTGTGTGTGTAACAACCTTTGGTTTTGCTGACCATGTTCTTCTAACCTTTTCCCTCAACACATGCACCTTTGATACAGTATATGCCATTCATGGCAGATACATATATAGGAATCTCAAGGCGCAAAGGCGCTGATTCATGGGTGGATGCACATGCGGCCTCAGCTGTGTCTTTTGCTACAGTCATTTCTGCATCTTATGCTAATGACTGGGTTGGGTAAGCCAACAGTCAGCATCTTGAAGGTCAGAATCCTGACAGCGGAATACCTGTGATCAGAATGCTGATGGATCCTGGTGAGTATTTTTACCCTCCCCCCTCGGCCTAATCCTAAGCCTAACTGTAGTACTCACTTTCGGGATCCGTTGGCATTGTGACCACCAGGTTTCCGCTGTCGGGATTATGACCATCAGGATCCTGCTTTCCGGGATCCTGTCTACATCGCCCACGTCTGATTGTGAATGAACTGATATGCCCACTTGCAGCATATTAAGACCACAGGCTCTTTAGGCACACCATCAGTTGCACCATCAAAACTTGTACCATATAGCATGTGCAGTTTCTCTGTCTGAGTAGGTCTCCAATTTCAGTGTTTCTGCATCTCTATACGCAGATGCTTTCATTGGCACGCCCATGACATGCCCATGTCATATTCTCTACCCCCCCACCACCACCACCACCTTCTTACCTCCGAATCTGTACTGCATCTCTGTGCTCAATCATGCACAGTGCGACTTAGTCGCTTGTGCAGCAGAAAAAACCATTAAGTGCATATCGCACTTTACCTCTAGTTTACCTCTAAATCAGCTCCAAAGTGGGCAGTGCCAACTTGAATAAGAACACTAATGATTAAATAAAATCATAGCGACACTGGAATCCATAAGGACGGGGAGGATGACGGACCCAGAAGGACAGCTACAGTAGGTGTATCTGAGATGGGACTGTTACCTGACCAGATAGAGTAAGAAAGTGAGAATCTCTGCATAATTCGGCCTCTCCAGAACTAATTAGTACTTGTCATTTCCTGAACATTTAGGACAAACACCTTGTTAAAATACAGTAATAAGAGTCTCATTTCTACACTGTAATTCTGAAGCTGAGGTACACAGATGTAATTCATATTGAACCACCGTTGAATCCCCTGATGGCGCTAGTGACTGCTAGTGGCTACAGAGGAAGTATGTTAAATCTCATTGAAAAACATGCTAAATGTTTCAAGAGGGGAGGGGCTCAAGAGAGAGAGAGAGTAGTGAGATTATCTAAATCACCTTGGTCTTATCTATAGGAAAGTTGCCATGGAGAAGTTCAAATTGTATTGTGCATTGATTTAAGTACCCTCAGCAAGTCTCGGGATACCCATAATACTTGGCAAGACTGGGAATCCATAGATCAGATGCAGTGATTTGGGATTAACTGGTAGAGGCAGAGGAGATAGATTAATCAGAGTGGCCTAAAGGTCATCCAGATAGATTGAAATTCCATACAGAAATCCTACAAAGTATTGCCGCAGATCTCTTTTTGAGGTCGGATTACTCACAGGATCAAGGCTGTGGGAAGGGGAGGTTAGGGTTAGGCACCCCCCGGGAGGGTTAGAGATAGGCTGTGGGGGGGGGGGTAAGAGTTATGCTGTGGGAAGGGGGGGTTAGGGTTAGGCACCACCAGGGACGGATAGGGTTAGGCTGCAGTGGGGAGGGTTAGGTTTAGGCTGTGGGTAGGAAGGGTTAGGGGGTTGAGGGGGTTAGTTAGAATTGTTTTCCAAACCCAGTCGGGATGTCGCGGTCAGTATTTTTGACTGCCGGCATACCATAGAGGAATTTATCTTTCAGCCAATCTGTGATGGGCACTTCCATAGTAGGGAATTATCTACATTCAGTCTTGAGCTGACACTGAGACACCGATTCATGCAAAAAATAAACATATGTATTGCGAAAAACATAGAATTGGGTGTGGGATTATCATCATCTCTTAAAACTTTAGTGCATAGCAAAACTTGAATATATGTGGCTGTCCAAATATTCCGATCATCATTGCTCAATAATTCTTTAATACACTCAACACTTCAATTTAATAAACCACGGTGGAAGAATTGATATAATAAATGAATTACATGTCACTTGGTAGAGGGATTCAATGATTAATTACGATGGAACATTCTCTCTCTGCACTTATCACAATTCATCCATATATACTGTTCAAAGTTGACCTTGAAGGATATAAAGAATGTAAAAGCAAAGCCTCCAAGACAGACAAAAGAACTGAAACCCAACACAGTACATCTGGTCACTTACACTGAACTTTTGTCAGAGAAGAAAGTAAATCTGACAATCCAATCTAAGGCATCAAATAAAACGAGATGTGCAGTTAAATGAAGAGAAAGTACATCAGCATTTTGTCTGTAAACCATTTATAAAATATGCAGAACAATCACTTTGAACGTGTAAAGGATTCATCATCTTGTTTCAATTTGAACATCAAGCTGAAGACACAAATGTATACGAAGTCTGAAGTGAATAGCATTTCCCAAGCTATCGATAGGCAAGTTATGTTTTAGTATCTGTGCCAGACAGATTAATACATTAGAGACCTTCATTGCAGCAGCACTGTTTGGACCTCGGTGCTTCTGAGGCTTTTGGCAAAGTTGACTCCACAGATGGCTATTTCAAAGGGGAATGAGAAGGTCCCAAATGAATTTACATTTAATAAAACTGATCCACACAAAGGGGTAGAAGCAGAGTTAAATGTAAATTGGCTGTAATTATACCCGCATAGTGAGCACGGAAAAATGTACAGTATATATGCCAGTATTATTATTATTATTATTATTACATTTTATTTATAAGGCGCCATAAGTGTTTCGCAGCGCCGTACAAAGGACAGAACAGGGAGACAAACTTAGCAATACAGTAAAAAAATAACAAAAATAGAGTACAGGTAACAAGGAACACCACACATTCTCAAGACATAATACAGCTAAGATGTTAGTAGTGAGGGTGTGATCATCGTACTACTAGGGGCTGGTGGCCATAGATGGAGATGAGCCTTTACCAGCAGGAGAAAAAGCGGTAAAGATGGTCGATGAGTAGGGGAGAGCTGCGAGTGAAATGTGTCAAGAAGAGGGTTTCGATAACAAGAGGAAAGAGGGCCCTGCTCTGAAGAACTAACAATCTAGGGAGAAGGGTCGACAGACAGATGACATGAGGTGCAAGCAAGCGGGAGGTAGCCTGATGGTAGTATGCAAGCAAAGCTGAGATGTTCAAGGTATAAGGCAGGGAGAAAGAGGAGCGGCCTCAGGACTAGGTTATGCATCGGGTGGGTATGCTTTGATGAATGGGGAGTGCGTTCCACTGAAGGGGTGCAGCATGGGAAGCAGGGACCAGGACGCTGGAGAGGCGACGGTCATTGGTTGACCGTAGGGGGCGGGAGGGAGTATGAAGGGAGAGGAGGTTGGAGATGTAGGGAGCAATGGAATTAGAGATGGCCTTGTATGTGAGGGTGAGGAGTTTGAAGAGGATTCTGTAGGGGAATGGGAGCCAGTGTAGATTTTGTCGAAGGGGAGTGGCAGATGTGGAGCGGCGGGAGAGGAAGATAAGCCTAGCTGCGGAGTTCAGGACAGATTAGAGGACAGCAAGATGGGAGCAAGTGAGGCCAGTGAGAACATTGCAGTAGTCGAGTCGTGAGATGTCAAGAGAGTGGATGATAAGTTTAGTTGCACTCTGGGAGAGAAATGGCCTGATACGAGCAATGTTGCATAGCTGGAACCGACAGGATTGTGCCAGAGCTTGGATGTGGGGTGCAAAGGAGAGGGAGGAGTCAAGAGTGACACCCAAGCAGTGGAGTTGGGAAATGGTGGAGAAGGTGGTGTTGTCAACAATGATAGAGATATTGGTCGGGGGTGTTGCTCTGGATGGGGAAAAGATGATGAGTTCAGTTTTGTCCATGTTGAGCTTCAGAGAGTGCTCAGACATCCAGGAGGAGATTGCGGAGAGGCAGCTGGAAACCTGAGAGAGGACAAAGGGGGACAGATCAGGAGAGGAGAGGTAGAGTTGTGTGTCATCAGCATAGAGGTGGTATTGAAGGCCAAAGGAGTTAATGAGCGCACCCAGGGAAGAGGTGTACAGGGAGAACAGAAGGGGGCCTAGGATAGAACACTGAGGGACACCAACAGGAAGGATGGGTGTGAGGTGGTGCTGGAGGCAGACACAGAAAAGAAGCAGTTAGTAAGGTAAGAAGAAAACCAGTCAAGGACAGTGCTAGAGAGGCGTTTTGGAGTGTGCGGAGAAGGAGAGGATGATCATGGTGTCAAAAGCAGCAGAGAAGTCCAGAAGCATGAGCAGAGAGAAGTGGCCCCTGGATTTGTCCGAAAGCAGGTCAATGGTGACTTTCACCAGGGCAGTCTCAGTGGAGTGGAGTGGAGTGGGTGAAAGCCAGATTGTAGTGGATCGAGGATGGAGTTGTCAGAGAGGTCGCTTGTGAGATGGCTGTAGACCGGTCATTCAGGTAATTTGGAGGCGAAAGGGAGTAGAGAGATGGGGCAATAGCTAGTGGGTGATGAAAGGTCGAGGTTGGGTTTTTTGAGGATAGGTGAGCAGAGCCGGCCCTAACCAATATGATGCCCTAGGCAAGATTTTGGCTGGTGCCCCCTAGCACCGCCACTAGTTCTGCAGGAGATGCCTGGCATGAGTCATCTGGCAGCTCTGCTAACGTCTGGCGCCTTTTGTTTCTGAAAATGCATCTTATTTGCATTACTATGTGGCTAGGATGCACAAGCAGCTTCTGCTGATTAAAATGATATGCAGCATGTCTATATTCTGTGTGCGACTGTGGCTGTATCTGCATACAAAATGCTACATTACAGTGATTTCCAGGAATGCACTGCAATGTAGTATTTCGTATGCAGATACAGCCGCAGTCACACACAGAATATAGGCATGCCGCATATCATTTTAATCAGCAGAAGCTGCTGGTGCCCCTAAGCATACCAAATGCCCTAGGCATTTGCCTAGTTTGCCTATGCCTAAGGCCGGCTCTGTAGGTGAGATCAGAGCATGTTTGAATGGTGAGGGGAAGATTCCGGTAGAGAGCGATAGGTTAAAGAGGTGAGCAAGGTGGGAGCAGGCAGTGGGGGAGAGGGAGCGGAGAAGACGGGAGGGGAGGGGGTCCAGGGGGCAGGTGGAGGGGGGAGGATAAGATGAGGGAGTGGACTTCCTTGTCTGAAGTGGGACAGAAGGTGGACAGGGTGGGATAGATGGAGGGGAGGGACGATGGGGCAGGGGGGTAGCAGAGGGGTGACGGCGGGAGATGTCATGTCAGAAAGATTCAAAGAGATGGCGAGGACAGAAGGACTGAGAAAAGATGAGTACTTGGAAAAAGGATTGTTTGGCGAGTGAAAGAGCAGAGCTGTAGGAGGAGAGAATAAACTTGAAATGGAGGAAGTCTGGCAGAGAGTGAGATTTCCTCCAGGAGGGTTCAGCGGAGTGTGAGCATTTTTGTAAGAAACGTGTTAGTTTGGTGTGCCAGGGTTGGGATTTGGAGCGGCGGAGGGGGACAAAGGAGAGGGGGGCCACAGAGTCATGAGCAGCGGTAAGGGAAGAGTTATAGAAGGGGGCTGCCTGGTTGGGACAGGTCATAGTGGAAAGAAGAGAGAGGAAAGTCTCGAGGGAGGACATGAAAGTGGGGCCAAGAGACCCGAGATTGCGCCTGGTGGTGGTGGGTCTGGGCATGGAGAGGAGGAAGAGGATGAGAGGGTGAAAGAAAGCAGATGGTGGTCAGAGAGAGGGAAGGAAGAGTTTGAGAGTATGCAGTATGCAGAGATGCATCTGTGTAACCCTTCTGTACCACCCCCGGGTTTGTCAGGATATGTCTAGGTAGTTGAAAGAGGTATCACAGGTGTTGGTTGGCTATGTGACTGACTTTTCCCCCTTTAACTGTTGTTTCCCATATCTTGTTTCGTAGTACTGTGCTCTGAGACATAGGAGAGATTGATACAAATCAGAAGTGAGTCGGAAATTCCAACAGGAAGTCTTTTTATTAATCTGTAATGAACTCTGGACGGCCCGGCCAAGCAGAGAGACTGGAGCTTGCAAATCACCTCTGCCTCCTAGCGCTCTGCTCAGCTGCCCGGCTTACATAGACAGGGGGTGGCCGAGCAGCTCCACCTCCTGGAGCTCTTCTCATCCGCCTGGCATAGTGAGTTGGGGGTGTACCTCGAGGCCAGGCCCCGATGACTTGCAGCACGCTCCTGTGAGTTATGACCACACCTCCTTTTTGATATGCCAGGACTGTCATACAGCCCCAGTCCATCCCTGGGCAGCACTGATGTAACACCCCCGGGTTTGGCAGGATATGCCTAGGTGGTTGAGAGAGGTATCACAGATATTGGGTAGCTATGTGACTGACTTTTCCCCTTTAACTGTTGTTTCCTGTATCTTGTCCCATAGTACCATGTTCAGAGACGTAGGAGAGATTGATACAAATCAGAAATGAGTCGGAAATTCCAACAGGAAGACTTTTTATTAATCTGCAATGAACTCTGGATTTAGGATGGTTGCTTGATTTAGGAAGGTTGCGTAGGTGATAAATCACAAAACAAAGACTGTCAAACAAGGAAACAGGATTATGCAATTTCTCTAGAGTTACACCACAAAAAGTCATCCAATTTGCAAAAGACAAGTTATTAGAATTCCAAAGAAGAACAATTAGAATCAAGATGGGAAGCAAATTAGATCGCAAAACTCACATAAAATCATTGAAATCAGGAAAATCAAATCAGATGCTGTGCATTCCATTTTACATTGTGATCACAAAAAGAATAAGACAATATGTTTCATAAATCCTAGCTACTGATTTATAACTTTCCCTAGCGAAGGCAACAAGTATCTTCAACGGCAATTCTCGTTGGAGCTCTTGTTATAACTTGCTGTGTCCCAGTGTGTCAATGGGGGGAAAATGGGCACACAGTTACTGAGGGGGAATCCTGGGGTCAAAAATGTAAATTGTACACAGTTCTTTATTTCAAAGAGGATGTAAATAGCGAAGAAATAGCAATGTCTCTTACTAACGGCACTTATATCGCAATAAGGGAACAAACTCATTCTATTTCAGTTGCAGGGCTGGATTAACACTTATATATATATAATAAGCTCAGTCCTTCAGCAGTGACTGTGTTGTGCAAACTCAGGGGCTAATTTAGACCTGATCACTGCTGTGCATTTTCGCACAGCGGGTGATCAGGTCTGAACTGCGCATGCATATGCACTGCAATGCGCAAGTGCGAAGGTCCGCAGCGATGGGGAGCGCTGGTCAGCGACGGGATGGTGCTAAACATCCGTTCGCACTGGCAAACGCACAGAGATTGACAGGAAGAGGGCTTTTGTGGGTTGCAACTGACCATTTCTAGGGAGTGTCCGGAAAAATGCAGGAGGGACCCGGCATTTTGTGGGAGGATTTGTGACATCAGCTCCGGCTCCGATCATCACAGCAGGTGAGTAAGTCCTGGGCTGTGCAAAGACTGCACAAACTGCTGTTTGTGCAGCTCTCCAGCATAAGCGTTTTCACACCTACACAAATCTAATACCCTCCCCCTGTTGGCAGCGACTACCTGATCACAGGCATGTAAAAAATGCATCCTAGCGATCAGGTCTGAATTACCCCCTCAGTCCTTTAGCACAGATATGCCTCTTTTCCTTGCATTAAAAACTCTGCTCTGGGGCACAAACACTTCCCTTGAACTTAAACTCAGTCCTGGTTTAGCTGTTCTTTGAAGGGTCTTAGCTGGGACACTATATCACTACTGGCTGCACTCTTCTTAAGTATTGGCTAGCTTATAACACAGGTTGTGGAGGCTGAACAGTACACTCATCTCTGACCGGCTGTCAGTTTCAAACAGTACTCACTCAGACCCAGGTAATTTCAAGCTGACTGTTCCTGCTGTAGTGGCTCCTCACTCTCCCTTCCAAAATGGCCGTGGCATCCGCACCTATCACCAAGCCTAAAGGTGTCCGGCCCTCCGGCTGCGGCATCTCAACACCCGCTGTCTGGCAATATTCCCCGGCAACATTCCACTGCTCTCCCCAGCAGCACCGCTCTCACCACCCAGCATCTTATGGCTCTTTCTAGCATACAGCTCCAGTTCTGCTCCGTGTTCCTCCATCAGCCAGCACACACCATGCTCTCCAAACATCTTCTTCCCAGCACACCACTCTTCTCATAGCAGCTCCTGCCAATAAGCTCCCTCTCCTCAGGCAACCCTCACCAGACCCTGGGCTCAGTTAACTCTTCCAACACCAGTATCTCTCCTGCTGCTGTGGAGCTTCAGCAAAAGGACTCTTAAATGGGCACACACACACAGTTATGGGGTGCCACACTCTGACCCCTATCTTTACGCTTTGTTTCATAACCGCAATCATCATCAGTGCACACTTGTCTCAAGCCTTTCCCTGGTGCAAGAGATCCATTTAAAAACATGCGCTCAACTATGCATAGCCTGAACTTGTGTCACACGCCCTTGACCAGCCCTCACTAAGCAGCCATTTCCACATCATTACGCTCTTCCAGCTGCAAGAGTAAGAACATAACTGTAGCTTCTGTCATTTTACAGACTGGGCTGGAAAAATAACAGGTTAGAAGCTGATTGGTTGGTACTTTATCTCTCTTTACTTCATCTATCACCAATATTTGATAAATCTCCCCCAGAATCTTCTATACTTGCATAAGCCCATCTTCAGAGGACGCACAGACCCAAGTTCTATATTGCTCCCTACAGCAACTGTATTAAAGTAATGGCAGCTATAATCTGGTTAGTTACTATGAGCAGCCTCACAGATTTCCACCATTTTTCATACATTTCATATAATACGATGGGAAATAAACCAGCATTTACGACAGCTGAAATAAAGGCCGGCAACATGTCTCATACTTACTAGAGATGAGCGCCTGAAATTTTTCGGGTTTTGTGTTTTGGTTTTGGGTTCGGTTCCGCGGCCGTGTTTTGGGTTCGAACGCGATTTGGCAAAACCTCACCGAATTTTTTTTGTCGGATTCGGGTGTGTTTTGGATTCGGGTGTTTTTTTCAAAAAACACTAAAAAACAGCTTAAATCATAGAATTTGGGGGTCATTTTGATCCCAAAGTATTATTAACCTCAAAAACCATAATTTACACTCATTTTCAGTCTATTCTGAATACCTCACACCTCACAATATTATTTTTAGTCCTAAAATTTGCACCGAGGTCGCTGTGTGAGTAAGATAAGCGACCCTAGTGGCCGACACAAACACCGGGCCCATCTAGGAGTGGCACTGCAGTGTCACGCAGGATGTCCCTTCCAAAAAACCCTCCCCAAACAGCACATGACGCAAAGAAAAAAAGAGGCGCAATGAGGTAGCTGTGTGAGTAAGATTAGCGACCCTAGTGGCCGACACAAACACCGGGCCCATCTAGGAGTGGCACTGCAGTGTCACGCAGGATGGCCCTTCCAAAAAACCCTCCCCAAACAGCACATGACGCAAAGAAAAAAAGAGGCGCAATGAGGTAGCTGTGTGAGTAAGATTAGCGACCCTAGTGGCCGACACAAACACCGGGCCCATCTAGGAGTGGCACTGCAGTGTCACGCAGGATGTCCCTTCCAAAAAACCCTCCCCAAACAGCACATGACGCAAAGAAAAAAAGAGGCGCAATGAGGTAGCTGTGTGAGTAAGATTAGCGACCCTAGTGGCCGACACAAACACCGGGCCCATCTAGGAGTGGCACTGCAGTGTCACGCAGGATGTCCCTTCCAAAAAACCCTCCCCAATCAGCACATGATGCAAAGAAAAAGAAAAGAAAAAAGAGGTGCAAGATGGAATTGTCCTTGGGCCCTCCCACCCACCCTTATGTTGTATAAACAAAACAGGACATGCACACTTTAACCAACCCATCATTTCAGTGACAGGGTCTGCCACACGACTGTGACTGATATGACGGGTTGGTTTGGACCCCCCCCAAAAAAGAAGCAATTAATCTCTCCTTGCACAAACTGGCTCTACAGAGGCAAGATGTCCACCTCATCTTCACCCTCCGATATATCACCGTGTACATCCCCCTCCTCACAGATTATCAATTCGTCCCCACTGGAATCCACCATCTCAGCTCCCTGTGTACTTTGTGGAGGCAATTGCTGCTGGTCAATGTCTCCGCGGAGGAATTGATTATAATTCATTTTAATGAACATCATCTTCTCCACATTTTCTGGATGTAACCTCGTACGCCGATTGCTGACAAGGTGAGCGGCGGCACTAAACACTCTTTCGGAGTACACACTTGTGGGAGGGCAACTTAGGTAGAATAAAGCCAGTTTGTGCAAGGGCCTCCAAATTGCCTCTTTTTCCTGCCAGTATAAGTACGGACTGTGTGACGTGCCTACTTGGATGCGGTCACTCATATAATCCTCCACCATTCTATCAATGTTGAGAGAATCATATGCAGTGACAGTAGACGACATGTCCGTAATCGTTGTCAGGTCCTTCAGTCCGGACCAGATGTCAGCATCAGCAGTCGCTCCAGACTGCCCTGCATCACCGCCAGCGGGTGGGCTCGGAATTCTGAGCCTTTTCCTCGCACCCCCAGTTGCGGGAGAATGTGAAGGAGGAGATGTTGACAGGTCGCGTTCCGCTTGACTTGACAATTTTGTCACCAGCAGGTCTTTCAACCCCAGCAGACCTGTGTCTGCCGGAAAGAGAGATCCAAGGTAGGCTTTAAATCTAGGATCGAGCACGGTGGCCAAAATGTAGTGCTCTGATTTCAACAGATTGACCACCCGTGAATCCTTGTTAAGCGAATTAAGGGCTGCATCCACAAGTCCCACATGCCTAGCGGAATCGCTCCCTTTTAGCTCCTTCTTCAATGCCTCCAGCTTCTTCTGCAAAAGCCTGATGAGGGGAATGACCTGACTCAGGCTGGCAGTGTCTGAACTGACTTCACGTGTGGCAAGTTCAAAGGGCATCAGAACCTTGCACAACGTTGAAATCATTCTCCACTGCACTTGAGACAGGTGCATTCCACCTCCTATATCGTGCTCAATTGTATAGGCTTGAATGGCCTTTTGCTGCTCCTCCAACCTCTGAAGCATATAGAGGGTTGAATTCCACCTCGTTACCACTTCTTGCTTCAGATGATGGCAGGGCAGGTTCAGTAGTTTTTGGTGGTGCTCCAGTCTTCTGTACGTGGTGCCTGTACGCCGAAAGTGTCCCGCAATTTTTCTGGCCACCGACAGCATCTCTTGCACGCCCCTGTCGTTTTTTAAAAAATTCTGCACCACCAAATTCAAGGTATGTGCAAAACATGGGACGTGCTGGAATTTGCCCATATTTAATGCACACACAATATTGCTGGCGTTGTCCGATGCCACAAATCCACAGGAGAGTCCAATTGGGGTAAGCCATTCCGCGATGATCTTCCTCAGTTGCCGTAAGAGGTTTTCAGCTGTGTGCGTATTCTGGAAAGCGGTGATACAAAGCGTAGCCTGCCTAGGAAAGAGTTGGCGTTTGCGAGATGCTGCTACTGGTGCCGCCGCTGCTGTTCTTGCGGCGGGAGTCCATACATCTACCCAGTGGGCTGTCACAGTCATATAGTCCTGACCCTGCCCTGCTCCACTTGTCCACATATCCGTGGTTAAGTGGACATTGGGTACAACTGCATTTTTTAGGACACTGGTGAGTCTTTTTCTGACGTCCGTGTACATTCTCGGTATCGCCTGCCTAGAGAAGTGGAACCTAGATGGTATTTGGTAACGGGGGCACACTGCCTCAATAAATTGTCTAGTTCCCTGTGAACTAACGGCGGATACCGGACGCACGTCTAACACCAACATAGTTGTCAAGGACTCAGTTATCCGCTTTGCAGTAGGATGACTGCTGTGATATTTCATCTTCCTCGCAAAGGACTGTTGAACAGTCAATTGCTTACTGGAAGTAGTACAAGTGGGCTTACGACTTCCCCTCTGGGATGACCATCGACTCCCAGCGGCAACAACAGCAGCGCCAGCAGCAGTAGGCGTTACACGCAAGGATGCATCGGAGGAATCCCAGGCAGGAGAGGACTCGTCAGAATTGCCAGTGACATGGCCTGCAGGACTATTGGCATTCCTGGGGAAGGAGGAAATTGACACTGAGGGAGTTGGTGGGGTGGTTTGCGTGAGCTTGGTTACAAGAGGAAGGGATTTACTGGTCAGTGGACTGCTTCCGCTGTCACCCAAAGTTTTTGAACTTGTCACTGACTTATTATGAATGCGCTGCTGGTGACGTATAAGGGAGGATGTTCCGAGGTGGTTAACGTCCTTACCCCTACTTATTACAGCTTGACAAAGGGAACACACGGCTTGACACATGTTGTCCGCATTTCTGGTGAAATACCTCCACACCGAAGAGCTGATTTTTTTGGTATTTTCACCTGGCATGTCAACGGCCATATTCCTCCCACGGACAACAGGTGTCTCCCCGGGTGCCTGACTTAAACAAACCACCTCACCATCAGAATACTCCTGGTCAATTTCCTCCCCAGCGCCAGCAACACCCATATCCTCCTCATCCTGGTGTACTTCAACACTGACATCTTCAATCTGACTATCAGGAACTGGACTGCGGGTGCTCCTTCCAGCACTTGCAGGGGGCGTGCAAATGGTGGAAGGCGCATGCTCTTCACGTCCAGTGTTGGGAAGGTCAGGCATCGCAACCGACACAATTGGACTCTCCTTGTGGATTTGGGATTTCGAAGAATGCACAGTTCTTTGCTGTGCTGCTTTTGCCAGCTTGAGTCTTTTCATTTTTCTAGCGAGAGGCTGAGTGCTTCCATCCTCATGTGAAGCTGAACCACTAGCCATGAACATAGGCCAGGGCCTCAGCCGTTCCTTGCCACTCCGTGTGGTAAATGGCATATTGGCAAGTTAACGCTTCTCCTCCGACAATTTTATTTTAGGTTTTGGAGTCCTTTTTTTACTGATATTTGGTGTTTTGGATTTGACATGCTCTGTACTATGACATTGGGCATCGGCCTTGGCAGACGACGTTGCTGGCATTTCATCGTCTCGGCCATGACTAGTGGCAGCAGCTTCAGCACGAGGTGGAAGTGGATCTTGATCTTTCCCTAATTTTGGAACCTCAACATTTTTGTTCTCCATATTTTAATAGGCACAACTAAAAGGCACCTCAGGTAAACAATGGAGATGGATGGATTGGATACTAGTATACAATTATGGACGGGCTGCCGAGTGCCGACACAGAGGTAGACACAGCCGTGAACTACCGCACTGTACTGTGTCTGCTGCTAATATATAGACTGGTTGATAAAGAGATGGTATACTCGTAACTAGTATGTATGTATAAAGAAAGAAAAAAAAACCACGGTTAGGTGGTATATACAATTATGGACGGGCTGCCGAGTGCCGACACAGAGGTAGCCACAGCCGTGAACTACCGCACTGTACTGTGTCTGCTGCTAATATATAGACTGGTTGATAAAGAGATAGTATACTCGTAACTAGTATGTATGTATAAAGAAAGAAAAAAAAACCACGGTTAGGTGGTATATACAATTATGGACGGGCTGCCGAGTGCCGACACAGAGGTAGCCACAGCGTGAACTACCGCACTGTACTGTGTCTGCTGCTAATATATAGACTGGTTGATAAAGAGATAGTATACTCGTAACTAGTATGTATGTATAAAGAAAGAAAAAAAAACCACGGTTAGGTGGTATATACAATTATGGACGGGCTGCCGAGTGCCGAGACAGAGGTAGCCACAGCCGTGAACTACCGCACTGTACTGTGTCTGCTGCTAATATATAGACTGGTTGATAAAGAGATAGTATACTCGTAACTAGTATGTATGTATAAAGAAAGAAAAAAAAAACCACAGTTAGGTGGTATATACAATTATGGACGGGCTGCCGAGTGCCGACACAGAGGTAGCCACAGCCGTGAACTACCGCACTGTACTGTGTCTGCTGCTAATATAGACTGGTTGATAAAGAGATAGTATACTCGTAACTAGTATGTATGTATAAAGAAAGAAAAAAAAACCACGGTTAGGTGGTATATACAATTATGGACGGGCTGCCGAGTGCCGACACAGAGGTAGCCACAGCCGTGAACTACCGCACTGTACTGTGTCTGCTGCTAATATATAGACTGGTTGATAAAGAGATAGTATACTCGTAACTAGTATGTATGTATAAAGAAAGAAAAAAAAACCACGGTTAGGTGGTATATACAATTATGGACGGGCTGCCGAGTGCCGACACAGAGGTAGCCACAGCCGTGAACTACCGCACTGTACTGTGTCTGCTGCTAATATAGACTGGTTGATAAAGAGATAGTATACTCGTAACTAGTATGTATGTATAAAGAAAGAAAAAAAAAACCACGGTTAGGTGGTATATACAATTATGGACGGGCTGCCGAGTGCCGACACAGAGGTAGCCACAGCCATGAACTACCGCACTGTACTGTGTCTGCTGCTAATATATAGACTGGTTGATAAAGAGATAGTATACTCGTAACTAGTATGTATGTATAAAGAAAGAAAAAAAAACCACGGTTAGGTGGTATATACAATTATGGACGGGCTGCCGAGTGCCGACACAGAGGTAGCCACAGCCGTGAACTACCGCACTGTACTGTGTCTGCTGCTAATATAGACTGGTTGATAAAGAGATAGTATACTCGTAACTAGTATGTATGTATAAAGAAAGAAAAAAAAACCACGGTTAGGTGGTATATACAATTATGGACGGGCTGCCGAGTGCCGACACAGAGGTAGCCACAGCCGTGAACTACCGCACTGTACTGTGTCTGCTGCTAATATATAGACTGGTTGATAAAGAGATAGTATACTCGTAACTAGTATGTATGTATAAAGAAAGAAAAAAAAAACACGGTTAGGTGGTATATACAATTATGGACGGGCTGCCGAGTGCCGACACAGAGGTAGCCACAGCCGTGAACTACCGCACTGTACTGTGTCTGCTGCTAATATAGACTGGTTGATAAAGAGATAGTATACTCGTAACTAGTATGTATGTATAAAGAAAGAAAAAAAAAACCACGGTTAGGTGGTATATACAATTATGGACGGGCTGCCGAGTGCCGACACAGAGGTAGCCACAGCCGTGAACTACCGCACTGTACTGTGTCTGCTGCTAATATAGACTGGTTGATAAAGAGATAGTATACTACTAATATTATATATACTGGTGGTCAGGTCACTGGTCACTAGTCACACTGGCAGTGGCACTCCTGCAGCAAAAGTGTGCACTGTTTAATTTTAATATAATATTATGTACTCCTGGCTCCTGCTATAACCTATAACTGGCACTGCAGTAGTGCTCCCCAGTCTCCCCCACAATTATAAGCTGTGTGAGCTGAGCAGTCAGACAGATATATAATATATATAGATGATGCAGCACACTGGCCTGAGCCTGAGCAGTGCACACAGATATGGTATGTGACTGACTGAGTCACTGTGTGTATCGCTTTTTTCAGGCAGAGAACGGATATATTAAATAAACTGCACTGTGTGTCTGGTGGTCACTCACTATATAATATATTATGTACTCCTGGCTCCTGCTATAACCTATAACTGGCACTGCAGTAGTGCTCCCCAGTCTCCCCCACAATTATAAGCTGTGTGAGCTGAGCAGTCAGACAGATATATATAATATTATATATAGATAATAGATGATGCAGCACACTGGCCTGAGCCTGAGCAGTGCACACAGATATGGTATGTGACTGAGTCACTGTGTGCTGTGTATCGCTTTTTTCAGGCAGAGAACGGATTATAAAGTAAACTGCACTGTCCTCACTAGTAAACTCTCTCCACTCAGTCTCTACACTTCTACAGTAACAGTACTCCTCCTAGTCAGCTCCAGTAAATCTCTCTCAGTCTCTTATAATCTAAATGGAGAGGACGCCAGCCACGTCCTCTCCCTATCAATCTCAATGCACGTGTGAAAATGGCGGCGACGCGCGGCTCCTTATATAGAATCCGAGTCTCGCGATAGAATCCGAGCCTCGCGAGAATCCGACAGCGTCATGATGACGTTCGGGCGCGCTCGGGTTAACCGAGCAAGGCGGGAAGATCCGAGTCGCTCGGACCCGTGAAAAAAAACATGAAGTTCTGGCGGGTTCGGATTCAGAGAAACCGAACCCGCTCATCTCTAATACTTACCTGTGGTAGATACAATTTGAGTTTATTTAATAACATGGTGCAATGTACACAGATGTGTTAGTAGTGATAGCAACCAATCAGATTACTTCATCTGTGTTAAAGTTCATTTTATTTTATATCTATAGTAGAGATGAACGAGTTCGGTTCCCTGAGACCCGAACCCCCCCAAATTTCACTACCCGAGCCCGGATCCGAGTCAGGTTCGGGTTTTCCCGCCTGACTCGGAAACCAGAACGAGGCAAAACGTCATCATCCCGCTGTTGGATTCTCGCTGGGTTTGGATTACATATAAGTATGGGTAAGGACGTTAACCACCTAGGAACATCTTCCCTTATACGTCACCTGCTGCACATTCATCAGAAGTCAGTGTCAAGTTGTGAAACTTTGGGTAAGAGCGTAAGCAGTCCAATGACACCTAAATCCCTTCTTCCTCTTGTACCCAAGCTCCTGCAAGCCACACCACAAACTCCCTTGACGTCAACTTCCTCCTCAGTCAGGAACGTCAGTAGTCCTGCAGGCCATGTCACTGGCAATACTGAGGAGTCCTCTCCTAACCGGGATTCCTCCGAAGGATCCTTGAGTGGTATGCCTACTGCTGCTGTTGCTGCCGCTGCTGCTGTTGTTGCTGCTGGGAGTCGATCGTCATCCCAGAGGGGAAGTCAGAAGACCATTTGTACTACTTCAACTAAGCAATTGACTGTCCAACAGTCCTTTGTGAGGAAGATGAAATATGACAGCAGTCATCCTGCTGCAAAGTGTATAACTGAGGCCTTGACAGCCATGTTGGTGTTAGATGTTCGTCTGGTATCTGCCATTAGTTCAGTGGGACTTAGAGAATTGTTTGAGGTAGTGTGTCCCCGGTACCAAATCCCATCTAGGTTCCACTTCACTAGGCAGGCGATACAGAGAATGTACAGAGACGTCAGAAAAAGTGTCCTCAATGTTCTAAAAAATGCAGTTGTACCCACTCTCCACTTACCCATGGACATGTAGACAAGTGGAACAGGGCAGACTAAGGACTATATGACTGTGACAGCCCACTGGGTAGATGTATGGCCTCCCGCAGCAACAACAGCAGTGGCACCAGTAGCAGCATCTCGCAAACACCAACTTGTTCCTAGGCAGGCTACGCCATGTATCACCACTTTCCGTAAGAGGCACACCACTGACAACCTCTAACGGAAACTGAGGGACATCATCGCACAATGGCTTACCCCAATTAGACTCTCCTGGGGATTTGTGATATCGGACAACGCCACCAATATTGTGCATGCATTACATCTGGGCAAATTCCAGCACGTCCCATGTTTGCACATACAATTAATTTGGTGGTGCATAATTTTTTGAAAAATAACAGGCGTGCAGGAGATGCTGTCGGTGGCCTGAAACATTGCGGGCCACTTTCGACATTCAGCCACTGCGTGCTGAAGACTGGAGTGCCAGCAAACACTCCTGAACCTGTCCTGCCATCACCTGAAGCAAGAGGTGGTAACGTTGTGGAATTCAACCCTCGATATGCTTCAGTGGATGGAGGAGCAGCAAAAGACCATTCAAGCCTATACATCCATCTACAATATAGGCAAAGGAGGGGAAATGCACCTGACTCAAGCGCAGTGGGGAATGATTTCCGTGTTGTGCAAGGTTCTCCAATCCTTCGAACTTGTCACACGTGAAGTTAGTTCAAACACTGCAAGCTGGAGTCAGGTCATTCCCCTCATCAGGCTT
The DNA here is from genome assembly GCF_028390025.1 of Pseudophryne corroboree. NCBI lineage: Eukaryota > Metazoa > Chordata > Amphibia > Anura > Myobatrachidae > Pseudophryne > Pseudophryne corroboree. The sequence goes on from NC_086452.1 coordinate 369,655,096, forward strand.
TTGCAGAAGCAGCTGGAGAAATTGAAGGAAGAGCTAAGACGGAGCGATTCTGCTAAGTATGTGGGACTTGTGGATGGAGCCCTTCATTCACTTTGCCAGGATTCAAGGGTGGTCAATCTGTGGAAATCAAAGCACTACATTTTGGCCACTGTGCTCGATCCTAGGTTTAAAACCTACGTTGTATCTCTCTTTCCGGCAGACACAAGTCTGTATAGGTTCAGAGACCTGCTGGTGAGAAAATTGTCAAATCAAGCGGAACGTGACCTGTCAACAGCTCCTCCTTCAATTTCTCCCGCAACTGTGGTTGCGAGGAAAACGATAAGATTTCCTAGCCCAGCATCCAAGTAGGCATGTCAGACAGTCCGTACGTATACTGGCAGGAAAAAGAGGCAATTTGGAGGCCCTTGCACAAACTGGCTTTATTTTACCTAAGTTGCACCCCCTCCAGTGTGCACTTCTGAAAGAGTGTTTAGTGCAGCCGGTAACCTTGTCAGTGATCGTGTAGGAGGTTACTTCCACAAAATGTGGAGAAGATGATGTTCATCAAAATGAATTATAAATTCCTCCGGGAAGACCTTTACCAGCAATTGCCTCCAGAAAGTACACAGGGACCTGTGATGGTGGATTCCAGTGGGGATGAATTAATACTCTGTGAGAAGGAGCATGTACACACTGAAAGGGGTGTGGAATCGGAGGATGAGGTCGACATCTTGCCTCTGTAGAGCCGGTCTGTGCAAGGAGAGATTGATTGCTTCTTTTTTGGTGGGGGCCCAAACAAATCAGTCATTTCAGCCACAGTCGTGTGGCAGACCCTGTCACTGAAATGATTGGTTTGTTAAAGTGTGCATGTCCTGTTTATACAACATAAGGGTGGGTGGTAGGGCCCAAGGACAATTCCATCTTGCACCTCTTTTTCTTCTTTGCATCATGTGCTGTTTGGGGACTAGTTTTTTAAAGTGCCATCCTGTCTGACACTGCCGTACAAGTCCAGAGGTACTGCCGTATATGTCCAGGGGTACTGCCGTATATGTCCAGTCCAGTGGTGCTGTCTTGTGCTGCATCAGTCCAGTGGTGGTGTCTTTTGCTGCCATAAGTCCAGTGGTGGTGTCCTGTGCTGTATATTATTTTCTCCAAATAAAAGGCTTATATACATTACTTATATAATTATCCAAATAATTTTTACAGGGTTTGCCCTGTGTGGTGTAGGGGTACGCTCGCCTGTGCTGCATATTATTATAATAGCTCTAAATAAAAGGGTTATTATTATCCAAATTAATTTTACAGGCTTTGCCATCTGTGTGTGGTGTTTAAGGGTAAGCTCTCCTGTGCCACCAATATTGTGCGTGTATTACATCTGGGCAAATGCCAGCACGTCCCATGTTGTTGGTGCCGCACACTTGTGTCGCTTAGCTTAGTCATACAGCTACCTCATTACACCTCTTTTTATTCTTTGCATGATGTGCTGTTTGCGGCCTAGTTTTTTTAAGTGCCATCCTGTCTGCAACTGCAGTGCCACTCCTAGATAGGCCAGTTGTTTGTGCCGCACACTTGTGTCGCTTAGCTTAGTCATACAGCTAGCTCATTGCACCTCTTTTTCTTCTTTGCATGATGTGCTGTTTGGGGCCTAGTTTTTTAAGTGCCATCCTGTCTGCCATTGCAGTGCCACTCCTAGATGGGCCAGGTGTTTGTGCCACACACTTGTGTTGCTTAGCTTAGCTATACAGCTACCGAATTGCACCTCTTTTTCTTCTTTGCATCATGTGCTGTTTGGGGCCTATTTTTTAAATCTGCCATCCTGTCTGCCACTGCAGTGCCACGCCTAGATGGGCCAGGTGTTTGTGCCGCACACTTGTGTCGCTTAGCTTAGTCATCCAGCCACCTAGGTGCAACCTTTTGGAATAAAAACAATATTGTGAGGTGTTCAGAATTGACTGGAAATGAGTGGAAATTAATGTTATTGGGGTTAATAATGCCGTAGGATCAAAATTACCCCCAAATTATGTGATTTTAGCTGTTTTTATGTTTTTTTCAAAAATCATCCAGATCCAAAACCAAAACACGAAAGGGTGGTTTTGGCAAAACCAATCCAGATCTAAAACACGAGCATGGAACCAGAACCAAAACCAAAGATAAAACACGTAAAGTGCCCACCGCACATCTCTAATCTATAGGCAAGTATAACAAACACACTTGTCTGTGGTTGGCTGCGTGTTCTCATTTTGAGGAGGGAGAATCATTACAAGGGGTCATTGTGATACATACCAAGCATTCTAGAGTGGATAAGTTACCCATCGTCTGGCTAACACATATCAAGTATGTTCTGTAAAGTAATAGGAAGATGCAAAGGGCAACTTCTCCACTTATCCACGTCTCCGAACACTAGTAGTCTTGATACATCTCCTCACAAGTAGGTAACTCTATACACCTACTCCATATACTCCAGTGCAACCATCAGACAGCAGTCAGGGTGATGAGCAGATACAAGTACCATGAGGAGACCCTCATCTACCTTGGAGTGCAAGCCAAAGTTTCTTTATGCAAGAAACATGGCAGTCTCAAGAGATACAATGGAAATCAGCCAGGCTTGGCTCATACTACCAGTGTCCTAAGTGATTACTGCTCTAAAATCAGGACACATCGCCAAATTCCTGAGCAATTGAAATATATGTTAAACTAATTCAGACAGACCAAAATGTTTCAGATTGCAGCAGGCTAACCAAGAAAGTACCTGACCATGAACTAAGTGAGCCTCACAATACAACATATGTAGGTTCCAATTTCATGAAATATGCATTTTTCTTTCTTTTTGGAACGTGGGAGGAAACTTAAGGAAGAATAAAGTTACCAGAAAATAAAAGCATCTGTGACGTGAGAGTGTAAACGGAGAACAGTAATAGGACCATCAGAAACTTACAGAAACTTCTAACAATATGAATCCAGACATCACATTTACAGACACATCTAATGACTGCTGCCAGCTACTACAACACTCTAACCACCTTTCAATAAACTGCTACTGTTGATATTACTTCTGCTGGTGGTCATTGCTTTAGCAGGATTAGTAGTGAGGACAGGCACACCGGCAACTGAGCTGTCAGAAATGTTTGAGAATGAATGTATCAAGGATCAGGTTATTATGCCATTTTTAACCACAGTATTATTTACTGCAGACTGCATTAGTCTTAATGAGGCAGATGTATTAAGCCTGGAGAAGTGATAAAGCAGTGATAAAGAAGTGATAAGTGGAAGGTGATAACGCACCAGCCAATCATTACGTGTTTTAAAAAAGAGCTGATTGGCTGGCTCGTTATAACCTTCCACTTATCACTTCTTCTTCACTGCTTTATCGGTTCTCCAGACTTAAAACATCTTCCCCACTATTTGCAAACCGGGCAGCATACAAAAACCACTCCCAGTTTAACCCTTTTAATTGTAACTAACATTTATCTGTAAGATATGACTTTTTGTCACTGATTCTACTATAGTAAAATATATCTTTAAATAAAAGGAAAAGGAGATTTCTAACACTTGCCTTCCTTTACATGTATTATAATTTCCCCCAACTAGCAGGACACAGAGGATCCCGCTAGTGGTGCCTCCTTTGCCTCTTGACTGGTAATCAACTGAGAGCATTCTACATCAGACAAACAGAAGTGGCCTATAATGCAATAGCACCACATATAGGGGGTAATTCCAAGTTGATCGCAGCAGGATTTTTGTTAGCAATTGGGCAAAACCATGGCCCTCATTCCGAGTCGTTCGCTCGGTAATTTTCATCGCATCGCAGTGAAATTCCGCTTAGTACGCATGCGCAATATTCGCACTGCGACTGCGCCAAGTAATTTTACAATGAAGATAGTATTTTTACTCACGGCTTTTTCTTCGCTCCGGCGAACGTAGTGTGATTGACAGGAAATGGGTGTTACTGGGAGGAAACACGGCGTTTTCGGGGCGTGTGGATAAAAACGCTACCGTTTCCGGAAAAAACGCAGGAGTGGCCGGAGAAACGGGGGAGTGTCTGGGCGAACGCTGGGTGTGTTTATGACGTCAAACCAGGAACGACAAGCACTGAACTGATCGCAGATGCCGAGTAAGTCTGAAGCTACTCTGAAACTGCTAAGTAGTTTGTAATCGCAATATTGCGAATACATCGGTCGCAATTTTAAGAAGCTAAGATACACTCCCAGTAGGCGTAGGCTTAGCGTGAGCAACTCTGCTAAATTCGCCTTGCGAGCGATCAACTCGGAATGAGGGCCCATGTGCACTGCAGGGGAGGCAGATATAACATGTGCAGAGAGAGTTAGATTTGGGTGTGGTGTGTTCAATCTGCAATCTAATTTGCAGTGTAAAAATAAAGCAGCCAGTATTTATCCTGCACAGAAATAAAATAACCCACCCAAATCTAACTCTTTCTGCACATGTTATATCTGCCTCCCCTGCAGTGCACATGGTTTTGCCCAATTGCTATCAAAAATCCTGCTGCGATCAACTTGGAATTACCCCCATAGTTCATATGTTATCATAAGGAGAGAGGCAAAAGAACTAAACTTTATGCTTCAGTCACTGGGTTCTTTTGCAAGATAGTACTTGTTAGAGTAACTCCTCTTCTAGATCCTTGTAGCTATTTTTTTTATTATGATCCCTCATACAGGGTAGTCAAATCTATACTGAGTCAAGTAAGGAAGCTTTAACAATTCCTCAGCAAACGCTGGACAAAAGTGTTCCATGGTTGCAATGTTTTACTTGGAGTTAAACTTACCATTGCATTTTCAGTACCTCTGTCTAGATCAGTATTAACTAATCTTGTCAAAGGCATCTTTTTTGTACATTGGGGGTCATTCCGAGTTGTTCGCTCTGTATTTTTTTCTCGCAACGGAGCGATTAGTCGCTAATGCGCATGCGCAATGTCCGCAGTGCGACTGCGCCAAGTAAATTTGCTATGCAGTTAGGTATTTTACTCACGGCATTACGAGGTTTTTTTCTTCGTTCTGGTGATCGTAATGTGATTGACAGGAAGTGGGTGTTTCTGGGCGGAAACTGGCCGTTTTATGGGTGTGTGCGAAAAAACGCTACCGTTTCTGGGAAAAACGCGGGAGTGGCTGGAGAAACGGAGGAGTGTCTGGCCGAACGCTGGGTGTGTTTGTGACGTCAAACCAGGAACGAAACTGACTGAACTGATCGCAGATGCCGAGTAAGTCTGGAGCTACTCAGAAACTGCTAAGAAGTGTCTATTCGCAATTCTGCTAATCTTTCGTTCGCAATTTTGATAAGCTAAGATTCACTCCCAGTAGGCGGCGGCTTAGCGTGTGCAAAGCTGCTAAAAGCAGCTTGCGAGCGAACAACTCGGAATGACCCCCATTGTTTCTTTCAGAGGGAGGCCATAGTTGGGCACGGGTCAACTGCTAGCATCAATAACTGTCTAAACTTATCTTAACTGACTCCTCCCACAGCAACCAATCACATTTTACCTATCATTTAATAGAATGTATAAGATAAATGATAGGTAGAAGCTGGTTAGCTGCAATGCACAATATCTTAGTTTACCTGTATATATAATCCTGCCTTTGTATAATTTGCTAAAAATATCACTTTTCCTGGAACAAAAAAGTTATTTGAAGTAGAATTTAAAGGGCTCCCTATGGGAGAAGTACTGTGAAGCCTTGCTTCTTTTTATTTTGTCAAGTACTAGGTCATCTACTTTAGACCTTAGATGACCTTTCCAATGGATGTGTAAGTAATAAATTGGTTAAAGAGGGTTCTTGGGGTAATGTTATTTATTAAAGGATTTTTCAATTCAGTGTGTGTAATATTTTCATTACAGTACAATACAGGTGCCAGCAGGCACTGTCTGTCAGCGCTTGCTAAAGTGTCAGAATGTCAAGTCAGCTCTTAAAAGTGGGCATGACTTAGCTATTCAGTGGGCTGTATTGCAATTAGGGATGAGCGGGTTTGGTTCCATGAGAACCGAACCCATCCGAATTTGGAGATCAGAGCCTGGTTCTGTGCCAGGCTCAGTTTTCCGAAAATGAAGCAAAATGTAATCATTCCGCTGTTGGATCTCATGTGTTTTGGATTCTATATATAGTCCCGGTGATCGGCGCCATCTTCACTCTGGACTTGGAGAGTGCACTGTATGGACTTGTTCCTTCTGTGTTGTTAGGGAAGGGGAGCAGGAGAGAGCAAAGGGGGGCAGGAGAGAGACGAGGGGGCAGGAGAGAACAGAGGGGTTGTTTTGCAGGAGAGTTGAGTTGGGTGCTTGTGTATATGTGCTGTCACTGTGTTAGGGCTCTGCATAGTAGCATACTGTACCTGTGTATTGGACCAGGTGTTCTCTGTCTATAAGGGGCTGTGTATTGCCATACACAACTGCTATATATACTCTGTGTGTGATCCAACGCAAAAAATATATTTCTATTGGTGCGTCATTCTGACTACTAGTACTGCGGCTGCCGTACACTACTGCTATATATCTGTGTATGATCCAGAGCAAAAAATATATTGCTATTGGTGCATCACTCAGTGAAGACTACTAGTATTGCCGTACACTACTGCTATATATCTGTGTGTGATCCAAAGCAAAAAATATATTTCTATTGGTGCGTCATTCTGACTACTAGTACTGCGGCTGCCGTACACTACTGCTATATATCTGTGTATGATCCAGAGCAAAAAATATATTGCTATTGGTGCATCACTCAGTGAAGACTACTAGTATTGCCGTACACTACTGCTATATATCTGTGTGTGATCCAAAGCAAAAAATATATTTCTATTGGTGCGTCACTCTGACTACTAGTACTGCAGCTGCCGTACACTACTGCTATATACCTGTGTGTGATCCAAAGTAAAAAATGTATTTCTATTGGTGTGTCACTCAGTGACTACTAGTACTGCCATACACTACTGCTATATATCTTCTGTGTGTAATCCAGAGCAAAAAATATACTTCTATTGGTGCATCACTCAGTGACTACTAGTACTGCAGTACACTACTGCTATTTATCCTCACTTGAAATATCAGGAACCACTTACTACTACTAGTGCTACGACTAGTGCTGAAGCTGCTGCCACTAGTCATGACAACAACAGTGCAATGCTGTCAACACCATCGGCTTAGGCCAATGCCCATTGGCGTTCAGGGCATGTAAAATCAAAGAAGAAATATTTTACGGTGATACATCCAAAAATAACATTCAAGTTAGCTAAAGAGAAATGGAAAATTGCCAATATGCCATTCACAAGGAAAGGTTAAGACCTTGGCCTGTGTTTATGACTGGTGGTTCTGTAGCCCTCCTCATTGTAGTAGAGTTAAAAAAATAAAACTTGTTAAGGCACATGAACCAACTGTGGGGTACATTTACTAAGATTCGTATTTTCCAAATTCATGTCCAAGTTCAATCACGAATGACATCGACAGTGTAAAATTGCAACTTTTTGAATTGATTACGATGGATTTACTAAGCTGTCGTATTCGGGTTTTTCTTTTCTTCCGATGTCGATGTCATTCGTGGTTTTTTACCTATTTTTACGGCAGTGATTAGCAAAACACTGCCGACTTTTTTTACAATCAATCTCGGCCGGATCTGTGTGATCCGTGCTGGGGTTTATTTTTTTTTATTTTTTTAATTAAACACTGTAAAATAATTAAAAAAAATGCGTGGGGTCCCCCCTCCTAAGCATAACCAGCCTCGGGCTCTTTGAGCCGATCCTGGTTGCAAAAATATGGTGAAAAAAATGACAGGGGTTCCCCCATATTTAAGCAACCAGCATCGGGCTCTGCGCCTGGTCCTGGTCCCAAAAATACGGGGGACAAAAAGAGTAGGGGTCCCCCGTATTTTTAAAACCAGCACCGGGCTCCACTAGCTGGACAGATAATGCCACAGCCGGGGGTCACTTTGATATAGTGCCCTGCGGCCGTGGCATCAAAAATCCAACTAGTCACCCCTGGCCGGGGTACCCTGGGGGAGTGGGGACCCCTTCAATCAAGGGGTCCCCCCCCCAGCCACCCAAGGGCCAGGGGTGAAGCCCGAGGCTGTCCCCCCCCATCCAATGGGCTGCGGATGGGGAGGCTGATAGCCTTTGTTGTAAAAGAAAAGATATTGTTTTTAGTAGCAGTACTACAAGGCCCAGCAAGCCTCCCCCGCATGCTGGTACTTGGAGAACCACAAGTACCAGCATGCGATGGAAAAACGGGCCCGCTGGTACCTGTAGTACTACTACTAAAAAAATACCCAAAAAAAGACAAGACACACACACCGTGAAAGTATAATTTTATTACATACATACACACATACATACATACTTACCTTAAGTTCCCACGCAGGTCGGTCCTCTTCTCCAGTAGAATCCAAGGGGTACCTGTTGAAGAAATTATACTCACGAGATCCAGGGGTCCAGGCTCCTCGGGAAATCCAGGGGTAATCCACGTACTTGACAAAAAAAACAAAACGGTGTCCCGACCACGAACTGAAAGGGGACCCATGTTTGCACATGGGTCACCTTTCCACGAATGCCAGAAACCCACTTTGACTTCTGTCTAAGTGGGTTTCTTCAGCCAATCAGGGAGCGCCACGTTGTAGCACTCTCCTGATCAGCTGTGTGGTCCTGTCCTCACTGACAGGCAGCACACGGCAGTGTTACAATGTAGCGCCTATGCGCTACATTGTAACCAATGATGGGAACTTTCTGCCCTGCGGTTGACCTAAAGTGACATCACCGCTGAGCAGAAAGTTCCCATCAGTGGTTACAATGTAGCGCATAGGCGCTACATTGTAACACTGCCGTGTGCTGCCTGTCAGTGAGGACAGGACCACACAGCTGATCAGGAGAGTGCTACAACGTGGCGCTCCCTGATTGGCTGAAGAAACCCACTTAGACAGAAGTCAAAGTGGGTTTCTGGCATTCGTGGAAAGGTGACCCATGTGCAAACATGGGTCCCCTTTCAGTTCGTGGTCGGGACACCGTTTTGTTTTTTTTGTCAAGTACGTGGATTACCCCTGGATTTCCCGAGGAGCCTGGACCCCTGGATCTCGTGAGTATAATTTCTTCAACAGGTACCCCTTGGATTCTACTGGAGAAGAGGACCGACCTGCGTGGGAACTTAAGGTAAGTATGTATGTATGTATGTGTGTATGTATTTAATAAAATTATACTTTCACGGTGTGTGTGTCTTGTCTTTTTTTGGGTATTTTTTTAGTAGTAGTACTACAGGTACCAGCGGGCCCGTTTTTCCGCCGCATGCTGGTACTTGTGGTTCTCCAAGTACCAGCATGCGGGGGAGGCTTGCTGGGCCTTGTAGTACTGCTACTAAAAACAATATCTTTTCTTTTACAACAAAGGCTATCAGCCTCCCCATCCGCAGCCCATTGGATGGGGGGGGGACAGCCTCGGGCTTCACCCCAGGCCCTTGGGTGGCTGGGGGGGGGGCCCCTTGATTGAAGGGGTCCCCACTCCCCCAGGGTACCCCGGCCAGGGGTGACTAGTTGGATTTTTGATGCCACGGCCGCAGGGCACTATATCAAAGTGACCCCCGGCTGTGGCATTATCTGTCCAGCTAGTGGAGCCCGGTGCTGGTTTTAAAAATACGGGGGACCCCTACTCTTTTTGTCCCCCGTATTTTTGGAACCAGGACCAGGCGCAGAGCCCGATGCTGGTTGCTTAAATATGGGGGAACCCCTGTCAATTTTTTCCCCATATTTCTGCAACCAGGATCGGCTCAAAGAGCCCGAGGCTGGTTATGCTTAGGAGGGGGGACCCCACGCAATTTTTTATAATAAAATAACAACTTTCCCACCCCTTCCCACTGATATACATGCACGGATCTCATGGATCCCTGCATGCCTATCCAATCACGGGAAAAAAAAGTAGGTCTGTTTTTTTTTAGCACTTTTTTACGAGTTGTAATTTTTCACGGCAGTGTTTGTTTGTTTTTTGCTTTGCACTTCTTAGTAAATGACCGAGATTCATACTTAAACAGCCGCGTTTTGACCGATGGTGTATTCATTCGTAATTTTTTACCTGAACTTGCAAAAAATTACGAATGCCCTCATCACTGCCGTGATTAGTGCTTAGTAAATTACCGAGATGACACTTTGATGAAAAAACGGCATCTCGGTCAAAATCGGGAGCTTAGTAAATTTCCCCCTGTGTGTTCAGAAATATCCCCAACCCCCAAGGAGGGTCCAAGTGTGTCTGCAGTTGCGATGTAAAGGCCTGACCTTTCCAATACTGTACCGGAAGAGGAGGCTCCTTCCACCATTTGCACGCCCTCTGCAAGTGTTGGGAGGAGCAGCGCCAGTCAACGTGTTGACATTAAGATTAAGGATGCTTCTGTGGAATTTCACCAGAATGAGGATTATTAATCCTTTGCAAGGGTGATGAAGCATGACAGCATTCACCCAGTTGCACAGCGGATTACTGATGTCATAACAACTATGCTGGTATTGGACGAGCATCCAGTATCCACCATTAATGCAGTGGGTTTTAGACAGTTGATTGAGGTCCTGTGTCCCTGGTACCAAATCCCATCTATATTTCACTTCACTAGACAAGCAATTCACAGCCATGCTGATGACGATGATGACATCTTGCCTATGTAGAGTCAGTTTGTGCACTGCCCATGGTTTTTTGGGGGGCCCAAACAAACCAATAATTTCAGCCACAAGCGGCAGTCCCTATCACTGAAATTATTGGTTTGTTAAACTGTGCATGTCCTGTTTAATATATGCAACATAAGGGTGGGTGGGAGGTCCCAAGGACCAAAGCTGTAACTAGACATTTTGGCGCTGTGTGCAAGAAACGGCATCAGTGCACCCCCTTTATGCAAAATAGGGGCAGTGTGCGCCGCAGGCGCACGTGAAAAATATAGAGGCATGGCTTCATGGAGAAGGGGTGTAGCCACAAAATAATACCAATTCATATTACGGTGCATAGTAGTGTCCATTATTCAAATTACGCCGCACAGTTGCGCCACTACACCAGGTAGAGCCCCTTTTACACATTACGGCAGACAGCATCCTCTTTTTTACACATTACGGCAGCCAGTCCCCCTTTTTACACATTACAGCAGACAGCGTCCCCTTTTTACACATTACGGCAGACAGCATCCCCCTTTTTACACATTACAGCAGACAGCATCCCCTTTTTACACATTACGGCAGACAGAATCCCGTTTTTACACATTACGGCAGCCAGTCCCCCTTTTTACACATTACGGCAGACAGCGTCCCCTTTTTACACATTACGGCAGCCAGTCCCCCTTTTTACATATTACGCCAGAAAGCGTCCTCCTTTTTAGACATTACGGCAGACAGTGTCCCCCTTTTTACACATTACGGCAGACAGCGTCCCTTTTTTACCCATTATGGCAGACAGTCCCCTTTTTACACATTATGGCAGGTGGAGCCCCCTTTTACTCATTACGGCAGCAGAGCACCTTACAGCCCCCCTACCCTTAGGCTGTAATGTAGTGTACTGTAGTGTAGTGTACTTTAGTGTAGTGTAATGTAGTATAGTGTACTTTAGTGTAATGTAGTGTAGTGTACTTTAGTGTAGTGTACTGTAGTGTAATGTAGTGTAGTGTACTTTAGTGTAGTGTAATGTAGTGTAGTGTACTTTAATGTAGTGTACTTTAGTGTAATGTAGTGTAGTGTAGTGTAGTGTAGTGTGTGGGCAGCAAATTACATGATTTCTCCTTCTTCCTGTAGCTGTGCAGCTGCCGGCTCCTGACCCAGCGCTCCCTCTGTACACTGCACTGCAGGCCAAGAGAGGGGGCGGGCTGCGGGAGCGCTGTACACGGGGGCCGATGGAGAAGGGGCCGTATGAGCACAGTACACAGGGGCCAAGAGAGGGGGCGGGCCGCGGGAGCGCAGAAGACCCGGGATGGACAGTGGGAGCGCTCTAACTAGGTGTGCGCTGTGGGTAATGCCCTTTCTGCACACACCTAGTTACGGCACTGGAGCCAACTTTATTTTTGGTATCATACCTTGTGTATTCTGCAGGAGAGCACTGGGGGAAACTATCATGGTGATATATAGATCACTGTAAAGTCCTTTATTTTAACTGCACAAAACGTTTTTCCCCAAACAGGTCATAACACTTTTTAAATGATCAAATCATGAAAACAGCTAATTAACACTGATTTAGTATCATTTTACCAACATATATGCTTATAAAATTCAGAAAAAAATTAAAAAAATATTAGTTAAGTGGCTAAAGACCAAAAACTCCCCGACTACTATTCCATAGAGCACAGCACAGATGAGGATAAGTAGCGGTTAGCAAAACACAGCGCTGTCGCACAATGTTCTAGCTAGACCAGACCCTACCAGCAGTGTGAGCGCCTATGCTCCCTAGACATACACACCTACATCACTACAACACATTTGGACTGGAGAATAGACAGCGTGTGCTCTGTGTGTGTGTGAGATAGCCACAGCTCGTGTTCTGGGGAGTACATGGACGGCTGTGCCACGGGAGAGGGGGCGGGCCGCCGGAGCGCTGGGGGAATATGCGCTATAACTAGGTGTGCACTCTGGGCAATGCCCCTTCTGCACACACCTAGTTACGGCGCTGCCAAGGACAATTCCATGTTGCACCTCTTTTATGTGCTCTTTGGAGCATTTGTGGGCATAGTTTATAAAACTGCCATCCTGTCTGCCACTGTAGTGTCACTGCTAGATGTGCCACGTGTTTGTGCCGCCCACTACTGTCTCTTAGCTTAATCATCCAGCTACCTCAGTGCAACCTTTTGGCCTAAAAACAATATTGTGAGTTGTGATGTGTTCAGAAAAGACTGGAAATGAGTGGAAATGAATGTAATTGAGGTTAATTATACTGTAGGCACATAAACACCCCCAAATTCTGTTATTTTAGCTGTTTTCATAATTTTTTTAAATAAATTACAGATTCAAACCAAAACCGCAAGGGTGGTTTTGGCAAAACCAATCCAGATCCAAAGCACGAAGTAGATCTAGATCCAAAACCAAAACACAAAACACAAAAAAATGGCCAGGTGCACACACCTAATTACAATAATAAGGAAGAATGCTAATTCTAATATTATTATTTATTAGTCTCACACCGACGACCGCATGGATGTGGGGAATAGCCCTAGTGCTTTCAGCAAAATGCTGGTTGTCCCCAGGGTGCACTGTACTTCTCTATGGATTCTGACCAGTCCATGGCTGGTTGGAACTATGGCAGGGATACTCCATGCTGAGAGTCCCCCTGCTATTGTGCAACGGTCCCTGGCTGATATACAGATGTAGCCACCTTTATCTTGAGTGGCTGAGGCGTTTGTCCCGTTCGAGCATACGCAGCGTACTGGGGCGTAGCGAGGCGCGCCTAGTCACAGAGAGGCTATCTAATCGCACGGAGACAGACATTTGACGTTTGGCGTTACCTGTACATGTAATACCTGCGATCATCCACCAGATGTCGCTTTTTACAATCACCACTGTGCATGCGTGTGGGCTCCCGTAAAATATAATACTGAAATACTGTACAGTACTGTATAGTAAGGACTACTTTACTAGTGCAACCTAAAACCAGTAGTGTACACTGACGCAAATGGACGTGTTAGAAGTTCATTATTGCCTAATGATATTAGGAATATTGTACAGTATGTTAGCATCCTAATCCCGTAGCCATTTGTCTTAATCAAAACTAATGGATTTATTCATCTGTCTGCGGCGAAGTGGTGAAGTGTTCCACTTCCTACAGTATACTCAGAGTCCCGTGTTCGATTCCTAAAGTACAGTACGAACGCATGTTAGTTTTTTCCAGACACTTTATAATTTTTTTTAATCACATAAACCAGGGCAAAGCTGCAGCAGATGTACTGTTAAGGTTCTATGCACCATACGGTACACATACAATTCTGTAGCAGGGCAGACTCAATTGAAATGGCTACTGCCTGTGACTCCATGGAGGCTCTCAGCTATGGAGCGAGTGATGACATAGATTTTGCGGACAACGGGGCAGTGCTGAAGGTGCGTCACAATCCCCTCGCTAAAATACATAGGGGTGAGGTCTATGCACATTATGGTACACCGGACTTGATCGCATAGCACACTGTCAAAATGGCCGTCGCTCCTGAACCCCCACTACGTGGCAGCCAGCGCTCGAAGATGGAGTGAGAGATAGTAGTGGAGTGAGAGATACAGTAGCAGTAGTTTTGAAGGCTATGGGGCAATGCTGAAGAAGCGTCACAATCCCCTCGCCAAAGCGATAGGGATAAGCGAGGTCTATCATTGTGGTACACCGGACTTGATCGCATAGCACACTGTCAAAATGTCCGTCGCCCCTGAACCCCCACTACGTGGCAGCCAGCGCTCGGAGATGGAGTGAGAGATAGTAGTGGAGTGAGAGATACAATAGCAGTAGTTTTGAAGGCTATGGGGCAATGCTGAAGAAGCGTCACAATCCCCTTCCATTGGATGCACAGTATTAGAGACAAAAAAAATATATTAAAGTGAATGTCACGGGAACACATAAACAAAAAAAAAGGCTGGCACTTCCTTCCCATTGGTGATGGTTTATGCCGTAGGGGACTTGGACGCTCATATAATTGCATTTCAAAGCCACAGTATTTCCCATCGTCTCCCCCTACCCCCATCGCCCTTCCCCCCCTGGGAGCCTGCACAGATCATGCAGTGGACAGAGAGGGAATTCAGGTCCCTGTGCAATACACGAACGCTGAAAATCTACAGTACTGTTTTGCTCAACTCATTGCCGCTGTGTAGTTGCATTTAGCGTAAATAATCGCTCCTGCAGATGTACTCTGATTTATATGTAACTTGTGTGCACCCTTCCATTGACTGTCTTACAATGAAAATAACATAATACAGTATATTATTACAATAAACAAAACAAAAACATCCGGTCTCGAACCCTGGACCCCCAGCGTGGGAGGTGGGAGCCTTCATCGCTAGCCCACGACGCCCGCTGAGGATTCCCAATTTCATGTGTGAAAGTACAGCAAGCAGCGCCCTGCCCCCTCCCCATTGGTGTTGGTTTATGCCTTAGGGGACACGGACGCTCGCATTTGTAAAGCACAGTCTTTCCCATCGTCTCCCCCTACCCCCATCGCCTTTCCCCCCTGGGAGCCTACAATACTGTTTTGCTCACTCAGAATACACTCAATTCTACTCATTGCCGCTGGGTAGTGGCATTTAGCGTAAAGAATCGCTCCTGCAGATCTACTCTGATTTATGTGAAACTTGTGTGCATCCTTCCATTGGATGCACAGTATTAGAGACAAAAAAAATATATTAAAGTGAATGTCACGGGAACACATAAACAAAAAAAAAAAGGCTGGCACTTCCTTCCCATTGGTGATGGTTTATGCCGTAGGGGACTCGGACGCTCATATAATTGTATTTCAAAGCCACGGTATTTCCCATCGTCTCCCCCTACCCCCATTGCCCTTCCCCCCTGGGAGCCTGCACAGATCATGCAGTGGACAGGGAGGGAATTCAGGTCCCTGTGCAATACACGAACGCTGAAAATCTACAGTACTGTTTTGCTCAACTCATTGCCGCTGTGTAGTTGCATTTAGCGTAAAGAATCGCTCCTGCAGATGTACTCTGATTTATATGTAACTTGTGTGCACCCTTCCATTGACTGTCTTACAATGAAAATAACATAATACAGTATATTATTACAATAAACAAAAAAAAAAACATCCGGTCTCGAACCCTGGACCCCCAGCGTGGGAGGTGGGAGCCTTCATCGCTAGCCCACGACGCCCGCTGAGGATTCCCAATTTCATGTGTGAAAGTACAGCAAGCAGCGCCCTGCCCCCTCCCCATTGGTGTTGGTTTATGCCTTAGGGGACACGGACGCTCGCATTTGTAAAGCACAGTCTTTCCCATCGTCTCCCACTAGCCCATACCCAGACGCTCATTTACTGTACATGTATTTTAAAAGCACGGTGTTTATACATTGTATTGTGTGTTTATACTTTGTATTGTACATTCTTCCTTTTACACAATTACTGTAGTTGCGTCTCCATACAGTACAGTAGGTCACCATCTTTTTCCTCCCGTTACGCCTACAGTATTGACATTACAGTCGTCACTGACCAATTGCCAGAGCTGTAGATCAATCCGCCGCTATACTGTATGATCGAAAGTACTGGATTAGTGGAGCATTAGCCACCCAGTGGTGGAGATGTGTAATGCATGCTGAGTATCTAGGGGGTCATTCCGAGTTGTTCGCTCTGTAAATTTCATCGCATCGCAGCGATTTTCCGCTTAGTGCGCATGCGCAATGTTCGCACTGCGACTGCGCCAAGTAAATTTGCTATGCAGTTAGGAATTTTACTCACAGCTTTTTCATCGTTCAGGCGATCGTAATGTGATTGACAGGAAGAGGGTGTTTCTGGGCGGAAACAGGCCGTTTTATGGGCGTGTGAGAAAAAACGCTACCGTTTCTGGGAAAAACGCGTGAGTGGCTGTAGAAACGGAGGAGTGGCTGGGCGAACGCTGGGTGTGTTTGTGACGTCAAACCAGGAACGACAAGCTCTGAACTGATCGCAGATGCCGAGTAAGTCTGGAGCTACTCAGAAACTGCACAGAGATGTCTTTTCGCAATATTGCGAATCTTTCGTTCGCAATTTTACTATGCTAAGATTCACTCCCAGTAGGCTTAGCGTGTGCAAAGCTGCTAAAAACGGCTTGCGAGCGAACAACTCGGAATGACCCCCCTAGACCGCCTCAACGCGTCTGCCTGCGATTAAACTCAGCTATCGCCCTAGCGTGTCTAGACGGCCGTCTAGCTGGAGAATCGGTCAAGATGAAGGTGGCTACATCTGTAGCTGGCAGTGAAAATCAGCAGTACCCCATGCCGTTTTGGATGAAGTAGTTTGGACAAAATGCATTCGGTGGCCTCCCACATATCAGTCATTGGTTTTGGAGTTGGATCTTTTGGATGATTCAGCTTGTTGCTAAATCTGATAAGCCTGATGTTATTTGTTTTTTATGAGTATATTTTAATTAGAGTTTTTATTGATGATAACGTACTTTTGGAGCATTTCTTTTATTTACTATCCTTCCTAACTGTCATTTGGTTGGAGAACAGCGATGGAAGCACTTTGGTGAATTCAGATAAGCCTTACTATCAAGTTTGCAAAAGTAGTATTTAAATTTGTCTGTTTCCATTACTAGTTCCCGTTTGCTGTGGTGTACTGTGAACACTCTTGTCTTTTTTTGTAGGCGTTTAGGTCTATGTACTAAGCCTTGGAGACAGATAAAGTGGACGGGGATAAAGTACCAACCAACCAGCTTTTAAATTATTATTTTTCAAACACAGCCTATAAAAATAAGATTTTACTTACCGGTAAATCTATTTCTCGTAGTCCATAGTGGATGCTGGGGACTCCGTAAGGACCATGGGGAATAGACGGGCTCCGCAGGAGACAGGGCACTTTAAGAAAGAATTTGGATACTGGTGTGCTCTGGCTCCTCCCTCTATGTCCCTCCTCCAGACCTCAGTTAGAGAAACTGTGCCCGGAAGAGCTGACAGTACAAGGAAAGGATTTTGGAATCCAGGGCAAGACTCATACCAGTCACACCAATCACACCGTATAACTTGTGATAAACTTACCTAGTTAACAGTCTGAACAACAACGGAGCATCAGATCAACCCTGATGCAACCACAACATAACCCTTATTTAAGCAATAACTATATACAAGTATTGCAGAAGAAGTCCGCACTTGGGACGGGCGCCCAGCATCCACTACGGACTACGAGAAATAGATTTACCGGTAAGTAAAATCTTATTTTCTCTAACGTCCTAGTGGATGCTGGGGACTCTGTAAGGACCATGGGGATTACACCAAAGCTCCCAAACGGGCCGGAGAGTGCGGATGACTCTGCAGCACCGAATGAGCAAGCCAGGGTATCAAACTTGTAAAACTTTGCCAAAGTGTTTGAACCTGACCAAGTAGCTGCCCGGCAAAGCTGTAATGCCGAGACCCCTCGGGCAGCCGCCCAAGAAGAGCCCACCTTCTTTGTGGAGTGGGCTTTTACTGATTTTGGAAGTGGCAATCCAGCCGCAGAATGAGCCTGCTGAATCGTGTTACAGATCCAGCGAGCAATAGTTTGCTTTGAAGCAGGAGCACCCAGCTTGTTGGATGCATACGGGATAAACAGCGACTCAGTTTTCCTGACTCTAGCCGTTCTGGCTACCTAAACCTTCAAAGCCCTGACCACATCCAGCAACTCGGAATCCTCCAAGTCACGAGTAGCCACAGGCACCACAATAGGTTGGTTCATATGAAAAGATGACACCACTTTTGGCAGAAATTGTGGACGGGTCCGCAATTCTGCCCTGTCCATATGGAAAACCAGATAGGGGCTTTTAAGTGACAAAGCCGCTAATTCTGACACACGCCTAGCTGAAGCCAAGGTCAATAGCATGACCACCTTCCACGTGAGATTTTTTAACTCCACGGTTTTGAGTGGCTCAAACCAGTGTGACTTCAGGAAACTCAACACCACGTTAAGATCCCAAGGTGCCACTGGAGGCACAAAAGGGGGCTAAATATGCAGCACTCCCTTTACAGCGTCTGAACTTCAGGAAGAGAAGCCAGTTCTTTTTGCAAGAAAATGGATAGGACCAAAATCTGGACCTTAATGGAACCCAATTTCAGGCCCAAAGTCACTCCCGACTGTAGGAAGTGAAGGAAACGGCCCAGCTGGAATTCCTCCGTAGGGGCATTCCTGGCCTCACACCAAGCAACATATTTTCGCCATATACGGTGATAATGTTGAGCCGTCACATCCGTCCTAGCCTCTATCAGCGTAGGAATGACCTCATCCGGAATGCCTTTTTCTGCTAGGATCCGGCGTTCAACCGCCATGCCATCAAACGCAGCCGCGGTAAGTCTTGGAACAGACAGGGCCCCTGTTGCACAAGTCCTGTCTTAGAGGCAGAGGCCACGGGTCCTCTGTGAGCATTTCTTGTAGATCTGGATACCAAGTCCTTCTTGGCTAATCCGGAACAAAGAGTATTGTTCTCACTCCTCTTTTCCTTATGATTCCCAGCACCTTGGGTATGAGAGGAAGAGGAGGAAATACATAGACCGACGGGAACACCCACGGTGTCACCAGTGCGTCCACAGCTATCGCCTGAGGGTCTCTTGACCTGGCGCAATATCTCTGCAGCTTTCTGTTGAGGCGGGATGCCATCATGTCCACCTGTGGCAGTTCCCACCGACTTGCAATCTGCATGAAGACTTCTTGATGAAGTCCCCACTCTCCCGGGTGGTGGTCGTGCCTGCTGAGGAAGTCTGCTTCCCAGTTGTCCACTCCCGGAATGAACACTGCTGACAGTGTGCTTATGTGATTCTCCACCCAGCGAAGAATTCTGGTGGCTTCTACCATCGCCACCCTGCTCCTTGTGCCGCCTTGGCGGTTTACATGAGCCACTGCGGTGATATTGTCTGACTGAAACAGAACCGGTTGGTCGCGAAGCAGGGTCTCCGCTTGACTTAGGGCGTTGTATATGGCCCTTAGTTCCAGGATATTGATGTGAAGGCCAGTCTCCTGCCTTGACCATAGCCCTTGGAAATTTCTTCCCTGTGTGACTGCCCCCCACCCTCAGAGGCTTGCATCCGTGGTCACCAGGACCCAGTCCTGAATGCTGAATCTGCGACCTTCGAGAAGGTGAGCACTCTGCAGCCACCACAGGAGAGACACCCTGGCCCTGGGGGATAGGGTGATTAACCGATGCATCTGAAGATGTGATCCGGACCACTTGTCCAGTAAGTCCCATTGGAAGGTCCTCGCATGGAACATGTCGAAGGGAATGGTCTGGTATGATGCCACCCTCCTTCCCAGGACTCGAGTGCAGTGATGCACTGACACCTGTTTTGGTTTTAATAGATTCCTGACTAGTGTCACGAGCTCCTGAGCTCTCTCTATCGGGAGATAAACCCTTTTCTGGTCTGTGCCTAGGAGAGGCAGATGAGCTGTAGGAACCAACTGCGACTTTGGAATATATAGAATCCAGCCGTGTTGCCGTTACACTTCCAGAGAAAGTGATACGCTGTTCAGCAACTGCTCTCTTGATCTCGCTTTTATGAGGAGATCGTCCAAGTACGGGATAATAGTGACACCTTGCTTCCGCAGGAGCACCATCATTTCCGCCATTACCCTGGTGAATATTCTCGGGGCCGTGGAGAGACCAAACGGCAACGTCTGAAATTGGTAATGACAATCCCGTACCGCAATTCTGATGAGGTGGATAAATGGGGACATGAAGGTATGCATCCTTTATGTCCAGAGTCACCATAAAATCTCCCCCTTTCAGTCTTGCAATGACCGCTCTTAGCGATTCCATCTTGAACTTGAACCTTTTCAGGTATATGTTCAGGGATTTTAAATTCAATATGGGTCTGACCGAACCGTCTGGTTTCGGGACTACAACATGGTCGAATAATAACCCCCTCCTTGTTGAAGGAGGGGAACCTTGACCACCACCAGTTGAAGATACAATTTGTGAATTGCAGTTAACACTGTTTCCCTCTCGTGTGGGGAAGCCGGCAGGGCCGTCGGTGAGGGGGCATCTTCTCAAAGTCCAGCTTGTATCCCTGAGACACAATATCTATTGCCCAGGAATCTAACAGGGAGTGAACCCACTTGTGGCTGAACTTACGAAGGCGTGCCCCGACCGGGCCTAGCTCCGCCTGTGGAGCCCCAGCGACATGCGGTGGATTTTTGTAGAGGCCGGGGAGGACTTCTGTTCCTGGGAACTAGCTGTGTTGTGCAGCTTCTTTCCTCTGCCCCCGCCTCTGGCAAGAAAGGACGCACCTCAAACTTTCTTGTTTCTTTATTCGAAAGGCTGCATTTGATAATGTCGTGCTTTCCTAGACTGTGCAGGAATATAAGGCAAAATATCAGAATTACCAGCTATAGCTGTGGAGACCAGGTCCAAGAACCCTTCTCCACACAATCCTCAGCCTTCCATATGCCTCTTAAGTCAGCATCATCTGTCCATTGCATATTCTACAGGACACGTCAAGCAGAAATCGACATAGCTTTGACTCCAGGACCCAGTATACTCATGTCTCTTTGGGCATGTTTTATATATATATACATATCTCTTAAGACAGCATCTTTAATATATATATATATATATATATATATCTCTATATATACATATATATATATATATCTTTATGCATACTAGGGTCTCAATCTCTGCTGATAAGGTACCTGTCCACGCTGCCACAGCGCTATAAACCCATGCCGACACAAACGCCGGTCTGAGTAGTGTACCAGAATGTGCACGCTATCTGCAGGATCCCTGAGAATAGCTGTTACGTCAGGGCTACCTTTTGGGCAAATGTGACACCCTAGGGGAAGATTCCCATCATATCCTGGCCCTAGTGGGGAAAGGATACTGCCTGAGAATTCTTTGTGGGAAACTGCAGTCTCTTGTCTGGAGATTCCCGCTCTTTTTTCATCATGAGAAGAGGGAAATTTACCTCAGCTTTCTTCCCCTTAAACATGTGTACCCTTGTGTCAGGGACAGATGAGTCATCAGTGATATGCAAATCATCTTTTATTACAATAATCATATATTGAATACTTTTCTGCCATTTTGGCTGTAACTTTGCATTATCGTAGTCGACACTGGAGTCAAACTCCGTGTCGATATCAGTGTCTATTATTTTGGATAGTGAGCATTGAGAGACTCTAAAGGTCTCTGCGACATAGGGACAGACATGGGTAGATTTCCTGTCTGTTCTCTAATCTTTTGTGCAATAAATTTACCTTAGCACTTAATTACACATATCCAAACAGGTGTCGGCGTTGTCGACGGAGACACCCTCTCACACACATATTTGCCCCATCTCCTCCTTAGGGGAGCCTTTTACCTCAGACATGTCGACACACACGTACCGACAGACACACCACACACTCAGGGAATGCTCATCTGAAGACAATTTCCCCATAAGGCCCTTTGGAGAGACAGAGAGAGAGTATGCCAGCACACACCCCAGCGCTATTAACCCAGAAATAACACAGTAACTTAATGTTAACCCAGTAGCTGCTGCTTATATTGATTTTTGCGCCTAATTATGTGCCCCCCCTCTCTTTTTACCCTCTTCTATCGTGTAACTGCAGGGGAGAGACTGGGGAGCTTCCTCTCAGCGGTGCTGTGGAGAAAAAGCATGGCGCTGGTGAGTGCTGAGGAAGAAGCCCCGCCCCCTCAGCGGCGGGCTTCTGTCCCGCGTTTCTGTGTAAAAATAGGGCGGGGGCCCATGCATATATACAGTGCCCAACTGTATATATGCCCACTTTTGCCAAGAGGTCTCTAATTGCTGCCCAGTGCACCCCCCCCCTGCGCCCTGCACCCTACAGTGACCAGAGTATGTGGGTTTAGTGTGGGAGCAATGGCGCACAGCTGCAGTGCTGTGCGCTACCTCATATGAAGACTGGAGTCTTCTGCCGCCGATTTCGAAGTCTTCTTGCTTCTGTCACCGGCTTCTGTCTTCCGGCTCTGCGAGGGGGACGGCGGCACGGCTCCGGGATCGGACGACCAAGGGTGCGATCCTGTGTATGATCCCTCTGGAGCTAATGGTGTCCAGTAGCCTAAGAAGCAGGACCTACCTTCAGTGAGTAGGGCTGCTTCTCTCCCCTCAGTCCCACGTAGCAGAGAGTCTGTTGCCAGCAGATCTTTCTGAAAATAAAAAAACCTAACAAAATACTTTCTTTTTAGCAAGCTCAGGAGAGCTCACTAAGTTGCAACCAGCTCGTCCGGGCACAGATTCAAAACTGAGGTCTGGAGGAGGGACATAGAGGGAGGAGCCAGAGCACACCAGTATTCAAATTCTTTCTTAAAGTGCCCTGTCTCCTGCGGAGCCCGTCTATTCCCCATGGTCCTTACGGAGTCCCCAGCATCCACTAGGACGTTAGAGAAATATAAAATGTCAGTTAGGAGCTGATTGGCTGGTACTTTATCTTCGTCCACTTAATCTCTCTACAAGGCTTAGTACATTGGGGGTCATTCCGACCTGATCACTAGCAGGCTACTTTTAGCACTGCTGCGATCCGGTATGGTCGGTGCCTACAAGGGGAGGGGGTTAAGGCTTTGCAGGGCTGCGATCCGCTGTGCAGAGACTGCACAAACAAAACGTTTGTGCAGTCTCTGCATAGCTCAAGACTTACTCAGCCGCTGCGACGATCTTTCCTGTAGCTGACATCAGGATCCATCCCCTCAGTTTTCTTTGGCCCTCCCAGAAAGCGGTCAGTTTCCTCCGCCGGCCGGCCTCTTCCTGTCAATCTTCTTGCGTTCGCCGCTGCAAATGCTTTCTTCGGTATTCTCGTCACTGCCCGGCGAGCAATTATGCGCCTGTGCATTGCCGCCCGTGCGCATGCGCAATTCAGACCTGTTCGCACAGCTGTGAAAAAAAACAGCGTGCGAACGGGTCAGAATGACCCCCATAGACACTTTAGTCTGGAATACTCAGCTGGTGACTATTGCACAAAGTGGAGCTGCCACCTAATAAAGAGATAAAGAGATGATGACTATGGGGGTAATTCAGACCTGATCACTAAGGTGCGTTTTTTGCATCGCTGCGATCAGATAGTCGCCGCCTACAGGAGGAGGGGGAATTCGCTGTGCAGAGAAGCGATCGCATGTGCAGAAGAGCTACACAAAGAGCAGTTAGTGCAGTCTCTGCACAACCCAGGACTTACTCAGCCACTGCGATGATCGGAGCTGAAGCTGACGTCATGAATCATCCCACAAAATGCCGTGTCCATCCTGCTTTTTTCCAGACACTCCCTAGAAACGGTCAGTTGCCACCCACAAACGCCCTCTTCCTGTCAATTTTCTTCCGACCGCCAGTGCGATCGGATTTTTCACACCATCCTGTCGCTGCCCATCGCTCCCCGTCACTGAGGACCATCATGCCTGTGCATTGCGGTGCATACGCATGCGCAGTTCAGACCTGATCGCCCGCTGAGCGAAAATGCACAGCAGCGATCAGGCCTGAATTAGCCCCTATATTGGGAGTGATAAGCAATAGAAAGGGCATCCTAAAGTTCTGTTCCTTATATAGTATCATTAAGGGGGTCATTCTGACCTGATCGCACGCTGCCGTTTTTTGCTGCGCAGCGATCAGGTCACTACTGCACATGCATATGCACCGCAATGCGCAGGCGCATCGTATGGGTACATAGCGGATCATTGCTGGGCGATGGATTTAACGAAGAGTCCATTCGTACAGCCGATCGCAAGAAGATTGACAGGAAGAAGGCGTTATGGGTGTTAACTGAGCGTTTTCAGGGAGTGGTTGGAAAAATGCAGGCATGTCCAAGCGTTTGTAGGGCGGGTGTCTGACGTCAATTCCGGGACCAGACAAGCTGAAATGATCGCAGCGGCTGAGTAAGTTCAGACCTACTCAGAAACTGCATAAACTATTTTTGTAGTGCTCGGCTGCACAGGTGTTTGCACACTTGCAAAGCTAAAAATACACTCCCCCGTGGGAGGCGACTATGCGTTTGCACGGCTGCAAAAAGTAGCGAGCGATCGATCAATTCAGAATGACCCCCTAAGGCCAGAGTCCAGTAATACAGACCTTTTAGAAAGGTTTTGGACATAGCAGATGTTTTCATTCCTGTTCATTTATAGCAAATTGTTAACAGACATGGATAAATGTTACTGTTATATCAGCTGCATCTGAAACCCACATGTCAGTCAATTTGTCTTTTAATGTACAATGGAAATCACTGTTATGATATCATGGTCATCTCTTGTAGCTGAATTTGTAGAAGTGGTTATATATATAAATAAATACATTTAATTTCTTTATGATCATGGTTCTTTATTTTGGGCATCAACTATCCTTGTTGGTGGATAGATATCCATATGGGCTAGGCTTGAAGTTAATAACAAACAGGCCTAGATTTATCAAGCCTTGGAGGGTGATAAATTGCACAGTAATAGTATCAACCAACCAGCTCCTAACTGCCATGTTACAGGCTGTGTTTGAAAAATGACAGGAGCTGATTAGTTTGTACTATATCACCGTGCAATTTATCACTCTCCAAGACTTGATAAATCTGGGCCTTAGTAAGTTAGGAGCTGGTTGGTTGGTACTTCATCACTGTGTGTAACCCCTCTATTCACCCAGGGGTACCATGTATCACCGCCCAGTGCCTCCACCTAAACTATTTGGGATTTTGGTATATCTCCCCGGCTAGTTTAGGACTGCCGTTTGTGACTGTGTTGGAGTAATTTCCACCCAGTACACCAATCCAATTACCCCAGTACACCCTCTACAGGAGGAGTGAATAGTGTTTTAATATGATGAATTGCTTAATAATAAAGTACCTCATATCACGGTGTTACCTTTTACACCTTCTATTTCTTCGTTGCAGGTTCTTCCTTGGATGTGGAAACAACGTCACCGGTAAGTATTCTTAAGGTTATTTTATTACCAACAGGTTTAATTCTACAACAATTTGGGTTATATTGATGGTACTAACAACATAACATATAATACATATACTGAAAAAAATATTCCACCTATACAATCAGTAATGCATGCAAGACATAAAAACTGTGGGTGAAACCAAAATTTTTTACCTAGAGTGACCCGGGTACTCATACATGAATTATATATATACTCAGTTACTTGGGCCCACGGTTGTAGTGTGCACACTGCAGTTCATTACGATTATGATAGAATTGTATCATTAAATATAGGTCTGTTAGACAGTATACTTTCCAAGCTGCAAATTATATTAGAAGTCTAATGGGTTCACCGCTCCTATTGTTACTCCCGTGCAATTGAAGTGGCTTTCCCTTTAAATTTGGCTGGTCCTCCTTCCTTCTGCTATTGGGCTGGCTTGAAGGGTATTTAATTGAATAATACAGACCCGCATTCAGGGAGTCCTTCAGTGGTACTCTGTGTTCCTAGTCTTTTATACTCAACTCTTTCTCTGAGTCCTCATCAGAGCTGTACTATTACTGAAGATATCTTGTTTTCTGGAGCTAGACTTTGGTTAACCAGTAATGACCCTGGTTATACGCAATAGGATCCTATGCACTATCCACTAGTGGGTTATATGCACGGACAGTATCCATAAATATTGACTGTTAAGGTATTCAGGTTCAGGCAACATCACTGAGTAGCGCAGATTCCTCCTCCTCTCACCATCTCGTTAAGTAGTAGTATAATTGGAGAAATTATAATTTCTCGAATATAGTTCAAATAGTCTGGTGTATTATGATTCTACTGTTTTGGGCACTCCTCATCTGATTTTAATGGTTTAGTAGTCTACAGATGATTACCAGCACTCTATGGCAGTCATGTGAGAACAGCAGGGAACAGCAGATTATACTCTTGGTACCTAATAGGAGTGTTAAATATGTTTGGCAATAATAGCTTCCTCCTGACAGTTTCTAGTCC
Source organism: Pseudophryne corroboree (assembly GCF_028390025.1). NCBI lineage: Eukaryota > Metazoa > Chordata > Amphibia > Anura > Myobatrachidae > Pseudophryne > Pseudophryne corroboree. The sequence goes on from NC_086452.1 coordinate 369,681,529, forward strand.
TGTCACCTTTACATCATGAGCTCAGATAGGTGCTATACCTGTGTGCAGTGTGGCTGTATTAAACACTTACGTATTCATCTGTCAGCCTGAAAGGTGAATAGCCTCTCCCTCGACTCCTCCTCCCAACTCAATTATTGGCCAGGACAGCTGCCCTTCAGTCTCTATGAGGCTGTGTCCTCTATCCAGCAGCTCCGGAGGGTCGCGTCGCTCTTAGTATCCCAGCCGCACCTCCCTCCTAGCTCTCTGCCTTGCCAGTACGTACCGCCCACTCACTTAGGAGGCGGACTTCAATGCGGCTTCTGACGGGTCATAGACGAGATCCACCCGCCTCTGTTCGGCTTACAGCGGATCGATCAATGCGGGTGGCAGGGAGCTTCGTGGATACACTCCCCCAAATCTTTCCGTAAGTTCACCTCTCCTTTATCGTCCGGTGCTCACACCTCCGCTGCTGCTCTGTCTCTCCTCCCTGCACCACCAACTGACGACCTCACACGAGCAACTGTCTTTTTCTCTTCCCCGTGAGTCAGTCTCAGCTCACCCCCCAGGCAGTTACCCTTGTGCACGGGGAGCCTTCAGCTCAACCTCTCCATCCCTCGCATGCCACTCTGTGCCCCCGAATATGCAGACATTGGTTACTTGTTCACATCATGAAATTCATGCATGTACAAATAAATAAATATACAATAATTATTACAAATCATTTATGTACACATATAATATATACATATGTCACGAAAGACCACTGTGGAGCATAAATACTATTGAATACCCTCATACATACTAGGGGTTACACTCTCCCCCTGGTGAATACATTTTTTCTTGTTAAAAATGGGTTTCACCATCTAATTACGAATTTAATCACTCTATTTACTTTCTATCTCACTGCTTTAAACAATATACCCAAAATAGGGCCAGGACCTCACTATATGGGGTTGTAGTACCCACGGCACTACCGTGTGAGTTCCTAATTGATCGTAGGTAAGTAATTTAGGGGGCCTCCGAGCCCTTTGAGGCCTAGGGGACCATTGCGGTAGTCCACCAGCACCCTCTGAATAATTACTCAGATTGATTGGTAACTGTGACCCCTCTCCACCTATTCCCCAACTTTCGTCCCTGTCCATATCATCATCCTCCTGTCCCCATCTATCAGAGTCATCAGGCATACCTAGCTGAGTAGATTGGTGAATTTGAGAAGGCACAAGGTGTTCCGTGGGCTCAGCACTATCCTGATAGTAGTATCCCGAAGTGTATTCCTCCGACTCTGCCTTATCATCATCTTCACCTGTATTAGTAATAATGGGAGTAGGGACAGTAGCTACAGGATACTCCTCCTCCTGCAGGTCCCAGTCTCGGCTATCCTCCCACCGAATATCTTGTGCTATGGGCAGTAAATGTTGTCTACGGTAGGTTAATATGGGCCCGGTACCATCTGTAGACATCAATTGATAGACAGGTATACCAGGTAACTGCTTCATTACTATATAAGGTTCTGACTTCCACCGATTATTTAGTTTTTGCCTCCTTTTAAACCCTAGGGATCTAATTAGCACTCTATCTCCAGGGTTCAGCTGCTGTTCTTTTACATGTCGATCATATTGGGTTTTATTCTTTTCTCCCATTTTATAGGCAGTATTTTGTGCCAGATGATAGGCTTCCTTTAATTGCTGTCTGAGCTGTTTAACGTATTGGGTATGTGATGTAGGCAGGGTGGTCATCTGAGTTCCTAAACAAACATCAATTGGGAGCTGAGCTTCTCTACCAAACATTAGATAATATGGTGTGTATCCAGTGGCCTCGTTCTTTGTACAGATATACGCATGTACTAGCGGGGATACGTGGCGGTTCCATTGCAGCTTCCAATGGGCATTTAAAGTACCTAGCATGTTCAGCAGGGTTCGGTTGAAGCGCTCAGGCTGTGGATCACCTTGGGGATGGTAAGGAGTTGTACGAGATTTTTGAATACCACAGCATTGACATAATTCTCTGATCACTCTGCTCTCAAATTCCCTTCCCTGATCAGAATGTATTCTGACGGGAAGTCCGTAGTGGACAAAAAACTTGTCCCAAAGAGTTTTCGCAACTGTCACAGCCTTTTGCTTGGTGGTTATATAAGCTTGGGCGTATCTGGTGAAATGATCGGTTACCACCAATATATGACAATCTTGCCCCCGTGTACCCTCCAAAGTCAGGAAATCAATGCAAAACAACTCCATCGGTCCAGCACTCTGAATGTTCACTAGTGGTGCGGCCTTAGTTGGCAATGTCTTTCGGAGGATACAATTTCCACACGTTCTGCAGAACTGGTTGATGTCATGGTTCATAAACGGCCAAAAGAATCGATCCGAGACCAAGCCTTGGGTTTTATCGTATCCTAAGTGCCCGTGTACATCATGTAATGACTTAAGCACCAGTTGTTTATACCTAGCGGGCAATACCATCTGCAGCTTACAAGTTCCATCAGGTCTCTGGGTTCTCCTATATAATATTCCCTTTATCAAGCTCAACTTTCTTAGTTGCCTCCACAAGATCTTGGATTCCAAGGACAATGTCTCTTGGTCAACCAGTAGGGTTGAATTCTCTACCATCCTTAGAATGGGACTAATGGTAGGATCATTTCGCTGTTCCCACGCCATTTGTTCCTTAGTAACCCGACTAAGCCCATCCAATGCGATACGATTCAAGTGACAATAGGCGGAAGGGATAGCAGCCATCGAAGCTCCCAGAGACATTATGGCAGCAAAATCAGTGTACCGATTGATGCTTATTTGGTGGCATAATCCTCTTACTGCAGCAGCAGGCACCTCAATCCATTCATCCCCTACATTACCAGCTTCACAGTGTGGCATTCGGGACAATGCATCAGCATCCTGATTATTACTTCCAGGGCGATATTTGATCGTAAAGTCGTAATTACTTAAAGCTGCTAGCCACCTATGGCCAGTTGCATCCAACTTCGCTGACGTCTGGATGTAGGTCAGAGGATTGTTGTCGGTTTGAACTACGAATGACACCCCACACAAGTAGTCCTTTTCACTGACTACCCATTTCAGTGCTAGAAATTCTAATTTATGAACTGGGTAGTTCTTCTCACTTCGAGACAGTCCTCTGCTTACATAAGAAATGGGTCTCAGTCGGTTATCCTGGATTTGATAGAGTACTCCCCCCAGACCGTCAAATGACGCATCTATATGCACTTCATAGGGTAGCTCAGGGTGAGCATAGGCTAACACTGGTGCTTGTGTCAAGCTATCTTTTAATTGACAGAAAGCCTCTTCGCACTGTTCAGTCCACCGTACTCCAAATGACTCCCGAGGTTTATAGTAGACCCGCTCCTTGTCCTTTGCACGACTGTGGTTCTTATGGGCCGGGGGACAGCCATGGGTCAACTCAGTCAATGGTAGCGCAATTTTGGAGTAGTGATGCACAAACTTTCTATAGTAACCACAGAATCCCAAGAACGACCGTAAATCCTTTAGGTTGTCGGGTCTGGGCCAATTCTTCACCGCAGCCACCTTATCAGGGTCCGTAGATATACCTTGTCTGCTCACAATATGCCCCAAATACTTAACCGAAGTTAGGCATAATTTACATTTTTCGATTGATAATTTCAGCCCACGCGCTTGAAGACGATCCAATACTTTCAATAGGCGTTGATTGTGCTCTTCCAGGTTTTTACCAAACACAATGATATCGTCAAGGTATACTAAAACCTCTCGGTAACACATGTCACCTACGGTTTTTTCCATTGCCCGCTGAAAAGTGGCAGGCGCTCCTTTGATACCTTGAGGCATTTTCAGGAACTCGAAGAACCCTATGGGGCATATAAAGGCAGTCTTAGCTCTATCAGCCACACTCATCAGGATCTGGTAATATCCACACCTCAGGTCCAGCACCGAAAACCATTGGCTTCCTTGGAGACAATCTAGTGCTTCGTCAACTTTTGGTACGGTGTACTGGTCGGGCACAGTACGGCTATTTAAAGTACAATAGTCGATGCACAACCGTATTTCTCCATTTTTCTTGTGAGCTACCACAATTGGTGATGCATAAGGACTTTCTGAGTCAGCTACTACGTGGTTCTCTAACAAATTACGCAGATGCGCTCTCACGTCATCGAAATCGGCTGGTGCTAACCGTCGCGATCGTTCTCTGAAAGGAGTGTCGTCAATCAGGTTAATGTGATGTTCTACGCCAGTTGCAGTCCCTAAATCCCAATCACTGTGAGAGAATACGGCTTCTCGCAAAAGGAGTTGCTCCGTCAACTGCTGCTTATCTCCATGAGAGATATCACTCCCCAAAAAACAAGGGGCTAGATCAACTCCCTTAGAGGGGACATCTGGGTGGCTTTCTACCCGGTGGCATCGATAGTCCCCATTGTTAGATAACCCTCCCAAGAGACGCAGATTATCCTTGTCTTGCTTTTCACACCATCTGATAAGATTATTGAACATGTGAGTGTTGGTACCCACGATTGCTGGAAGCTGACCATTGTCCCCAGGAGAGTCGGGACAAACCAGGGCTACCAGAAGAACAGTCTCGTTGGGAGTGATTAGTCCCGGTTCAAACGTAATCTGGGTTATAATGTATCCTAAATAAGGGTACTTCTGCTCACTTAGGCCCCAGACAGTAAGGCCACTAAGCGGTTGAATGGGGATGTCAGCCAAATGCTCCCGATACCACGACTCGAACACAATAGAGACCTGCGAGCCACTATCCATTAGTATATTACAATCCTGGCCATTGATCATCGCTTTGACCAGCGGTGCCTGTCCCATTAGGCTCGCTGGGATGGTGGCGGACCACTGGGCACTCCCCATTGCTCTAACGTTTATAATTGGGGAGCCTGTGAGGGGGTCACAGGACTCCCGTTTGAGTTTTCCAACTGAGTAGTGTGTCTCCTTAGAAATTCACTATTTTCTCCTCTCCGTGACCCATTACCCGGGCACTCAAAAGATCGGTGTCCTGGCTCTCCACAACTGTAGCAGATAATAGGGTTTCTACTTCCCCTTCCACGATTCCCTCCTCGCCCTGTTCCCAGAGACCAATATGGGTGGCTGGAAGTGTCAGGAATTTGTAGTTCAATCAACTGATCTATTTTTCTATTTTGCTCCTCAATCAATTTAAGTAGTTGTTCATCCATCGGAGGAGGAGTGGCAGCTGGTATTACCACTTTCACTTTCTTTATGTTACGTTCTCTAGTTTCAATTTGTACCTCTTCAAGCTTTACTTCTTTCACCAGTTTGGTCAATGTAGGGGGGGGACCAGTAGCCCGTGTACATCTGAGCCTCTGAGCCACAGGATTGGTGGTCAACGCCCCTTTAAGCACCTGCTTCATCCTACTGGCATCAACTTCATCCTTATCAATTCCTCCTTTATCTATAATTTTGTAAAGCAAACGGTCCACTCTATAGATATAATGGGTTAGGGTCTCACCTGGCTCTTGATATGTGCAGGTCAATCTGGCCATTAGATCCCCTACATCCTCAAGTGTGCCAAAATAAAAGTCTAAGGCTTCAATATAATCTTTGAGCGTCGCGGTCATCTTACTCCATCTGGTGGCCTGTACCACCCCCATAGCTGGTCCGCGGAGGCTTTCCACAAAACGTTGTTTCTTTATATGCTCTGGGCATTGCCATTCTTCTGAATGCTGTACCACTGCCTCACGCCAAGTGTCATAATTCTCTTCGCCAGCAGGCACCGGAATGATCAAAGAGAAGATTCTTAACCGTCTGTATCCGCCTTCATAATGCCAGCGTTCCATCTGGCTAACCATTTTATCTACTACTGTATCCACCCCAGACGCAATAGCTCCATCTCGAATCTCTGGTGATTCCATTGGTTCCATTCCCACACTGGTGTAGAAACACTCCCCAGTAGAGGGGGCATTATCCCCATGGTCCTCCGAGGTGGCCTCCTCACTATCTCTCCCATCGGGCCATAATAATTGTAACTTCCGCCCTGTTGCGCCCTCCATGATCACCATACGGGGGAATAGAGTGGGATCCAATGGACATCGATTGCTCACCAATATAGCAAGGGTATCGCCAGCATGTCCTCTCTGCCGTTCCACCACCCAGGGTTGACAGATCCCATAAAGACTTCCCATCCCATTTAGTACAGTTTCATCGTTGACTGACGTTATAGGTCCCCCAATCCAAAACTGCACAGTGGTTCCACCCCTTTTTCTCTACACCATCGGTAGATGTCTTCCATATTAATCTCCTCCATACTTCACAGATTTGGTAAACAGGAGATCCAGATGTGTCTGTGGAATTACTTCCCTTCCGGATCTCAGCAGTGCCTCCAATGTAACCCCTCTATTCACCCAGGGGTACCCTGTATCACCGCCCAGTGCCTCCACCTAAACTATTTGGGATTTTGGTATATCTCCCCGGCTAGTTTAGGACTGCCGTTTGTGATTGTGTTGGAGTAATTTCCACCCAGTACACCAATCCAATTACCCCAGTACACCCTCTACAGGAGGAGTGAATAGTGTTTTAATATGATGAATTGCTTAATAATAAAGTACCTCATATCACGGCGTTAACTTTTACACCTTCTATTTCTTCGTTGCAGGTTCTTCCTTGGATGTGGAAACAACGTCACCGGTAAGTATTCTTAAGGTTATTTTATTACCAACAGGTTTAATTCTACAACAATTTGGGTTATATTGATGGTACTAACAACATAACATATAATACATATACTGAAAAAAATATTCCGCCTACACAATCAGTAATGCATGCAAGACATAAAAACTGTGGGTGAAACCAAAAATTTTTACCTAGAGTGACCCAGGTACTCATACATGAATTATATATATACTCAGTTACTTGGGTCCACGGTTGTAGTGTGCACACTGCAATTCATTACGATTATGATAGAATTGTATCATTAAATATAGGTCTGTTAGACAGTATACTTTCCAAGCTGCAAATTATATTAGAAGTCTAATGGGTTCACCGCTCCTATTGTTACTCCCGTGCAATTGAAGTGGTTTTCCCTTTAAATTTGTCTGGTCCTCCTTCCTTCTGCTATTGGGCTGGCTTGAAGGGTATTTAACTGAATAATACAGACCCGCATTCAGGGAGTCCTTCAGTGGTACTCTGTGTTCCTAGTCTTTTATACTCAACTCTTTCTCTGAGTCCTCATCAGAGCTGTACTATTACTGAAGATATCTTGTTTTCTGGAGCTAGACTTTGGTTAACCAGTAATGACCCTGGTTATACGCAATAGGACCCTATGCACTATCCACTAGTGGGTTATATGCGCGGACAGTATCCATAAATATTGACTGTTAAGGTATTCAGGTTCAGGCAACATCACTGAGTAGCGCAGATTCCTCCTCCTCTCACCATCTCGTTAAGTAGTAGTATAATTGTAGAAATTATAATTTCTCGAATATAGTTCAAATAGTCTGGTGTATTATGATTCTACTGTTTTGGGCACTCCTCATCTGATTTTAATGGTTTAGTAGTCTACAGATGATTACCAGCACTCTATGGCAGTCATGTGAGAACAGCAGGGAACAGCAGATTATACTCTTGGTATCTAATAGGAGTGTTAAATATGTTTGGCAATAATAGCTTCCTCCTGACAGTTTCTAGTCCTGTCACCTTTACATCATGAGCTCAGATAGGTGCTATACCTGTGTGCAGTGTGGCTGTATTAAACACTTACGTATTCATCTATCAGCCTGAAAGGGGAATAGCCTCTCCCTCGACTCCTCCTCCCAACTCAATTATTGGCCAGGACAGCTGCCCTTCAGTCTCTATGAGGCTGTGTCCTCTATCCAGCAGCTCTGGAGGGTCGCGTCGCTCTTAGTATCCCAGCCGCACCTCCCTCCTAGCTCTCTGCCTTGCCAGTACATACCGCCCACTCACTTAGGAGGCGGACTTCAATGCGGCTTCTGACGGGTCATAGACGAGATCCACCCGCCTCTGTTCGGCTTACAGCGGATCGATCAATGCGGGTGGCAGGGAGCTTCGTGGATACACTCCCCCAAATCTTTCCGTAAGTTCACCTCTCCTTTATCGTCCGGTGCTCACACCTCCGCTGCTGCTCTGTCTCTCCTCCCTGCACCACCAACTGACGACCTCACACGAGCAACTGTCTTTTTCTCTTCCCCGTGAGTCAGTCTCAGCTCACCCCCCAGGCAGTTACCCTTGTGCACGGGGAGCCTCCAGCTCAACCTCTCCGTCCCTCGCATGCCACTCTATGCCCCCGAATATGCAGGCATTGGTTACTTGTTCACATCATGAAATTCATGCATGTACAAATAAATAAATATACAATAATTATTACAAATCATTTATGTACACATATAATATATACATATGTCACGAAAGACCACTGTGGAGCATAAATACTATCAGTGGCGTCACAACCGGGGTGCGGGGGGTGCGGCCCGCACCCAGGTGTCAACCACCGAGGGGTGTCACCAAAGTGTCGGCTCCTTCTCAGTGACAGGAGCCGGGTACTGCACTGTAACATTACGTGCAGTGCCCGACTTCTGTCACTGTGAAGAAGCCGACACTGCAGTCTCCGGGATCAGCCAGCACCTCCCACACCCCCTTAGTCACGGAAACGGGGGTCGGGAAGCGAAGCCACGCCCATGTGCAGCGCAACCACACACCCATATCGCAAAGCCACGCCCCTTCTGACGGTACCCGTGAAGCCACGCCCCTTTTTGGCCAGGAGCCGCACCGGGTGTCAAACATGTAAGTGACGCCTCTGAATACTATTGAATACCCTCATACATACTAGGGGTTACATGTGCAATTTATAACTCTCCAAGGCTTGATGAATTTGGATCTTCAGTAGTTCAGTAGTGTTAGGACTGCTGATGTCGGAGAAGCTTTGACACGGCTCAGCAGGTAACTATGTCTTTGCAAACGCATGTAACCAATATCTCTGAAATTCTATTACCGGATAAATACAAGTATTGTTAAAGGTAATAGTCGGCGTGTTGGGGGGATACCGAGGGGGATGGGGGGGGATTGGGACGTTAGTCTGTTAGGAACTAGTTGGTTGGTACTTTATCACCTTGCAATGTATCACTCTCCAAGGCTTGATAGATCTGAGCCACAGTCTGTAACATCAAAGTTAGGAGCTGGTTGGTTGGTACTTTCAATTGTAGATATGGAAAGGGGATGGTTACAGTGGGGTGGCCAATGCTACTTCACACCCTATACTATTTGTAAGTAGAGTATATGTATATTGACTTTTTATTAAACTTCCATAAAACACCAAGGTTTAGATAACTCTGCAAATAAATAAATAAATACTTTCTGCTATTGTGAATAAGAGCTATTATACTGCTGTACGGACAATGTGAAATGAAATACTAACCACATACATCAGTCTTATTGTGTTTCATGTAGCCAGATTGTCACAACAGTGGTAGACCATATTCTTGACCATATTAAGCAATAACATTTAATGCTTTTGTTAAGCCTCATGCTTTTTACTAGCAATGTAAATGCTGTTAAAAGCATGTAAAGGGGTCTGACACTACACCCCATATTTAGTAGAGATGAGCGCCTGAAATTTTTCGGGTTTTGTGTTTTGGTTTTGGGTTCGGTTCCGCGGCCGTGTTTTGGGTTCGAACGCGTTTTGGCAAAACCTCACCGAATTATTTTTGTCGGATTCGGGTGTGTTTTGGATTCGGGTGTTTTTTTCCAAAAACACTAAAAAACAGCTTAAATCATAGAATTTGGGGGTCATTTTGATCCCAAAGTATTATTAACCTCAAAAACCATAATTTACACTCATTTTCAGTCTATTCTGAATACCTCACACCTCACAATATTATTTTTAGTCCTAAAATTTGCACCGAGGTCGCTGTGTGAGTAAGATAAGCGACCCTAGTGGCCGACACAAACACCGGGCCCATCTAGGAGTGGCACTGCAGTGTCACGCAGGATGTCCCTTCCAAAAAACCCTCCCCAAACAGCACATGACGCAAAGAAAAAAAGAGGCGCAATGAGGTAGCTGTGTGAGTAAGATTAGCGACCCTAGTGGCCGACACAAACACCGGGCCCATCTAGGAGTGGCACTGCAGTGTCACGCAGGATGGCCCTTCCAAAAAACCCTCCCCAAACAGCACATGACGCAAAGAAAAAAAGAGGCGCAATGAGGTAGCTGTGTGAGTAAGATTAGCGACCCTAGTGGCCGACACAAACACCGGGCCCATCTAGGAGTGGCACTGCAGTGTCACGCAGGATGGCCCTTCCAAAAAACCCTCCCCAAACAGCACATGACGCAAAGAAAAAAAGAGGCGCAATGAGGTAGCTGACTGTGTGAGTAAGATTAGCGACCCTAGTGGCCGACACAAACACCGGGCCCATCTAGGAGTGGCACTGCAGTGTCACGCAGGATGTCCCTTCCAAAAAACCCTCCCCAAACAGCACATGACGCAAAGAAAAAAAGAGGCGCAATGAGGTAGCTGTGTGAGTAAGATTAGCGACCCTAGTGGCCGACACAAACACCGGGCCCATCTAGGAGTGGCACTGCAGTGTCACGCAGGATGTCCCTTCCAAAAAACCCTCCCCAATCAGCACATGATGCAAAGAAAAAGAAAAGAAAAAAGAGGTGCAAGATGGAATTATCCTTGGGCCCTCCCACCCACCCTTATGTTGTATAAACAAAACAGGACATGCACACTTTAACCAACCCATCATTTCAGTGACAGGGTCTGCCACACGACTGTGACTGATATGACGGGTTGGTTTGGACCCCCCCCAAAAAAGAAGCAATTAATCTCTCCTTGCACAAACTGGCTCTACAGAGGCAAGATGTCCACCTCATCTTCACCCTCCGATATATCACCGTGTACATCCCCCTCCTCACAGATTATCAATTCGTCCCCACTGGAATCCACCATCTCAGCTCCCTGTGTACTTTGTGGAGGCAATTGCTGCTGGTCAATGTCTCCGCGGAGGAATTGATTATAATTCATTTTAATGAACATCATCTTCTCCACATTTTCTGGATGTAACCTCGTACGCCGATTGCTGACAAGGTGAGCGGCGGCACTAAACACTCTTTCGGAGTACACACTTGTGGGAGGGCAACTTAGGTAGAATAAAGCCAGTTTGTGCAAGGGCCTCCAAATTGCCTCTTTTTCCTGCCAGTATAAGTACGGACTGTGTGACGTGCCTACTTGGATGCGGTCACTCATATAATCCTCCACCATTCTATCAATGTTGAGAGAATCATATGCAGTGACAGTAGACGACATGTCCGTAATCGTTGGCAGGTCCTTCAGTCCGGACCAGATGTCAGCATCAGCAGTCGCTCCAGACTGCCCTGCATCACCGCCAGCGGGTGGGCTCGGAATTCTGAGCCTTTTCCTCGCACCCCCAGTTGCGGGAGAATGTGAAGGAGGAGATGTTGACAGGTCGCGTTCCGCTTGACTTGACAATTTTGTCACCAGCAGGTCTTTCAACCCCAGCAGACCTGTGTCTGCCGGAAAGAGAGATCCAAGGTAGGCTTTAAATCTAGGATCGAGCACGGTGGCCAAAATGTAGTGCTCTGATTTCAACAGATTGACCACCCGTGAATCCTTGTTAAGCGAATTAAGGGCTGCATCCACAAGTCCCACATGCCTAGCGGAATCGCTCCGTGTTAGCTCCTTCTTCAATGCCTCCAGCTTCTTCTGCAAAAGCCTGATGAGGGGAATGACCTGACTCAGGCTGGCAGTGTCTGAACTGACTTCACGTGTGGCAAGTTCAAAGGGCATCAGAACCTTGCACAACGTTGAAATCATTCTCCACTGCACTTGAGACAGGTGCATTCCATCTCCTATATCGTGCTCAATTGTATAGGCTTGAATGGCCTTTTGCTGCTCCTCCAACCTCTGAAGCATATAGAGGGTTGAATTCCACCTCGTTACCACTTCTTGCTTCAGATGATGGCAGGGCAGGTTCAGTAGTTTTTGGTGGTGCTCCAGTCTTCTGTACGTGGTGCCTGTACGCCGAAAGTGTCCCGCAATTTTTCTGGCCACCGACAGCATCTCTTGCACGCCCCTGTCGTTTTTTAAAAAATTCTGCACCACCAAATTCAAGGTATGTGCAAAACATGGGACGTGCTGGAATTTGCCCATATTTAATGCACACACAATATTGCTGGCGTTGTCCGATGCCACAAATCCACAGGAGAGTCCAATTGGGGTAAGCCATTCCGCGATGATCTTCCTCAGTTGCCGTAAGAGGTTTTCAGCTGTGTGCGTATTCTGGAAAGCGGTGATACAAAGCGTAGCCTGCCTAGGAAAGAGTTGGCGTTTGCGAGATGCTGCTACTGGTGCCGCCGCTGCTGTTCTTGCGGCGGGAGTCCATACATCTACCCAGTGGGCTGTCACAGTCATATAGTCCTGACCCTGCCCTGCTCCACTTGTCCACATGTCCGTGGTTAAGTGGACATTGGGTACAACTGCATTTTTTAGGACACTGGTGAGTCTTTTTCTGACGTCCGTGTACATTCTCGGTATCGCCTGCCTAGAGAAGTGGAACCTAGATGGTATTTGGTAACGGGGGCACACTGCCTCAATAAATTGTCTAGTTCCCTGTGAACTAACGGCGGATACCGGACGCACGTCTAACACCAACATAGTTGTCAAGGACTCAGTTATCCGCTTTGCAGTAGGATGACTGCTGTGATATTTCATCTTCCTCGCAAAGGACTGTTGAACAGTCAATTGCTTACTGGAAGTAGTACAAGTGGGCTTACGACTTCCCCTCTGGGATGACCATCGACTCCCAGCGGCAACAACAGCAGCGCCAGCAGCAGTAGGCGTTACACGCAAGGATGCATCGGAGGAATCCCAGGCAGGAGAGGACTCGTCAGACTTGCCAGTGACATGGCCTGCAGGACTATTGGCATTCCTGGGGAAGGAGGAAATTGACACTGAGGGAGTTGGTGGGGTGGTTTGCGTGAGCTTGGTTACAAGAGGAAGGGATTTACTGGTCAGTGGACTGCTTCCGCTGTCACCCAAAGTTTTTGAACTTGTCACTGACTTATTATGAATGCGCTGCAGGTGACGTATAAGGGAGGATGTTCCGAGGTGGTTAACGTCCTTACCCCTACTTATTACAGCTTGACAAAGGGAACACACGGCTTGACACCTGTTGTCCGCATTTCTGGTGAAATACCTCCACACCGAAGAGCTGATTTTTTTGGTATTTTCACCTGGCATGTCAACGGCCATATTCCTCCCACGGACAACAGGTGTCTCCCCGGGTGCCTGACTTAAACAAACCTCCTCACCATCAGAATCCTTCTGGTCAATTTCCTCCCCAGCGCCAGCAACACCCATATCCTCCTCATCCTGGTGTACTTCAACACTGACATCTTCAATCTGACTATCAGGAACTGGACTGCGGGTGCTCCTTCCAGCACTTGCAGGGGGCATGCAAATAGTGGAAGGCGCATGCTCTTCACGTCCAGTGTTGGGAAGGTCAGGCATCGCAACCGACACAATTGGACTCTCCTTGTGGATTTGGGATTTCAAAGAACGCACAGTTCTTTGCGGTGCTTTTGCCAGCTTGAGTCTTTTCAGTTTTCTAGCGAGAGGCTGAGTGCTTCCATCCTCATGTGAAGCTGAACCACTAGCCATGAACATAGGCCAGGGCCTCAGCCGTTCCTTGCCACTCCGTGTGGTAAATGGCATATTGGCAAGTTTACGCTTCTCCTCCGACAATTTTATTTTAGGTTTTGGAGTCCTTTTTTTTCTGATATTTGGTGTTTTGGATTTGACATGCTCTGTACTATGACATTGGGCATCGGCCTTGGCAGACGACGTTGCTGGCATTTCATCGTCTCGGCCATGACTAGTGGCAGCAGCTTCAGCACGAGGTGGAAGTGGATCTTGATCTTTCCCTAATTTTGGAACCTCAACTTTTTTGTTCTCCATATTTTATAGGCAGAACTAAAAGGCACCTCAGGTAAACAATGGAGATGGATGGATTGGATACTAGTATACAATTATGGACGGACTGCCACGGTTAGGTGGTATAAAAAAACCACGGTTAGGTGGTATATATTGTAATACAATTATGGATGGACGGACTGCCTGCCGAGTGCCGACACAGAGGTAGCCACAGCCGTGAACTACCGCACTGTACACTGGTTGATAAAGAGATAGTAGTATACTCGTAACAACTAGTATGACTGACTATGACGGTATAAAGAATGAAAAAAAAACCACGGTTAGGTGGTATATATTGTAATACAATTATGGATGGACGGACTGCCTGCCGAGTTCCGACACAGAGGTAGCCACAGCCGTGAACTACCGCACTGTACACTGGTTGATAAAGAGATAGTAGTATACTCGTAACAACTAGTATGACTGACTATGACGGTATAAAGAATGAAAAAAAAACCACGGTTAGGTGGTATATATTATAATACAATTATGGATGGACGGACTGCCTGCCGACTGCCGACACAGAGGTAGCCACAGCCGTGAACTACCGCACTGTACACTGGTTGATAAAGAGATAGTAGTATACTCGTAACAACTAGTATGACACTATGACGGTATAAAGAATGAAAAAAAAACCACGGTTAGGTGGTATATATTATAATAATACAATTATGGATGGACGGACTGCCTGCCGAGTTCCGACACAGAGGTAGCCACAGCCGTGAACTACCGCACTGTACACTGGTTGATAAAGAGATAGTAGTATACTCGTAACAACTAGTATGACTGACTATGACGGTATAAAGAATGAAAAAAAAACCACGGTTAGGTGGTATATATTGTAATACAATTATGGATGGACGGACTGCCTGCCGAGTTCCGACACAGAGGTAGCCACAGCCGTGAACTACCGCACTGTACACTGGTTGATAAAGAGATAGTAGTATACTCGTAACAACTAGTATGACTGACTATGACGGTATAAAGAATGAAAAAAAAACCACGGTTAGGTGGTATATATTGTAATACAATTATGGATGGACGGACTGCCTGCCGAGTTCCGACACAGAGGTAGCCACAGCCGTGAACTACCGCACTGTACACTGGTTGATAAAGAGATAGTAGTATACTCGTAACAACTAGTATGACTGACTATGACGGTATAAAGAATGAAAAAAAAACCACGGTTAGGTGGTATATATTATAATACAATTATGGATGGACGGACTGCCTGCCGACTGCCGACACAGAGGTAGCCACAGCCGTGAACTACCGCACTGTACACTGGTTGATAAAGAGATAGTAGTATACTCGTAACAACTAGTATGACACTATGACGGTATAAAGAATGAAAAAAAAACCACGGTTAGGTGGTATATATTATAATACAATTATGGATGGACGGACTGCCTGCCGACTGCCGACACAGAGGTAGCCACAGCCGTGAACTACCGCACTGTACACTGGTTGATAAAGAGATAGTAGTATACTCGTAACAACTAGTATGACACTATGACGGTATAAAGAATGAAAAAAAAACCACGGTTAGGTGGTATATATTATAATACAATTATGGATGGACGGACTGCCTGCCGAGTGCCGACACAGAGGTAGCCACAGCCGTGAACTACCGCACTGTACACTGGTTGATAAAGAGATAGTAGTATACTCGTAACAACTAGTATGACTGACTATGACGGTATAAAGAATGAAAAAAAAACCACGGTTAGGTGGTATATATTATAATACAATTATGGATGGACGGACTGCCTGCCGACTGCCGACACAGAGGTAGCCACAGCCGTGAACTACCGCACTGTACACTGGTTGATAAAGAGATAGTAGTATACTCGTAACAACTAGTATGACTGACTATGACGGTATAAAGAATGAAAAAAAAACCACGGTTAGGTGGTATATATTATAATACAATTATGGATGGACGGACTGCCTGCCGACTGCCGACACAGAGGTAGCCACAGCCGTGAACTACCGCACTGTACACTGGTTGATAAAGAGATAGTAGTATACTCGTAACAACTAGTATGACACTATGACGGTATAAAGAATGAAAAAAAAACCACGGTTAGGTGGTATATATTATAATACAATTATGGATGGACGGACTGCCTGCCGACTGCCGACACAGAGGTAGCCACAGCCGTGAACTACCGCACTGTACACTGGTTGATAAAGAGATAGTAGTATACTCGTAACAACTAGTATGACACTATGACGGTATAAAGAATGAAAAAAAAACCACGGTTAGGTGGTATATATTATAATAATACAATTATGGATGGACGGACTGCCTGCCGAGTTCCGACACAGAGGTAGCCACAGCCGTGAACTACCGCACTGTACACTGGTTGATAAAGAGATAGTAGTATACTCGTAACAACTAGTATGACTATGACGACGGTATAAAGAAAGAAAAAAAAATACCACGGTTAGGTGGTATATAATTATACAATTATGGATGGACGGACTGCCTGCCGAGTGCCGACTGCCGACACAGAGGTAGCCACAGCCGTGAACTACCGCACTGTACTGTGTCTGCTGCTAATATAGACTGGTTGATAAAGAGATAGTATACAACAATATACTACTATACTGGTGGTCAGGCACTGGTCACCACTAGTCACACTGGCAGTGGCACTCCTGCAGCAAAAGTGTGCACTGTTTAATTTTAAATTAATATAATATTATGTACTCCTGGCTCCTGCTATAACAACCTGCAGTGCTCCCCAGTCTCCCCCACAATTATTATAAGCTTTTATACATTGATGTGCAGCACACTGGGCTGAGCTGAGTGCACACAGACTGAGTCACACTGTGTGACTGCTGTGTATCGTTTTTTTCAGGCAGAGAACGGATATAGCAGAGAACGGATATATTAAATAAAAGTTAACTTAACAACAACTGCACTGGTCACTGTGGTAAACTCTGTCTGCACAATCTCTCTCTCTCTCTCTCTCTTCTAATCTATTCTAATGGAGAGGACGCCAGCCACGTCCTCTCCCTATCAATCTCAATGCACGTGTGAAAATGGCGGCGACGCGCGGCTCCTTATATAGAATCCGAGTCTCGCGAGAATCCGACAGCGTCATGATGACGTTCGGGCGCGCTCGGGTTAACCGAGCAAGGCGGGAAGATCCGAGTCGCTCGGACCCGTGAAAAAAAAAGTGAAGTTCGTGCGGGTTCGGATTCAAAGAAACCGAACCCGCTCATCTCTAATATTTAGTACCCAGTACCATAGTCTCGCTTACTGGTGTTTCAGCATATTCTTCTGCCTACATACCTTTACCACAAACATGCACATTAAGACTGATGCAGAACTGAAGGTAAGCCAGTGTACGCTAGCAAGGGCAATACAGTTCTTCATGCTTTTCAATCACAACTACACTTTCGAATGAAGAGGGGTAAATGGTTTGCAAAGGAGCGTTCTATCTTACCCAAAGCTCAGTCAGGGTGTGCTGATGCAATGGCAGGATATGTACAGCTGGACGTTCCATTGATATCTTTTGTACCTGGAAGATGGAGGTGTAAGTGTTCACTAATGATGATGATGACTATAGCAAACCAAGCGTACACACTGGAGCGGGCAGACCCATCTTAACAAGCAGGAGCATGTTGATGCCTCTGGAGCTTCATGAGACACAGGTAGAAAATGCTGTTAGGCCGACCCGATCACAAAATATACATCATCTGAGCAGCCAGGCAGCATTCTCTACCTACCTTGCAGCATGCCACTAGACAACGAATGTCTGTCAGCATGCTGATTGGTGGATGGCTGGAGCTATCCACCAATCAGAGTGCATAATTCTTCCAGCCAGACAGTGAATTGCTTTCAGCAGGCGCGGGACCGTAGGAGGGGTAAGGTATGATTCTTTTTATTTAGCCATGTGAATAGGTTGGTAGGGGCCCCAGTGTAATGCTTTTCCCAGTGCCTACAAATCTGGCCCAGAGGGCGGGCACACCATAACATGCATATATCTCTGCATATATAACCAATACACGCAACACACACCCAATTCCGTTCACCTCTTTACTAAGCCCATTGTGTAACCTTATGTCCTCAACCCCAGCTTCGAATGTCAGTAAAATCACTAGTAACATATGGCAATATCTGCCTGTGGTACAGATGCACTTTTGCTTGCATTTTTACTGGTATTAAAACAATCTCAGTGGGTACATGAATATAAGGAGTTGCTTACTTTAGGATGCTTCCCGTTGATATGTACTGTAGTTAACTATACTCATCCCACTAAAGCCAGTGGATAAGGGTCAGTGTTTCTACTAAGCTGAGTCATCTGGAAAAGAGAGAGTTAAAAGCTTAGTCTAATGAGAATTCCATATGGATGAAATACACTGAGACTCTACTGCTGCTACTACTGCTAATCAGTGAAACGATGCACAATGGATTAATTCTAATATGTTGAGTTTTTAACCCTATCAATGTCAGACTGCCCACTAGAGTGCTGGAGGTCCTTCTCCAAGACCTAATTACTACAAGAAAGGACGGCACCCCATGTGTAGGTCCTCAGTAAGTGCATTGTGCAATGTCATTCGCATAGGAGAGAGAACATTCAGGTAACAAAAATTTCTAAATGTGCCACTTGGCTTATTTCCTGCTCTTGTAAATCCTGTTTGATCTCCAATTTAATACATTTTTTATTTTTCTAAATCAAGTGATTTTAAGTAACCTTACAATTAGAAAGGTTAATTGGCAGGTTAACCTCTTGCTCCCACACGTAGTCATCTGAAGGTGTTCTCCCTCTCTCCACGTCGGTTGAATGACACTTTATTTGTGTTAAGCATCCTGTCAATTAACTTTCAAGCTGATTAATTTCACCAGTTTAGAAAAACCAATGTCAGTTACTGTAACATGCAAAATTAGCTTCCATTGATTCCTGAATTTTATAGTTATTTCCAAAAGAACATGAACCTGTACTGTAAAGTTTTGTAAACCTAGAAAATGTTTCAGCTTTCTGCTCCTGTTAATAATCTACCTAAAATCTAAGTCTACCTATTAAAATGTAGCTTTTAAATATTATTTTATACTATTCAAATATATCAAATACTTTTACATATAATATTATCAGCTAAGTACCAAAATGCTTAATTCATTATTTAAATGTTATATAAGTGGAGAGAGCACAGTTTATAATTTTATGCGGGACAGGAAAATATTCGGTAAAGATGAAACTATTATAAATGACAAAAATACTTTTTCCATGTGTCTCACTCTCAAACACTTTGAAGCCTTCACATATTGTGATGTGTGAGATTTTTTTGCTTGTTTATATATATATATATATATGTATATATATTTCTCCAACAATCACGCGGCACTCCCGGTACTCTTCTGATATATATATATATATATACTGTATATGTGTGTGTGTGTGTGTGTGTGTGTGTATATGTAATTTTTATTTCTTACTAGATTTTTTGAGAACGCGGTGTCTATTTTCTTAAATTGACCAATCAGGATTGCTTACATAGAGGCATGCCCCTCTATAGGAGTACTTTTTTTTCTTCTTTTTTTTCCTTTTTACATTTGTAAGAGTTCTTTTTATTATATTCAGGGCCATGGGGAGATCTCTTGGTCCTCGATACTATGGGATGTGGCCAAGCACATGGGTCATGGCCATGCCCTGTTGGGAACTGCCAGGTCACCTTTGCATGCTGCGCTGAAGGGTGTATGGTCTTGGGGACATGGCTGTGCCTCCTCACCAGTCCAACCCTCTAGACAGGTCTAGGCCTGGAAACTTTTGGGGATAATTCAGACCTGATCGCTAGGCTGCATTTTCTCACAGCCTGAGATCAGGTCCGAACTGCGCATGCACCGTACCGGACGACTGCACCGGGCATCGGTGCATAGCGACGGGATGGTGAGAAAAAAGCGATCGCATGGGCGATCGCAAGGTGATTGACAGGAAGAGGGCGCTTGTGGGTGGCAACTGACCGTTTTTAGGGAGTGTCTGGGAAAACGCAGGCATGTCCAAGCATTAGAAGGGAGGGTGTCTGACGTCAAATCCGGTCCCGGAGTGAGGTTGCAGTGAACACATGCGTTCACACACTTGCACAGTGAAAATATACTCCCCCAGTTGGCGGCGACTATCTAAACTCAGGACAGCAAAAATCGCTGCCCAGCGATCAGGTCTGAATTACCTCCATTATACCCTCTTCCACCTTC
The DNA here is from genome assembly GCF_028390025.1 of Pseudophryne corroboree. Classification (NCBI taxonomy): domain Eukaryota; kingdom Metazoa; phylum Chordata; class Amphibia; order Anura; family Myobatrachidae; genus Pseudophryne; species Pseudophryne corroboree. The sequence continues at coordinate 369,701,658 of NC_086452.1, forward strand.
TCAGTATCCCTGATAGTATGTCGCTGCAATGTCCTTACAAAATTACTAAAGTATGAAAGTCCAAACATGCAGTGCAAATGCTGCTTTGTGATTCGTGTGCCTATCCCACTCTTTCCATTTTTATGGGTAGCTTAATGTGTTTGTGTGTGAAGAGGAAGAAGTGCTCTAATGTGTATTGATCTGATGGAGCTGGACAGATTGAGGGCAATACTTGTTGAATGTTCTTACAGCTTTGACTATCTGCTCCTGCTCCTGCTGCTGCTGGTCCCTTTTTAGATGTTGCTTGGCTAGATGCTGAAACACTGGGACTCTGGATAAAATCTAGGTACTATCCAATTCCTTGCAAGCCAAGCAACAAGTAAACACTCTAGATCCCATCGCTTCAACTAGCCCCAACATTAAATCAGTTACACCCTAATTTAATAAGTTGGCACCCATCCCTTTAGCAGCCTGACAATAAATTAATATTATTTGCCATTATTAAAAAAGCTTCCTCCTCCCAAACAACCTGACATTAAATGAATAGTATTTACATGTAACAAATAGGTCTTCTTCATATATTTAGTAAAGTGCAGCTTTATAGAAGTGGAGATGTTGTTCATAGCAACCAATCCAATTTCACTTATCATTTATAGAAACATAGAATATGACGTCAGATAAGAACCACTTGGCCCATCTAGTCTGCCCTAAACACATGTATATACACACAGGTATACACTAGGGTCAATTTTTGTCAGGAGCTAATTAACCTACTAGTATATTTTGGGATTGTGGGAGGAAACCAGAGTACCAGGAGGAAACCCATGCAAGCATGGGGAGAACATACAAACCCAACACAGTTTGGGCAATGGTGGGAATCAAACTCATGACCTCAGTGCTGTGAGGCAGTAATGCTAACCATTGCACCATTCGTTTCTAGCACCTTCTAGAAGATAATAGTTAAAATCTGATTGGTTGCTATGGGCAACATCTCCACTTCTATAAAGCCGCACTTTAGTAAAATTACCCCTCAGTATCAGGATGGAGCGGAGCTTGAGTAAAACAAACAGTCCATATAGATGCGGTAGCCATGTGGCTTGATGACAGTTATGCTCAGAATATCGTTGGGACTCTTGGAGCTAAATGGAACACACCCATGTTCCATTGTGGTGCTCTAGAGGAACATCATGGAGATTGCAGTAGTGTACTCCATATTTAAATTCAACATAATACTAATATTGGCTAAAGCAGCATAGGCAAATATATAATGGCAGTGTATAAAAAGTCTGGAAAAGTTGTCAGTGACAAATTGAGCTAGGTGACTCATCAATGACTTCACTTCCTGTGTAAGATTATTGTTGTAAAGGATTTCTCAGTACGCTGTGAAACTGTTTCCAAGGTCTTGTCTAAGTGTTTGTGTAACGTTCTCCTGAAAATTGCAAAAATTGCCAAAATTGTAAGTGAAGATTTTTTCTTATGTATGAAATTAGTGTTTATTTAAGTGATTACATGATCAGAAATGGCCAGATGCTGTTTGTACATAAGTTAGAAGGATTTAGCAGGCCTGTGCTGAATTGCAGAGTTAGAAAATGCAGTCAGGGGACTAAAGTAAGAACTTAGAACTGACATTCATTTTGGAACACTAAAAATGCACATGCAGATGTTACTTCATACACCACTGTGCTATTTTATATATATATATATATATATATAGTGCAGTGTTTTCCACCTATCCATGTCACCGGTTCCTAGTTATGGATTGCAGCTATTGCTGACTAATATCACTTTGTTTTGACCAGCTGTTACCTTGAAAAAGGTCCGAAAATGGGACCGAAACGTTGGTGAGCATTTTTTCTGTGAGCACTTCACAAAAATTTATTTGGAACTGTTTAAACTACTATGACATTAAAAATCACTTGTTTTTGAATTTTCAGAAAAAGTCTGGAGAGTGCTATCATTTCCACTTAGGTAGAAAACACTGCACTGTACTATTGGTCCCGCCCCGTGGTGGGTTGGACTTTGAATTGGCACCCCAGCTGTTGTACAGGTTGGGTGAGAGCGTGGGATACTCAGTATATATATAATGTGTGCATATATATATATATATATATATATATAAATATATATATACTGTGTGTATATATATATATATATATATATATATATAAAAATTAGAGATAAGCAGGTTCGGTTCTGAACCCCCCCCCCCCCCCCCCCACCCCACCCCTTAAATTCACGCTCCGGGCCCAGATCCAAATCCAGCCTGGGACTTCCCGCCAGACTCAGAAATCAGAACGAGGCAAAACGTCATCATCCCGCTGTCAGAATCTCGCAGGTTTTAGATACCATATAAACAGCCGCACTGTGCTGTTGTTAAAATAAAAGCACACTGGTCCTGTATGCTGTAAAAATTTAGGGGTGCTACTGTTGGTAAAATAAAAGCACACTGGTCCTGTATGCTGTAAAAATTCAAGGGTGCAGTTGATAAAATAAAAGTACACTGGTCCTGTATGCTGTAAAAATTCAGGAGTGCAGTTGTTAAATTAAAAGCCACTGGTCCTTTATGCTGTGAAAATACAGGGGTGATGGCCCTGTCTTGTATGTTGTAAAAATTCAGGAGTGCTGCTGTTAAAATAATATTACGCTGGCCCTGTATGCTGTAAACATTCAGGGGTGCTGTTGTTTAAATAAAAGTACACTGATCCTGTATGCTGTAAAAATTCAGAGGTGCAGGTGTTACATTAAAAGCACACTGGTGCTTTATGCTGTGAAAATACAGGGCTGCTGGCCCTGTCTTGTATGCTGTAAAAATTCAGGGGTGCTGCTGTTAAAATAATATTACCCTGGCCCTGTTTGTTGTAAAAATTCAGGGGTGCTGTTGTTAAAATAAAAGTGCACTGGCACTGTATGTTGTAAAAATTCATGGGTGCAGTTGTTAAAATAAAAGCACACTGGTCCTTTATACTGTGAAAATAAAGGGGTGCTGGCCCTATCTTGTATGCTGTAAAAATTCAGGGGTGTTGCTGTTGTTAAAATAAAAACACACTGGTCCTGTAAGGTGTCAGAATATAGGGGTGCTGTGAAAATAAAGGGGCACTATTCTGTGTGCTGTAATAATAAAGGGGTGCTGTCCTGTGAAATGGAGAACAACAATTTGGAGGCAAAAATAGTGGAAGATCAGGAACCACTTCCAATTCCTAGTACTACTGCTGAAGCTGCTGAAGCCACCAGTAATTACATTGATGATGCCACTCCATCAACGTCATCTGCTAAGGCCGATGCCAAATGTCATAGAGAGCATGTAAAATCCAAGAAGCAAAAATTAATAATAAGATAAGATAAGAAACGTAAAATTGGCAATATGAATTCACGACATGAAGTGGGAAGGAAAGACTAAGACCTTGGCCTATGTTCATGACTGGTGGCTCAGCTTCTCATGAGGAAGGAAGCCCTCCTCCCTCTCGAAAAATGAAAAAAAATGTAAGCTTGTTAAAGCACAGGAAAAATCAACTGTGCATTAAGAGATATGACAAATCCCCAAGGAGAGTTCAAGTGTGTCCGCGGTTGTGATGTCTAGGCCTGACCTTCCCAAGACTATATGGAAAGAGGAGACTCCTACCACCATTTGCATGCCCTCTGCAAGTTCTGGGAGGAGCACCACCAGTCCAGTTTCTGATATTGAGATTGAGGATGTCACTGTAGACGTACACCAGGATAAGAAGGATATTGGTGTAGCTGGCGCTAAGGAGGAAAATGACGATGAGGATTCTGATGGTGATGTTTGTTTGAATAAGGCACCAATGGAGACAGTTGTTGTCCATGGGATGAGAAAGCCCATTTTCATGCATGGGCAAAATACCAAAAAAACGACCTCTTTGGTGTGGAATTATTTTTTCACAAACAGGTGTCAAGCCATGTGTTGCCTTTGTTAATCCGTAATAAGTAGTGGTAGGGTCGTTAACCACCTAGGAACATACTCCCTTATACGTCACCTGCTGCACATTCATCAGAAGTCAAGTTCAGAAACTTTGGGTAAGAGCATTAGCAGTCCACTGACACCTAAATCCCTTCTTCCTGTTGTACCCAAGCTCCTGCAAGCCACACCACCAACTCCCTCAATGTCAATTTCCTCCTCAGTCAAGAATGTAACTAGTCCTGCAGGCCATTCACTGGCATGACTGATGAGTCCTCTCCTAACCGGGGATTGCTCCAGGGGAACCTTAAGTGGTATGCTTACTGCTGCTGCTGTCGTTGCTGTTGTTGTTGCTGCCGGGAGTCGATCATCATCCCAAAAGGTAAGTCGGAAGACCACTTCAGCTAAGCAGTTGACTGTCAAACAGTCCTTTGCGAGGAAGATGAAATATGACAGCAGTCACCCTGTTGCAAAGCGGATTATCGAGGCCATAACAACTATGCTGGTGTTAGACGTGCGTCCGGTATCCTCCATTGGTGCAGCGGGAATTAGACAGTTGACGGACGTACTGTGTTCCCGGTACCAAATCCCATCTAGATTCCACTTCATTAGGTAAGTGATTTCTGGACTTTACAGGAATATTAAGAAAAGTGTCCCCAGTGTCTTGAAAAATGCGGTTGTACCCAGTGTTCATTTAACCACGGACATGTGGACAAGTGGAGCAGGGCAAACTAAGGACTACATGACTGTGACAGCCCACTGGAGAAATATATTACCCCCCACAGCAAGAACAACAGCGGCACCAGTAGCAGCATCTCACAGACATCAACTCGTTCCTAGGCAGGCTACACTATGTATCACCGCTTTCTGAGGGACATCATCACACAATGGCTTTCCTCACTTAGACTCTCCTGTGTATTTGTGATATCGGACAATGCCACCAATATTGTGCGTGCATTACATCTGGGAAAATTTCAGCACATCCCATGTTTTGCACACACAGTACAATTAATTTCGTGGTACAGAATTTTTTGAAAAATGACAGAGGCGTGCAGGAGATGCTGTCAGTGGCCCGAAAAATTGCGGGCCACTTTTGACATTCAGCCACTGTGTGCCGAAGACTGGAGTGCCAGCAAACACTTCTGAACATGTCCTGCCATCACCTGAAGCAAGAGGTTGTAATGAGGTGGAATTCAACACTCTATATGCTTCAGAGGATGGAGGAGCAGCAAAAGGCCATTCAAGACTATACATCCACCTACGATATAGGCAAAGGAGGGTAACTGCACCTGACTCAAGCCCAGTGGAGAATGAGTTCCGTCTTGGGCAAGGTTCTCCATCCCTTTGAACTTGCCACACGTGAAGTCAGTTCAGACACTGCCAGCTTGAGTCAGGTCATTCCCCTCATCAGGCTTTTGCAGAAGCAGCTGGAAAAATTAAAGGAGGAGCTAAGATGAAGCGATTCTGCTAAGTATGTGGGACTTGTGGATGGAGCCCTTCATTCACTTTTCCAGGATTCAGGGGTGGTCAATCTGTTGAAATCAGAGCACTACATTTTGGCCACCGTGCTCGATCCTAGGTTTAAAGCCTATGTTGTATCTCTCTTTCCGGCAAACACAATCTGCAGAGATTCAAAGACCTGCTGGTGAGAAAATTGTCAACTCAAGCGGAACGTAACCCATCAACAGCTCCTCCTTCATTTTCTCCCGCAACTGGGGCTGCGAGGAAAAGGATACAATTTCCTAGCCCACCCGTTGGCAATGATGCAGGGCAGTCAGGAGCAAGTGTTGACATCTGGTCTGGACTGAAGGAGCTGCCAACAATTACTAACATGTCTAATGTCACTGCATATGATTCTGTCACCATTGAAAGAATGGTGAAGGATTATATTGGTGACAGCATCCAAGTAGGCATGTCAGACAGTCCATAGGTATACTGGCAAGAAAAAGAGGCAATTTGGAGACCCTTGTACAGACTGGCTTTATTTTACCTAAGTTGCCCCCCCTCCGGTGTGTACTCGAAAAGAGTGTTTAGTGCAGCCGGTAACCTTGTCAGCGATCGGCATAGGAGGTTACTTCCACAAAGTGTGGAGAAGCTGATGTTCATCAAAATGAATTATAAATTCCTCCGGGAAGACCTTTACCAGCAATTGCCTCCAGAAAGTACACAGGAGCCTGTGATGGTGGATTCCAGTGGGGATGAATTAATACTCTGTGAGGATGAGGATATACACACTGAAAAGGGTGAGGAATCAGAGGATGAGGATGAGGTCGACATCTTTTCTCTGTAGAGACAGTTTGTGCAAGGAGAGATTGATTGCTTCTTTTTTGGTGGGGGGATCAATTGCTTCTTTTTTGTGGGGGCCCAAACAAACCAATCATTTCAGCCACAGTCGTGTGGCAACCACAGTCGTGTGGCAGACCCTGTCGCTGAAATGATTGGTTTGTTAAAGTGTGCATGTCCTGTTTATACAACATAAGGGTGGGAGGGCCCAAGGACAATTCCATCTTGCACCTTTTTTTTCTTTGCATTATGTGCTCTTTGGGGCCTAGTTTTTAAAACTGCCATCATGTCTGCCACTGCTGTGCCACTCCTAGATGGGCCAGGTGTTTGTGCCGCCCACTTATATCGCTTAGCTTAATCATCCAGCAACCTCAGTGCAACCTTTTGGCCTAAAAACAATATTGTAAGGGGTGAGGTGTTCCAAATAGACTGGAAATTAGTGGAAATGAATGTTATTGAGAATAATAATACCGTAGGATCAAAATTACTCCCAAATTCTGTGATTTTAGTTGTTTTTATGTTTGTTTTTTTTTAAATCATCCAGATCTAAAACCAAAACCCAAAAGGGTGGTTTTGGCAAAACCAATCCAGATCCAAAACACGAGTGGAGATCCGGATCCAAAACATAAAACCCAAAAAGTATCCGCCGCACATCTCTAATATATATATATAAATATATATATATATATATATATATATATATCCACGTGTGTCCTGCACTCGCATCGAAATAGTCCATCAGGGGTGCTCCCAGTGAATAACCACTAAGTAAGTGGGTCCACATATATACTAGAGATGAGCGGGTTCGGTTCCTCGGAATCCGAACCCGCCCGAACTTCATGTTTTTTTACACGGGTCCGAGCGTCTCGGATCTTCCCGCCTTGCTCGGTTAACCCGAGCGCGCCCGAACGTCATCATCACGCTGTCGGATTCTCGCGAGGCTCGGATTCTATCGCGAGACTCGGATTCTATATAAGGAGCCGCGCGTCGCCGCCATTTTTCACACGTGCATTGAGATTCATAGGGAGAGGACGTGTCTGGCGTCCTCTCCGTTTATAGAGATTCGAGAAGAGAGTGAGACAGAGAGAGACACAGTAGTAATTTGGGGAGCATTAGGAGGAGTACTACTACTACTAGTACTTGCTGAAGTGATAGAGAGAGATAGTGTGACTGTATTATCTGACTTGTGGGGGAGACACTGACAGTGGGGAGCAGTTAGAGTCTGAGAGCAGGACTCAGGACTCAGGAGTACATATAACGTACAGTGCACACTTTTGCTGCCAGAGTGCCAGCCACACTGCCATTGTTTGTGACCACACTGACCACCAGTATAATATATATTGTGATTGTCTGCTTAGGACTCAGGAGTACTACTTGCAAGTTGCTGATAGTGTGACCAGTGACCTGACCACCAGTTTAATAAATCACCACCAGTTTATGAGTTTAATATATATTATATATATATATATAATTGTATATAATATATATATAATATTGTATACCACCTAGCACCTACCCGTGTTTTTTTTTTTTTTCTTTCTTCTTTATACATACTACTATAGTAGCTTACTGTAGCAGTCTGCGGTGCTGCTGAGCTGACAGTGTCCAGCAGGTCCGTCATCAGTCATTACATAATAAATATATAATATATACCTGTCCGGCTGCAGTACTAGTGATATTATATATACATATATATTGATTTCATCTCATTATCATCCAGTCTATATTAGCAGCAGACACAGTACGTTAGTCCACGGCTGTAGCTACCTCTGTGTCGGCACTCGGCAGTCCATCCATAATTGTATACCACCTACCCGTGGTTGTTGTTTTTTTCTTTCTTCTTTATACATACTACTATAGTAGCTTACTGTAGCAGTCTGCGGTGGGAGGGCCCAAGGACAATTCCATCTTGCACCTTTTTTTTCTTTGCATTATGTGCTCTTTGGGGCCTAGTTTTTAAAACTGCCATCATGTCTGCCACTGCTGTGCCACTCCTAGATGGGCCAGGTGTTTGTGCCGCCCACTTATATCGCTTAGCTTAATCATCCAGCAACCTCAGTGCAACCTTTTGGCCTAAAAACAATATTGTAAGGGGTGAGGTGTTCCAAATAGACTGGAAATTAGTGGAAATGAATGTTATTGAGAATAATAATACCGTAGGATCAAAATTACTCCCAAATTCTGTGATTTTAGTTGTTTTTATGTTTTTTTTTTTTTAAATCATCCAGATCTAAAACCAAAACCCAAAAGGGTGGTTTTGGCAAAACCAATCCAGATCCAAAACACGAGTGGAGATCCGGATCCAAAACATAAAACCCAAAAAGTATCCGCCGCACATCTCTAATATATATATATAAATATATATATATATATATATATATCCACGTGTGTCCTGCACTCGCATCGAAATAGTCCATCAGGGGTGCTCCCAGTGAATAACCACTAAGTAAGTGGGTCCACATATATACTAGAGATGAGCGGGTTCGGTTCCTCGGAATCCGAACCCGCCCGAACTTCATGTTTTTTTACACGGGTCCGAGCGACTCGGATCTTCCCGCCTTGCTCGGTTAACCCGAGCGCGCCCGAACGTCATCATCACGCTGTCGGATTCTCGCGAGGCTCGGATTCTATCGCGAGACTCGGATTCTATATAAGGAGCCGCGCGTCGCCGCCATTTTTCACACGTGCATTGAGATTCATAGGGAGAGGACGTGTCTGGCGTCCTCTCCGTTTATAGAGATTCGAGAAGAGAGTGAGACAGAGAGAGACACAGTAGTAATTTGGGGAGCATTAGGAGGAGTACTACTACTACTAGTACTTGCTGAAGTGATAGAGAGAGATAGTGTGACTGTATTATCTGACTTGTGGGGGAGACACTGACAGTGGGGAGCAGTTAGAGTCTGAGAGCAGGACTCAGGACTCAGGAGTACATATAACGTACAGTGCACACTTTTGCTGCCAGAGTGCCAGCCACACTGCCATTGTTTGTGACCACACTGACCACCAGTATAATATATATTGTGATTGTCTGCTTAGGACTCAGGAGTACTACTTGCAAGTTGCTGATAGTGTGACCAGTGACCTGACCACCAGTTTAATAAATCACCACCAGTTTATGAGTTTAATATATATTATATATATATATATAATTGTATATAATATATATATAATATTGTATACCACCTAGCACCTACCCGTGTTTTTTTTGTTTTTTTTCTTCTTTATACATACTACTATAGTAGCTTACTGTAGCAGTCTGCGGTGCTGCTGAGCTGACAGTGTCCAGCAGGTCCGTCATCAGTCATTACATAATAAATATATAATATATACCTGTCCGGCTGCAGTACTAGTGATATTATATATACATATATATTGATTTCATCTCATTATCATCCAGTCTATATTAGCAGCAGACACAGTACGTTAGTCCACGGCTGTAGCTACCTCTGTGTCGGCACTCGGCAGTCCATCCATAATTGTATACCACCTACCCGTGGTTGTTGTTTTTTTCTTTCTTCTTTATACATACTACTATAGTAGCTTACTGTAGCAGTCTGCGGTGCTGCTGAGCTGACAGTGTCCAGCAGGTCCGTCATCAGTCATTACATAATAAATATATAATATATACCTGTCCGGCTGCAGTACTAGTGATATTATATATACATATATATTGATTTCATCTCATTATCATCCAGTCTATATTATCAGCAGACACAGTACGTTAGTCCACGGCTGTAGCTACCTCTGTGTCGGCACTCGGCAGTCCATCCATAATTGTATACCACCTACCCGTGGTTGTTGTTTTTTTCTTTCTTCTTTATACATACTACTATAGTAGCTTACTGTAGCAGTCTGCGGTGCTGCTGAGCTGACAGTGTCCAGCAGGTCCGCAGGGCCGAAACTAGGGGGGGGCTAGGGGGGCAGGCGACCTGGGCGCCAGATTGGAGGGGGCGCCGAGACCCCCTAACACCCGCCGCGGCACTTACTTTTAAAAACCCCCTTCTCCCGAGTGCCCAGCTCGGGGGGCGGGGTTTCGCAGAATGACGCGATTGCGTCGTGACGTCACGGCGCAAACGCGTCATTCCACGAAACCCCGCCGGAGGAGGGAGAAGGGGGAGCCCAGAGCCGCGCAGACGAGGAGGGAGAGGCGGCTGAAGAGCGGCGAGAACCGCTTCAAATGTAAGTCAGCCCCTCTCCCTTCCTCTCTCTCTCTCTCCCTCCACCACCTGCCGCAATGTGTAAAATGGGGACCTGTGCCTGCCGCTATGTGTAAAATGGGGACCTGTGCCTGCCGCTATGTGTAAAATGGGGACACTTGCCAGCGTACTGTGTAAAATGGCGACCTGTGCCTGCCGCTATGTGTAAAATGGGGACACTTGCCAGCGTACTGTGTAAAATGGGGACCTGTGCCTGCCGCAATGTGTAAAATGGGGACACTTGCCAGCGTACTGTGTAAAATGGGGACCTGTGCCTGCCGCTATGTGTAAAATAGGGACACTTGCCAGCGTACTGTGTAAAATGGGGACCTGTGCCTGCCGCAATGTGTAAAATGGGGACACTTGCCAGCGTACTGTGTAAAATGGGGACACTTGCCAGCGTACTGTGTAAAATGGGGACCTGTGCCTGCCGCAATGTGTAAAATGGGGACCTGTGCCTGCCGCAATGTGTAAAATGGGGACCTGTGCCTGCCGCAATGTGTAAAATGGGGACACTTGCCAGCGTACTGTGTAAAATGGGGACCTGTGCCTGCCGCTATGTGTAAAATGGGGACACTTGCCAGCGTACTGTGTAAAATGGGGACCTGTGCCTGCCGCAATGTGTAAAATGGGGACACTTGCCAGCGTACTGTGTAAAATGGGGACCTGTGCCTGCCGCAATGTGTAAAATAGGGACACTTGCCAGCGTACTGTTTAAAATGGGGACCTGTGCCTGCCGCTATGTGTAAAATGGGGACACTTGCCAGCGTACTGTGTAAAATGGGGACCTGTGCCTGCCGCAATGTGTAAAATGGGGACACTTGCCAGCGTAATGTGTAAAATGGGGACACTTGCCAGCGTACTGTGTAAAATGGGGACCTGTGCCTGCCGCTATGTGTAAAATGGGGACCTGTGCCTGCCGCAATGTGTAAAATGGGGACCTGTGCCTGCCGCAATGTGTAAAATGGGGACACTTGCCAGCGTACTGTGTAAAATGGGGACCTGTGCCTGCCGCTATGTGTAAAATGGGGACACTTGCCAGCGTACTGTGTAAAATGGGGACCTGTGCCTGCCGCAATGTGTAAAATGGGGACACTTGCCAGCGTACTGTGTAAAATGGGGACCTGTGCCTGCCGCAATGTGTAAAATAGGGACACTTGCCAGCGTACTGTTTAAAATGGGGACCTGTGCCTGCCGCTATGTGTAAAATGGGGACACTTGCCAGCGTACTGTGTAAAATGGGGACCTGTGCCTGCCGCAATGTGTAAAATGGGGACACTTGCCAGCGTACTGTGTAAAATGGGGACACTTGCCAGCGTACTGTGTAAAATGGGGACCTGTGCCTGCCGCAATGTGTAAAATGGGGACCTGTGCCTGCCGCAATGTGTAAAATGGGGACCTGTGCCTGCCGCAATGTGTAAAATGGGGACACTTGCCAGCGTACTGTGTAAAATGGGGACCTGTGCCTGCCGCTATGTGTAAAATGGGGACACTTGCCAGCGTACTGTGTAAAATGGGGACCTGTGCCTGCCGCAATGTGTAAAATGGGGACACTTTTTCCTGCCGCAATGTGTAAAATGGGGACACTTTTTCCTGCCGCAATGTGTAAAATGGGGACACTTTTTCCTGCCGCAATGTGTAAAATGGGGACACTTGCCAGCGTACTGTGTAAAATGGGGACCTGTGCCTGCCGCTATGTGTAAAATGGGGACACTTGCCAGCGTACTGTGTAAAATGGGGACCTGTGCCTGCCGCAATGTGTAAAATAGGGACACTTGCCAGCGTACTGTTTAAAATGGGGACCTGTGCCTGCCGCTATGTGTAAAATGGGGACACTTGCCAGCGTACTGTGTAAAATGGGGACCTGTGCCTGCCGCAATGTGTAAAATGGGGACACTTGCCAGCGTACTGTGTAAAATGGGGACACTTGCCAGCGTACTGTGTAAAATGGGGACCTGTGCCTGCCGCAATGTGTAAAATGGGGACCTGTGCCTGCCGCAATGTGTAAAATGGGGACCTGTGCCTGCCGCAATGTGTAAAATGGGGACACTTGCCAGCGTACTGTGTAAAATGGGGACCTGTGCCTGCCGCTATGTGTAAAATGGGGACACTTGCCAGCGTACTGTGTAAAATGGGGACCTGTGCCTGCCGCAATGTGTAAAATGGGGACACTTTTTCCTGCCGCAATGTGTAAAATGGGGACACTTTTTCCTGCCGCAATGTGTAAAATGGGGACACCTGTCTGCCGCAATGTGTAAAATGGGGAATGGGGACACTTGCCTGTCGTACTGTGTAAAATGGGGACACTTTTTCCTGGATATGAAATTTATGTTAGAAAAGGCAGTTTCTCAGGTAAAAAAGTTCTGAAAGAGAGAGGTATATATATATATATATATATATATATATATATAATATTTTTATTCATTTATTTTTTATTTTTTCTATTTTATTTTATTATTTTTATTTATTTATTGTAAAAAAAATTTATTTTTTTTTGCGGGGGGGGGGGGGGGGGTGTCAAATGACTACCTTGCCCCTGGTGACAAAAATCCTAGTTTCGGCCCTGGGTCCGTCATCAGTCATTACATAATAAATATATAATATATACCTGTCCGGCTGCAGTACTAGTGATATTATATATACATATATATTGATTTCATCTCATTATCATCCAGTCTATATTAGCAGCAGACACAGTACGTTAGTCCACGGCTGTAGCTACCTCTGTGTCGGCACTCGGCAGTCCATCCATAATTGTATACCACCTACCCGTGGTTGTTGTTTTTTTCTTTCTTCTTTATACATACTACTATAGTAGCTTACTGTAGCAGTCTGCGGTGCTGCTGAGCTGACAGTGTCCAGCAGGTCCGTCATCAGTCATTACATAATAAATATATAATATATACCTGTCCGGCTGCAGTACTAGTGATATTATATATACATATATATTGATTTCATCTCATTATCATCCAGTCTATATTAGCAGCAGACACAGTACGGTAGTCCACGGCTGTAGCTACCTCTGTGTCGGCACTCGGCAGTCCATCCATAAGTATACTAGTATCCATCCATCTCCATTGTTTACCTGAGGTGCCTTTTAGTTGTCCCTATTAAAATATGGAGAACAAAAATGTTGAGGTTCCAAAATTAGGGAAAGATCAAGATCCACTTCCACCTCGTGCTGAAGCTGCTGCCACTAGTCATGGCCGAGACGATGAAATGCCAGCAACGTCGTCTGCCAAGGCCGATGCCCAATGTCATAGTACAGAGCATGTAAAATCCAAAACACCAAATATCAGTAAAAAAAGGACTCCAAAACCTAAAATAAAATTGTCGGAGGAGAAGCGTAAACTTGCCAATATGCCATTTACCACACGGAGTGGCAAGGAACGGCTGAGGCCCTGGCCTATGTTCATGGCTAGTGGTTCAGCTTCACATGAGGATGGAAGCACTCAGCCTCTCGCTAGAAAAATTAAAAGACTCAAGCTGGCAAAAGCACCGCAAAGAACTGTGCGTTCTTCGAAATCCCAAATCCACAAGGAGAGTCCAATTGTGTCGGTTGCGATGCCTGACCTTCCCAACACTGGACGTGAAGAGCATGCGCCTTCCACCATTTGCACGCCCCCTGCAAGTGCTGGAAGGAGCACCCGCAGTCCAGTTCCTGATAGTCAGATTGAAGATGTCAGTGTTGAAGTACACCAGGATGAGGAGGATATGGGTGTTGCTGGCGCTGGGGAGGAAATTGACCAGGAGGATTCTGATGGTGAGGTGGTTTGTTTAAGTCAGGCACCCGGGGAGACACCTGTTGTCCGTGGGAGGAATATGGCCATTGACATGCCTGGTGAAAATACCAAAAAAATCAGCTCTTCGGTGTGGAAGTATTTCAACAGAAATGCGGACAACAGGTGTCAAGCAGTGTGTTGCCTTTGTCAAGCTGTAATAAGTAGGGGTAAGGACGTTAACCACCTCGGAACATCCTCCCTTATACGTCACCTGCAGCGCATTCATAATAAGTCAGTGACAAGTTCAAAAACTTTGGGTGACAGCGGAAGCAGTCCACTGACCAGTAAATCCCTTCCTCTTGTAACCAAGCTCACGCAAACCACCCCACCAACTCCCTCAGTGTCAATTTCCTCCTTACCCAGGAATGCCAATAGTCCTGCAGGCCATGTCACTGGCAATTCTGACGAGTCCTCTCCTGCCTGGGATTCCTCCGATGCATCCTTGAGTGTAATGCCTACTGCTGCTGACGCTGCTGTTGTTGCTGCTGGGAGTCGATCGTCATCCCAGAGGGGAAGTCGGAAGACCACTTGTACTACTTCCAGTAAGCAATTGACTGTCCAACAGTCCTTTGCGAGGAAGATGAAATATCACAGCAGTCATCCTGCTGCAAAGCGGATAACTGAGGCCTTGACAACTATGTTGGTGTTAGACGTGCGTCCGGTATCCGCCGTTAGTTCACAGGGAACTAGACAATTTATTGAGGCAGTGTGCCCCCGTTACCAAATACCATCTAGGTTCCACTTCTCTAGGCAGGCGATACCGAGAATGTACACGGACGTCAGAAAAAGACTCACCAGTGTCCTAAAAAATGCAGTTGTACCCAATGTCCACTTAACCACGGACATGTGGACAAGTGGAGCAGGGCAGGGTCAGGACTATATGACTGTGACAGCCCACTGGGTAGATGTATGGACTCCCGCCGCAAGAACAGCAGCGGCGGCACCAGTAGCAGCATCTCGCAAACGCCAACTCTTTCCTAGGCAGGCTACGCTTTGTATCACCGCTTTCCAGAATACGCACACAGCTGAAAACCTCTTACGGCAACTGAGGAAGATCATCGCGGAATGGCTTACCCCAATTGGACTCTCCTGTGGATTTGTGGCATCGGACAACGCCAGCAATATTGTGTGTGCATTAAATATGGGCAAATTCCAGCACGTCCCATGTTTTGCACATACCTTGAATTTGGTGGTGCAGAATTTTTTAAAAAACGACAGGGGTGTGCAAGAGATGCTGTCGGTGGCCAGAAGAATTGCGGGACACTTTTGGCGTACAGGCACCACGTACAGAAGACTGGAGCACCACCAAAAACAACTGAACCTGCCCTGCCATCATCTGAAGCAAGAAGTGGTAACGAGTTGGAATTCAACCCTCTATATGCTTCAGAGGTTGGAGGAGCAGCAAAAGGCCATTCAAGCCTATACAATTCAGCACGATATAGGAGGTGGAATGCACCTGTCTCAAGCGCAGTGGAGAATGATTTCAACGTTGTGCAAGGTTCTGATGCCCTTTGAACTTGCCACACGTGAAGCCAGTTCAGACACTGCCAGCCTGAGTCAGGTCATTCCCCTCATAAGGCTTTTGCAGAAGAAGCTGGAGACATTGAAGGAGGAGCTAACACAGAGCGATTCCGCTAGGCATGTGGGACTTGTGGATGGAGCCCTTAATTCGCTTAACAAGGATTCACGGGTGGTCAATCTGTTGAAATCAGAGCACTACATTTTGGCCACCATGCTCGATCCTAGATTTAAAGCCTACCTTGGATCTCTCTTTCCGGCAGACACAAGTCTGCTGGGGTTCAAAGACCTGCTGGTGAGAAAATTGTGAAGTCAAGCGGAACGCGACCTGTCAACATCTCCTCCTTCACATTCTCCCGCAACTGGGGGTGCGAGGAAAAGGCTCAGAATTCCGAGCCCACCCGCTGGCGGTGATGCAGGGCAGTCTGGAGCGACTGCTGATGCTGACATCTGGTCCGGACTGAAGGACCTGACAACGATTACGGACATGTCGTCTACTGTCACTGCATATGATTCTCTCACCATTGAAAGAATGGTGGAGGATTATATGAGTGACCGCATCCAAGTAGGCACGTCACACAGTCCGTACTTATACTGGCAGGAAAAAGAGGCAATTTGGAGGCCCTTGCACAAACTGGCTTTATTCTACCTAAGTTGCCCTCCCACAAGTGTGTACTCCGAAAGAGTGTTTAGTGCCGCCGCTCACCTTGTCAGCAATCGGCGTACGAGGTTACATCCAGAAAATGTGGAGAAGATGATGTTCATTAAAATGAATTATAATCAATTCCTCCGTGGAGACATTGACCAGCAGCAATTGCCTCCACAAAGTACACAGGGAGCTGAGATGGTGGATTCCAGTGGGGACGAATTGATAATCTGTGAGGAGGGGGATGTACACGGTGATATATCGGAGGATGATGATGAGGTGGACATCTTGCCTCTGTAGAGCCAGTTTGTGCAAGGAGAGATTAATTGCTTCTTTTTAGGTGGGGGTCCAAACCAACCCGTCATTTCAGTCACAGTCGTGTGGCAGACCCTGTCACTGAAATGATGGGTTGGTTAAAGTGTGCATGTCCTGTTTATACAACATAAGGGTGGGTGGGAGGGCCCAAGGACAATTCCATCTTGCACCTCTTTTTTCTTTCATTTTTATTTGCGTCATGTGCTGTTTGGGGAGTGTTTTTTGGAAGGGCCATCCTGCGTGACACTGCAGTGCCACTCCTAGATGGGCCCGGTGTTTGTGTCTGCCACTAGGGTCGCTAAGCTTAGTCACACAGCTACCTCATTG
Source organism: Pseudophryne corroboree (assembly GCF_028390025.1). Lineage (NCBI taxonomy): Eukaryota > Metazoa > Chordata > Amphibia > Anura > Myobatrachidae > Pseudophryne > Pseudophryne corroboree. The sequence goes on from NC_086452.1 coordinate 369,718,617, forward strand.
CGCCTCTTTTTTACTTTGCGTCATGTGCTGTTTGGGGAGGGTTTTTTGGAAGGGACATCCTGCGTGAGACACTGCAGTGCCACTCCTAGATGGGCCCGGTGTTTGTGTCGGCCACTAGGGTCGCTAAGCTTAGTCACACAGCTACCTCATTGCGCCTCTTTTTTTCTTTGCGTCATGTGCTGTTTGGGGAGGGTTTTTTGGAAGGGACATCCTGCGTGACACTGCAGTGCCACTCCTAGATGGGCCCGGTGTTTGTGTCGGCCACTAGGGTCGCTTATCTTACTCACACAGCTACCTCATTGCGCCTCTTTTTTTCTTTGCGTCATGTGCTGTTTGGGGAGGGTTTTTTGGAAGGGACATCCTGCGTGACACTGCAGTGCCACTCCTAGATGGGCCAGGTGTTTGTGTCGGCCACTAGGGTCGCTTAGCTTACTCACACAGCTACCTCATTGCGCCTCTTTTTTTCTTCTTTGCGTCATGTGCTGTTTGGGGAGTGTTTTTTGGAAGGGCCATCCTGCGTGACACTGCAGTGACACTCCTAGATGGGCCCGGTGTTTGTGTCGGCCACTAGGGTCGCTAAGCTTAGTCACACAGCTACCTCATTGCGCCTCTTTTTTTCTTTGCGTCATGTGCTGTTTGGGGAGGGTTTTTTGGAAGGGACATCCTGCGTGACACTGCAGTGCCACTCCTAGATGGGCCCGGTGTTTGTGTCGGCCACTAGGGTCGCTTATCTTACTCACACAGCTACCTCATTGCGCCTCTTTTTTTCTTTGCGTCATGTGCGGTTTGGGGAGGGTTTTTTGGAAGGGACATCCTGCGTGACACTGCAGTGCCACTCCTAGATGAGCCAGGTGTTTGTGTCGGCCACTAGGGTCGCTTATCTTACTCACACAGCTACCTCATTGCGCCTCTTTTTTTCTTTGCGTCATGTGCTGTTTGGGGAGGGTTTTTTGGAAGGGACATCCTGCGTGAGACACTGCAGTGCCACTCCTAGATGGGCCCGGTGTTTGTGTCGGCCACTAGGGTCGCTTATCTTACTCACACAGCTACCTCATTGCGCCTCTTTTTTTCTTTGCGTCATGTGCTGTTTGGGGAGGGTTTTTTGGAAGGGACATCCTGCGTGACACTGCAGTGCCACTCCTAGATGGGCCAGGTGTTTGTGTCGGCCACTAGGGTCGCTTAGCTTACTCACACAGCTACCTCATTGCGCCTCTTTTTTTCTTCTTTGCGTCATGTGCTGTTTGGGGAGTGTTTTTTGGAAGGGACATCCTGCGTGACACTGCAGTGCCACTCCTAGATGGGCCAGGTGTTTGTGTCGGCCACTAGGGTCGCTTAGCTTACTCACACAGCTACCTCATTGCGCCTCTTTTTTTCTTTGCGTCATGTGCTGTTTGGGGAGGGTTTTTTGGAAGGGACATCCTGCGTGAGACACTGCAGTGCCACTCCTAGATGGGCCCGGTGTTTGTGTCGGCCACTAGGGTCGCTTATCTTACTCACACAGCTACCTCATTGCGCCTCTTTTTTTCTTTGCGTCATGTGCTGTTTGGGGAGGGTTTTTTGGAAGGGACATCCTGCGTGACACTGCAGTGCCACTCCTAGATGGGCCAGGTGTTTGTGTCGGCCACTAGGGTCGCTTAGCTTACTCACACAGCTACCTCATTGCGCCTCTTTTTTTCTTCTTTGCGTCATGTGCTGTTTGGGGAGTGTTTTTTGGAAGGGCCATCCTGCGTGACACTGCAGTGCCACTCCTAGATGGGCCCGGTGTTTGTGTCGGCCACTAGGGTCGCTAAGCTTAGTCACACAGCTACCTCATTGCGCCTCTTTTTTTCTTTGCGTCATGTGCTGTTTGGGGAGGGTTTTTTGGAAGGGACATCCTGCGTGACACTGCAGTGCCACTCCTAGATGGGCCCGGTGTTTGTGTCGGCCACTAGGGTCGCTTATCTTACTCACACAGCTACCTCATTGCGCCTCTTTTTTTCTTCTTTGCGTCATGTGCTGTTTGGGGAGTGTTTTTTGGAAGGGCCATCCTGCGTGACACTGCAGTGCCACTCCTAGATGGGCCCGGTGTTTGTGTCGGCCACTAGGGTCGCTTATCTTACTCACACAGCTACCTCATTGCGCCTCTTTTTTTCTTTGCGTCATGTGCGGTTTGGGGAGGGTTTTTTGGAAGGGACATCCTGCGTGACACTGCAGTGCCACTCCTAGATGAGCCAGGTGTTTGTGTCGGCCACTAGGGTCGCTTATCTTACTCACACAGCTACCTCATTGCGCCTCTTTTTTTCTTTGCGTCATGTGCTGTTTGGGGAGGGTTTTTTGGAAGGGACATCCTGCGTGAGACACTGCAGTGCCACTCCTAGATGGGCCCGGTGTTTGTGTCGGCCACTAGGGTCGCTTATCTTACTCACACAGCTACCTCATTGCGCCTCTTTTTTTCTTTGCGTCATGTGCTGTTTGGGGAGGGTTTTTTGGAAGGGACATCCTGCGTGACACTGCAGTGCCACTCCTAGATGGGCCAGGTGTTTGTGTCGGCCACTAGGGTCGCTTAGCTTACTCACACAGCTACCTCATTGCGCCTCTTTTTTTCTTCTTTGCGTCATGTGCTGTTTGGGGAGTGTTTTTTGGAAGGGACATCCTGCGTGACACTGCAGTGCCACTCCTAGATGGGCCAGGTGTTTGTGTCGGCCACTAGGGTCGCTTAGCTTACTCACACAGCTACCTCATTGCGCCTCTTTTTTTCTTTGCGTCATGTGCTGTTTGGGGAGGGTTTTTTGGAAGGGACATCCTGCGTGAGACACTGCAGTGCCACTCCTAGATGGGCCCGGTGTTTGTGTCGGCCACTAGGGTCGCTTATCTTACTCACACAGCTACCTCATTGCGCCTCTTTTTTTCTTTGCGTCATGTGCTGTTTGGGGAGGGTTTTTTGGAAGGGACATCCTGCGTGACACTGCAGTGCCACTCCTAGATGGGCCAGGTGTTTGTGTCGGCCACTAGGGTCGCTTAGCTTACTCACACAGCTACCTCATTGCGCCTCTTTTTTTCTTCTTTGCGTCATGTGCTGTTTGGGGAGTGTTTTTTGGAAGGGCCATCCTGCGTGACACTGCAGTGCCACTCCTAGATGGGCCCGGTGTTTGTGTCGGCCACTAGGGTCGCTAAGCTTAGTCACACAGCTACCTCATTGCGCCTCTTTTTTTCTTTGCGTCATGTGCTGTTTGGGGAGGGTTTTTTGGAAGGGACATCCTGCGTGACACTGCAGTGCCACTCCTAGATGGGCCCGGTGTTTGTGTCGGCCACTAGGGTCGCTTATCTTACTCACACAGCTACCTCATTGCGCCTCTTTTTTTCTTTGCGTCATGTGCGGTTTGGGGAGGGTTTTTTGGAAGGGACATCCTGCGTGACACTGCAGTGCCACTCCTAGATGAGCCAGGTGTTTGTGTCGGCCACTAGGGTCGCTTATCTTACTCACACAGCTACCTCATTGCGCCTCTTTTTTTCTTTGCGTCATGTGCTGTTTGGGGAGGGTTTTTTGGAAGGGACATCCTGCGTGAGACACTGCAGTGCCACTCCTAGATGGGCCCGGTGTTTGTGTCGGCCACTAGGGTCGCTTATCTTACTCACACAGCTACCTCATTGCGCCTCTTTTTTTCTTTGCGTCATGTGCTGTTTGGGGAGGGTTTTTTGGAAGGGACATCCTGCGTGACACTGCAGTGCCACTCCTAGATGGGCCAGGTGTTTGTGTCGGCCACTAGGGTCGCTTAGCTTACTCACACAGCTACCTCATTGCGCCTCTTTTTTTCTTCTTTGCGTCATGTGCTGTTTGGGGAGTGTTTTTTGGAAGGGACATCCTGCGTGACACTGCAGTGCCACTCCTAGATGGGCCAGGTGTTTGTGTCGGCCACTAGGGTCGCTTAGCTTACTCACACAGCTACCTCATTGCGCCTCTTTTTTTCTTTGCGTCATGTGCTGTTTGGGGAGGGTTTTTTGGAAGGGACATCCTGCGTGAGACACTGCAGTGCCACTCCTAGATGGGCCCGGTGTTTGTGTCGGCCACTAGGGTCGCTTATCTTACTCACACAGCTACCTCATTGCGCCTCTTTTTTTCTTTGCGTCATGTGCTGTTTGGGGAGGGTTTTTTGGAAGGGACATCCTGCGTGACACTGCAGTGCCACTCCTAGATGGGCCAGGTGTTTGTGTCGGCCACTAGGGTCGCTTAGCTTACTCACACAGCTACCTCATTGCGCCTCTTTTTTTCTTCTTTGCGTCATGTGCTGTTTGGGGAGTGTTTTTTGGAAGGGACATCCTGCGTGACACTGCAGTGCCACTCCTAGATGGGCCAGGTGTTTGTGTCGGCCACTAGGGTCGCTTAGCTTAGTCATCCAGCGACCTCGGTGCAAATTTTAGGACTAAAAATAATATTGTGAGGTGTGAGGTATTCAGAATAGACTGAAAATGAGTGGAAATTATGGTTTTTGAGGTTAATAATACTTTGGGATCAAAATGACCCCCAAATTCTATGATTTAAGCTGTTTTTTAGTGTTTTTTTAAAAAAACACCCGAATCCAAAACACACCCGAATCCGACAAAAAAAATTCGGTGAGGTTTTGCCAAAACGCGGTCGAACCCAAAACACGGCCGCGGAACCGAACCCAAAACCAAAACACAAAACCCGAAAAATTTCAAGTGCACATCTCTAATATATACTAGCAGGTTCCATGAATGGAGGGGCACTCTCCAAACAACAGTTCTTCACAAAGGGTTCAAAAAATGTTATTAATAATTGTGGCTTCACAGTAGTCGATGTTTCGATTCACACATTGAATTTTTTTCGAGACAAGCCTACTTCCATCCACGAAGGTAATGAAACTATATAAAAGAACAAAAACAAGAGAAAAACACTATCATGTGACCACTTGCATCCTGGCTGGTGACAAATTCTAATGACCATGCCTATTTAAAGCCTTTTTCTGGGATCCAGCATTTAGAGAATATTAGAGCCATCTCATGATTTCCTGTATTCCTGTTCTGCTGTACTCATATCCAGTATATGACACGGCTGGTCCTACTTACTCCTTGCTTTTTTTGTACCAAGCCAAATGGGATCATCAGGGAGCGCAAGGGGTCAGGTTAACATGTACTAGCTGAAGTGGGCTAGTGGCAGTGGTGCAAGTAGAAAAATGTCTTATAGGCACTATGTGCGCACGCCGAAAAAATGTGTGTGGCCAAATGCCACATGGGGCATGGGCAATGAAAATGGGGGTGTGATACACATATGGGGGGGGGCAGATACACTTATGACACCAATAGTAACAGATACACATATGCACTCACAGTGCCAGATATGTCCCCTCCATGCCAGATATGCTCCTACAGTGCCAGATGCACAAATGCCCCACGGTACCAGATGCACAAATGCCCCATGGTGCTAGATGCACAAATGCCCCCAGTAGTGCCATATATGCCCCCAGAGTGTCAGAAACACATTGCCCCAGAGTGTCAGATACACATATGCCCCCACAGTGCCAGATATGCCCCAACTGTGCCAGATACACATATGCCCCCACAGTGCCAGATACACATGCCCCCACAGTGCCAGATATACATGCCCCCACAGTGCCAGATATGCCCCCACAGTGCCAAATACATATGCCCCCACAGTGTCAGCTATGCCCCCACAGTGCCAGATATGCCCCCAGTGCCATATATGCCCCCACAGTGCCAGATATACATGCATCCACAGTACCAGATATATATGTCCCCACAGCGCCAGATATGCCCCACAGTGCCAGATACACATGACCCCACAGTGCCAGATATGTCCCCACAGTGTCAGATATGCCCCCACAGTGCCAGATACACATATGCCTCCACGGTTCCAGATATGCCCCCACAGTGAGAGATATACATGCCCCCACAGTGCCAGATATGCCCTCACAGTGCCAGATATGCCCCCAGTGCCAGATATGCCCCCACAGTGCCAGATATACATGCCCCCACAATGCCAGATATACATGCCCCCACAGTGCCAGATATGCCCCCACAGTGCCAGATATACATGCCCCAACAGTGCCAGGTATGCCCCGACAGTGCCAGATACACATGCGCCCACAGTGCCAGATATGCCCTCACAGTGCCAGATACACATATGCCCCCAGAGTGCCAGATATGCACCCACAGTGCCAGATACATATGACCTCATAGTGCTAGATATGCCCCCACAGTGCCAGATACACATATGCCTCCACAGTGCCAGATATGCCCCCACAGTGGCAGATATACATGCCAGCGGCTCCTGATTGGCTGCTGGTCCGCGAGCTCTAATTGGCTCCCAAACCGGCTCAGTGCACGCTGCCGGACTCAGGGGACTCACAGGCAGGAGAGAAGAGGCGCATGCTGTGCTCTCCTCTCTCCAACACCCGGTGTCTGCAAGGTGGCGGCCCAGCGGTAAGGCATACCTGCTGGGATTTTCTTACAGATACGCCGTACCACCCCGTACCACCATACTTGCAGCACTGTCCAGTGGAGAAGTTTCCCATGGCAACCAATTAGCTGTTACATATAATTTTATAGACGTAGGACGGAATGCATTTATAATGCATGGAGGAGATTAAACACCTGAACCTGGGACTGCTTTCATCCGGGCTGGAAAGGGTTAATAGTTCTAGGGAGGCTTTGCTGTGAGGTGGGGTGAGGTTTGGTTAGCCTATGGAGTGAGAGATACTGGGTGGGGTTTTGGGTCCATTTCAGGATTGTTATGAGAAGCCATCTTAAGGAAATTTTTCCTGGTGGGATGTTACCCACCCTCCCTCCCATGTGTAGTTGTTATGTGGTGGCTGCTTGTGGCGGGAAAGAACGGTTGCAGTTGCAATCTGTTTTTTGGCTTGAAGTGCTCTCCCCTCCAATCATTGTCTTAGGCTGATTCTACCCTACCAGGGTCAGCGGCATCACCAGTCCAGGTGGGCCTCATTTTGTTGTGTCATTGGGGTGAGAGGTGGATACCTTGGGCATGGGTATGGGGGCTGGCTGCGCATCCTCCATGTGGTGAATTGGTGTGTAAGCAGTTGGCAATCTTGCATTGTGGGGGCTGTTCTTTCTGTGCCCCCATACTTTTTATTAACCTCTTTCATTTAGTATTAGATATGCTAGTTTAGTTATATTTTAAATAGCTTAGTTTTAAATAAATAAAGCTGACCTTACTTTCCCCTTACGCAAGTCTCTGTGTCTTTATTTATAAGGTTTAAGGTGGTATTGCTTTGCCCTTTCTTTGACAGGAGGGGGCATTCATCTGGTGATGGGGAGTTTATGCACTTATTAAATGTTACTTAAAAGCTGATTGGTTGGCATGAGCAGCTTCTGTATTGGTCCACTTCTCCACTCTTTTCACTGCTTCATGAATAAACAGCTATACTGTATGTCCTATCCAGTGGCGTCACAAGCCGGGTGCGGGGGGTGCGGCCCGCACCTGGGTGTGACGCCTAGAAGGGGTGACACCACACTGTGGGCTCCTCCACAGTGACAGGAGCCGAGCGCTGCAGTGTGAAAGTCTGCTACAGCACCCGGCTCCTGTCATAGAAGAGGAGCCGACAGTGCTGGTAGACAGTCTCCAGGGGCAGCTCAGTACAGCCCAACATCTCCAGAGATGACGACCCCGCAAGGCCACGCCCCTTCATTGTTGGCCACACCCCCTTTTTGCCGCGAGCGCGCACCGGGTGTCACCACATCCAGTGACGCCACTGGTCCTATCCTTCTGTCATATCCGCCACATGCAGTCCTTGCCCAGGTTCTTAACATGATAGTTTGGAAGTGGAGAAGAGAAAGGTTAGACAAGCAGAATACTGGTTCACATTACCAGACATACTTCTACACCATAGATGGCTGAGTGTATATCATTGTACATATCCAGAGGTGATCAGCAGGTATCAGTGCTAATATCTGCAGGTGTCCAAAGTGTGGGATCCCCACAATTTTGCTAGTTGTGGAGATGGCGACTGGTGAATGAAAATGTACTTTCTGAGTGGACATATCCTAAACTACTTCTAATGGATAAATTTAACACCTGACAAATATATTTTCAAAAATGGGGTTTGAAATCTGGAAATTGGCCAAAAAAGAATGTGAATACACTTTTGTGCCCATGTCACCCCTTTTCCACACACCCTCCTGTAAAGCTAACACATGTTACATTGTATAGTTACAAGTATAGTGCATGCTGCGTTCTATCATCTTAAATGGAGTGTCAAGGTTATAATACACATTGCTGTGAACTGCACCATTGGAAGTCATTTGTTTTATTTTAATGCTCTTTTCATACACTAAATAACTCATGAAAAGTACATTAAAAGAGCACAGATGTGGAAATAACCCTTTGGGTAATTATATACTGTATATGACGGCTACACACATATTGGAATTGCAGGGGGATAGCATCAAATTAACATAACGACAAAGTGATTAGGAAGGTGAATGCAAACACAGCGGAAACTTGTAGCTGTCTCCGTGTAGCTGACTCCAATTTATCACATTGGGTAGGAAAAAAATCCAGACTTCAAAATTAACATTAGGAAGAAGAAAAAAAAACCCTAGCGCTAAAAACAGCCTCCAAGCAGGTTTGATTGAATTTATTATTATTATTATTATTATTATTATTATTATTATCCTTTATTTATATGGCGCCACAAGGGATCCGCAGCGCCCAATTACAGAGTACATAAACAAATAATCAAGCAGGAAAACAGCAACTTACAGTTGACGACAATATAGGACAAGAACAGGGTAAATAAATATAGCTACATCAGCAGATGACACTGGAATAAGTATCAGGTGGCAGAAGACTGCTGGATGTGGTACAGTTGAATATTATATATTTATATATGTATATATCTCATTGATAGCTGCTCCCACAATGGCGATACCGTGGTACCAAAAGATAAAAAATAGATTAAGGGAAAGGAGGTAATTTACATACCATTATAAAATGTATTTTAAAAGAGATGTATCATACATAGTATCAACACATGAACAAATTGTAACATATACAAAACAGTTATACAAATATAATTGTATCCCCTTCCTATGTCTTCCAGCCTATAGGAATTCAATAAATGAACAGTTAAAAGTGACACTAATCCGTGGGTATATAATTAGTTCTTTGCAAATTAGACCAGGAGTAGATTTATATAATTGATAAAAGCGTCTCTAGAGGGAGGGCGCTAGGGTGTATATAGCGCTATGCTCAATCACTTAATTCTTTGGTTCCACAATATTATTGGATTGCGGCAGTGATTGACAGCAGAGAGAGAACGCCGGTTCCTTATGAAATGTTCCAGCGATATGCTCCACCTCATGTAAATAGCTGTTCCACGCAACAACACATGAAAATTTTGACTCACAACCAAACAGAGGGAGAATCAGGGGTGTTTTACCTGCAGCCGGAGAAGGAAGAGTCACTTACAGTTTTATTACCTCTAACTCTAGTAGGGTCCCCGTTTAATGGCAGGAGAGGAGATAAGTATCCGAAGTAGAGACCCACTGGAGAGGAAGGGGTTCAGATGTCCATCCAGATCTGTAAGGCTCACTTCCTTACATGTTTCTCCGCAATAGTGTTATGGTATTTTCTTCTCGATCGTCGTTTAACTGGGATGTAGTCATATGACCTGCGGTCAGGAAACCGTTGGTTATTATGCCGACGCCAGAATCCCGAGCTCTGGTCAGCCCAACAGTCAGCATGCCAACTAACAGGGACTACTACCACTCGTGGGTGTCCAGCGTAGCGAGCCCGCAAGGGGCTTCATTGCGCTCTCCCCCCTCAGCGGCATTCTGGATTGTGGGATCGGTATGGTGACCTCCGGGATCCCAAATGCCGGTCTGCCAATAACAACCCGTTTAACCAATGGCCATAACTTTATGTAACCTCCAGTTCTAACTAAAATACATCCACTTTAATGGAAACACTTTTGGAGGGACATTCCTAAGTCTACTGACTCTTATTTAGAAAATGTCTGTTTCTGTGTTGCAAGTCACAACTCATTTATTCTTCTGTGTGACATACAAGGTGTGTCTATTAAATAATGAGACCGATGCTATAATTTAAGTACATTTTAACTCTATTCCCCTTCTATGCACTCCCCTTCTGCATCCACACATTGCTGCATTCTTATTTTCTATTGTGCAAAGCTGTGATGTAGGTAATTATTTGGGGATCCGGATTGAAAGTCGACAGTAACTAGGTCGACAATGTCTAGGTCGACCACTATTGGTCGACAGTAAACTAGGTCGACAGGGTGTATAGGTCGACAGGGTCTTTAGGTCGACATGTTCTAGGTCGACAGGTCAAAAGGTCGACATGAGTTTTTCACAATTTTTTTCTTTTTTTAACCTTTTCAGACTTACGATGGAACTACGATTGGAACGGTAATCTGTGCCGAGCGAAGCGGTAGCGGAGCGAAGGCACCATGCCCGAAGCATGGCGAGCGAAACGAGCCATGCGAGGGGACGCGGTGCACTAATTGGGGTTCCCGGTCACTCTACAAAGAAAATGACACCAAAATAACATTAAAAACTCATGTCGACCTTTTGACCCGTCGACCTAGACCTAGAACATGTCGACCTAAAGACCCTGCTGACCTAGACACCCTGTCGACCTAGTTACTGTCGACCAATAGTGGTCAACCTAGACATTGTCGACCTAGTTACTGTCGACTTTCAATACCACACCCAATTATTTGACAGCTGTCTCAAGAGCTCCATCATTTTCTTATTTACCTCAGAAACTGATGTAAAACGATTTCCCATGAGTACATATTTGACATTAGGGATAAGAAAGAAGTTACACAATGCTGGGTATGGTGAATATGGAGGGTGTTCTAGCACTGCAATCTGTTTTTCAGCCAAAAACTGATTCACAGAGAGAGTTGTTTGGGTTGGTGTGCTGTCCTGATGGAGAATGAAACAATTTCCACAACTCTGGCCTTTTTCTTCTGATTCTTTCCTGCAAAGTTTCTAGAACATTCTTGTAGTAATGTTGATACACTGTTGCACCTCCTGGTACCCAGGCTACCAAAACAACACCCTTGATATTAAAACAATAACCATGGCTTTCATACGCGTACGCAGGGGGGGTTTCCGAGTACCCAGAAACCCCCCCCCCCCCCTTCCCTGGCCGCCGATCCGTCAGAGCTGAAGACCGGTTTACTGTTTTTAAGTGAGAAGCGTGGGTGGGAGGGCGGCCTGTGTCTGTGATGCAGCTCCGGCAGCAGCAGCTTCCTGAGACACTAATTAGCTGCCCGATGGGCGCTGGCTGCCTGTACGGGGAACTGCAGCGGCATCGCGCAGCTCCTCTGAGGAAGCAGTTTTTGCAGGGGGCAATCAGGGAGCTGGAAGAGGTGCGGTGGGGAAAGGCTCAAACAGTGAGGCAGTGACTGCCTGTCTCCTCTCTAGAGCATGCAGGTGTGTGTCATAAATCGATGAGACTCAGTGGGAGGGCGAGGTAGTCTATAATTCATTGTGCTGGTTGGGTGCTAATGAGGGAGAAGGGGGGATGTGTGTGTGTGTGTGTGTGTGTGTGTGTGTGTGTGTGTGTGTGTGTGTGTTTTTTATAGGTATGCTATATGTATGTCTATGTATATGTTCAAATATACTGTATGTGTAAATATATGCATATATATATATACATATATATATATATTTATTTCATTACTCAGTTAAATGTCAAACATCTGTGCAATGATTTTATATATATATATATATATATATATATATATTAGCACACTTATATATTTAGATAGATAGATAGATAGATAGATAGATAGATAGATAGATAGATAGATAGATAGATAGATAGATAGATAGATAGATAGATAGATAGATATTATTTTATTTTTTTGTAGTAGATGTCCGGCACTCCCCTTTCATGGGTAAATTGCTCCAGCGCCCTCCAGACTTATCAACAATACAGGAATGAAGAGGCGGCATTCAGAGTCTCTTAATCACTTGATAACAGTGTATTAGACACACATTATTGTGTCTTAAATGTGTGTCTAATACACGGGTGTGTAATGCATGACCGGCGGTCAGCATACCAGCGTTGGCATCCCGGCAGCGGAATGCCAGCGGGGGGAAGGGGGCGAGCACAAAAAGCCCATTGCGGGCACACTTCGCTCGTTACGCTGCAAGGGTCTGGGATGTAGGGGGAGGTTATGTCACATAACCACTTCCCTAATACACTATTATCAAGTGATTATGAAACCTGAGTGCCACCTCATCATTCCTGTAATATATATATATATATATATATATATGTGCCAGTAGAGGAATGGGCGCACTTGGGTTGTTTGATGTTTATGAACAAAGGGTTATTTGTTCATAAACATCAAATCTCCGAATTGTCAAAGGAGAAGGAGGAATCTATCAAAGTTATTTCAACTGGTCCTCTATACTATATGGTGTTATCTGCAAGAAGAGATACTATACCGTTTTGTATCATTGCTTTTATGTTGTAATAAATTTTACATGGAACATGTTAAATTTGGTTTTATGCTCACGAATTAGGAGTAAATATCTTAGGGAGACTGCTGTTTTTCCCCATTGAATATTGGGTGGAAAAACAACCCAAGTGCGCCCATTCCTCTACTGGCACATATTTGTATCTTTTTAGTCCCTCCTAACAAGGGACTTAGTGGAATTTGGCAACCTTAACCCAATCCTTTCTCACTTTCTGTTTAATAGCGCAAAAGGGAGAGTATCTGTTTTGTCTATATATGTATATATATAAATAAATCTCCATGCAGTGACATACATGTATGGAAACACCCCCCCCCCCCCCCCCCCCCCCCCCATGAAAATCCTGCATTTGCCACTGGCTTTAAATATGGATTTGTTTTGACATTCTTTCTTCATTCTTGGTGATGATGGTGATTTCCAGTGCATGGACTGACGTTTTTTGTCTCAGAATTATACTGGTAGATTTATGTTTCATTACAGGCAATAACTAACTAAAAAATGTGAATCTTCTTGAATTTGTTCCAAAATGTCTGTACAAATTTGCTTTCGATTTTCTTTTTGCTCGGCAGTGAGAAGTCTTGGAACCATCTTGGCACAAACTATTGTCATGTTAACAACTTGATGCAAAACTTGCCTAACAGTTTCTTTGTCGATGTTTACCATTTCTGTTATCATTTGGATGCTGAGTAGCTGGTCAATTTAAACAATCTTCAACATTTTTTCCACATTTTCATTTGTTTTTGATGTGCAAGGACTTCCGGGATGTTCATCATCTTCAACATCCTCACGACCATCACTAAATCTTTTGTGCCACTCAGACATATGCATGTGACATACAATCTGCCCCATTAGCATCGGTTAGCACATGGAAAGATTTAGTAGGCGTTAAATTTAGCAAAATAATTTAGGTAAACATGTTGCTCCACTTTTGAACAAAGCATTTTTATAATGCACGGGAAACACACAGCTTCTTGGAATGCTGTGTAACTAGGGTTGGACTGGTGCACAGGGATACAGGGGAATCTCCAGTGGGCCTCGCTGTATAGTGAGCTCACCTCCTCCTCTAGAGATCAGGGGGTAAATTTACTAAGATGGGAGTTCTATTTAAGATGGGATGTTGCCCATAGCAACCAATCAGATTCCAGGTATTATCTTCCAGAAGGTGCTAGATAAATGAGAAGTAGAATCTGATTGGTTGCTATGGGCAACATCCCATCTTAAATAGAACTCCCATCTTAGTAAATTTACCCCCAGGATCCAGACTATGGGCCTAATTCAGATCTGATCGTAGATGTGCTAAATTTAGCACATCTACGATCAGTTTTTCTACAATCAGTTTCTCTGACATGGGGGGGACACCCAGGACAGGGCTAGTCCAATCCGCATGTCAGGCCCTACCCCCCACAAGGGTGCAAAAGCATCGCACAGCGGCGATGCTTTCACACACGGCGAGTAGCAAACTGCAAGCGCAGCTCTTGTGACATCATACAGTCGCTGTGGCCCACCACGATATGGACATGCCTGTGTTGTCCAGACCGGGTCCCGCCAATGCGCCAATGCCGTTTTAACGCCATTGGCATGCTCCCTCCCGTCCCGTGACCACGTCTGCCTGTCAATCAGGTAGAGGCGATCGCAGCCCTGATATGCTTTTAGCATCTCACTGGAATCCCAGGGGTGCACGTGCGCACTCTACAAAGGAATTCAGACTGCGATCGCTGCCGCTGCAGCGATCCAGTCTGAATTACCCCCAATGTTCTTGAATTATACGTTATACATATCTTACCTATTACTGCCCATGACTATGGTTTATTGGGCTATAATCAAGGTTGATCACAAAAGCCAAATCTTCCTCTAATGGGCAAAACCATGTGCACTGCAGGTGGGGTAGACATAACATGTGCAGAGAGAGTTAGATTTGGGTAGGGGGTGTTCAAACTGTAATCTAAATTGCAGTGAAAAATAAAGCAGCCAGTATTTACCCTGGATAGAAACAATATAACCCACACAAATGTAACTCTCTCTGCACATGTTATCTGCCCACCCCTGCAGTGCACATGGTTTTGCCCATTAGTGGAAGATTTTGAGTGGGACTAGGGAGGGTGTCTGTAGACAGTGTGGCTGCTCCAGCCTGAAGATGTGCCTGGCAGGTGGCAGCTCCTTTTGCACTATCTGGGCTGCTGTAACTGTTCCTGGCTGCTCCTCTTTATGTGGTGGTGGCCACGGCAGCAGGCACAAAGCCGGATAGGGCCAGAGCAGTCGCAGCATCTTGTTTTAACTTTAATGATGTCATTCAGAGCAGGCCAGACCAAGTGATGGGGTTAAATGGAGAGGGTGGAGCGTCTTGATAACTAGTGGGGGGTTTTACCTATTTGCACAGGGGTGCTCCGGACAGGTGGCAGGCGGTGCAGTTGGTTTTTTTAAATCAAATTTAGGAGCTGCTGTTCTTCTGAACCTTGGGGCCCCTCTTGACCTTGGGGCCCAGGAGTGGTGTACCCTTTGTACCCCCCTGTAACCAGGCCAGAGTAGTAGTAGTAGTAGTAGTAACAATAACAGTAGTAGTAACAGTAGTAGTAATAACAGTAGCATTGGTAGTAACAGTAGTAGTAACAGTAGTAATAGTTGCAATAGTAGTAGTAGTAGTAGTACTAGTAGTAGTTGTATTATTATTATTATTATTATTATTAGTAGTAGTAGTAGTAGCAGTAGAAGAAGGAGTAGTAGTAGCAGCAGCGGTATAAGCAATGGTAGTGACAATAATAGAGTCAATAATACTAGTAACAGTAGCAGTGGTAGAAGTAGCAGTGATGGTGGTAGTAGTAGTAGTAATAGTAGTAGTAGTATTAGTAGTAGTAGTAGTAGTAGTAGTAGTAGAAGAAGAAGAAGAAGAAATTGTAGTAGTAATTGTAGTAGTAGTAGGGTTATAAGGAATGGTAGTAATAACAGGGGAGGCATTTGATATGCCGGCTGTTGGGATCCCGTCGCCTACCATACTGGCGCCAGAATCACGACCGCCGAGATACGACAACTATTTTCCCTCTTGGGGTGTCCACACCCCTGGAATAAGAATAAATAGAGTGGCATGCGTATCGCACCCCTGTGCAAGCAGCATGGCGAGCGTAGCAAGGCGAGCGCAGCGAGCCTGCAAGGGGCTCTTTTGCCCTCGCCCTGCTGCTGGCATGCCGTCGGTCGGGATCCCGGCGCTGGTATGCTGGGCGTCAGGATCCAGACCGCCAGCATACCGTAGTAGACCCTAGTAACAGTAGTAGTAGAGCCTATCATATTAGTAACAGTAGTAGTAACCTTAATAATAGAAACCTTTACAGGTAATGGTCATTCACTAAAACAGCAATAGTTCTCTACATATGATGATATCATACATTCCGTATTTACAATACCTTTTTCATAAATATCATCTATCAGCAGCATAAAAGTTACAAGCAGGCCCTTGCAGAACAACAGAAATGGTGCCATAGTGTTGGTCAATCATAAAAAGCAGGGAGATTAGAATCAAGGACAAACATTCCAAATAAAGTTTGGAAAAACCTGGAAATGAAAGACATATTCACCCATTACCTCATGTTCTTATTACCAATATTTGCATCGTTATGTATTATATGTATTTGTTGATTTAGTTTAGCTTTGCAGTATCCCTGGTACGGGGGGGGGGGGGGCATGGACAAATCTGGGGGACAACGTTCCCCTTGGCAGCTGATCCAGGCCTTGGGCCTACTGCGGTCCACTCCAACAAGCCATGTCCTGTATAATTAGTACCCCCTCCCTCTTGGCACCTCTGACACAAGTGCTGGTGACCACAGTCATTAAGGGCTACTGGTCCAAGTACATCCAATATAAAGGAAGATCCATGTGCACAGGGCTGGTGTAAAATTTCTCGGTGCCCTAGTCAAAGCTTCAGCCTACCGCACTTCCTTCTCCCCAGTTCAGCTTCCTGTATACCTGCAAATAGAGAAGGAAAATCTGCAATGTTTGTGGCTGTTATTAATTTTTCATTTGGTCTATTTCCTGTTCTGAAACTCAATTGTGTTCCACTTGCTCTCGCTGGTTCCTGAGTACTGGTGGAATGCACAGTTCTTCTTGTGTTGCACTATAGTCATAGTCAGATAGATGAAGGGAAATGTGAAAAAGGGCAGTATTTGCTTTTACATGCAGTGATATCTTGCTATTCAGGAGAAGGCAGGGGTAGGGGTGCTTAGCGGTGTCCCTGCTGGTCCAGGCATCCTAGGCAGCTGCCTAAGCTGCCTAATGACAGAGCAGGTACTGCATGTATGTTAGAGACATTTTTTTTTTATTCTCAATTCTATTCTCAGTGCTTCAATGTAGTTACCCCAGATCTCAATATTACTTCAAACTTTGAAAACATTGGTGTTTATGTTATAATTGATGTATACCCCTGGAGAAGTCCTGTGAGTATGAAATGCGTAGGGTACAAGTGCCTTATTTAATTGCTACATTGGAAGCTTCCCATCTTTGAGCTCATGCCTGTAAGTGGTATAGATGGATTATATGCCATCTCTCCTTTATTGGGAGGTTCATAGGCACCATATTATAGATGGAAGACACAAAATAATTTTTTATGTTGATCATTTTTTTAGAACAACTAAATATCACACGTCTAAGAGGTTAATAATTCAAGCAAAAGAAGCAATACACAATAGGTTTTAATTAAAAATGTTATTCAGGACATTGCTATATATACATGCAGAAATATCCGGCACTCACCACCAATACATATAGCAGCTTCCGGGTGCCTCTCCTTCCCTGCAACGGGTGTAGATATATAGATGGACGGCACTCCACGGGTCAATAACAACTCTGTATACACATTCAGTAGCGGGTCAACATTTCAGGGACCACTGTCTTGATAAAAGGGCAATGGTCCCTGAAACGTTTGAACCGCTGCTGAATGTGTATACAGAGTTGTTGTTGTTGACCCGTGAAGTGCCATCCATCTACATGTCATATATACAGTATATATATATATATATATATATATATATATACACACACAGGAAAATAGAAATACTGCGGCACTCTGAGACTTGAATATAACAAGTATATTTCAGTATGCAAACAGTCCAACGTTTCGGGGCTCAGCCGCCCCTTTGTCAAGGTGCATATAAGTAAAACATCAAACCACACTTACCTAAATACCTAGAGTGAAATCCGCCACCGTGCCTCGCATCGTCCGAGTCCCGGCGTGTCCGGTTCGGCTTCCGGCGCCTTCCAAGCCCGTCACCGGGAGCGCCGCCTCGGGTTACGGGACAACAACCCCAGACATGCAACTATAATATGACCCCCACAGAGCCCTGATCTCAACCTCCCTGCCAAGTTCCTTCAAAATCTGTGTGTAAGTGTACCTGGAAGAATTGATAAATTCAGTGCGTCCACCATGGCAGCCAGCAGCGGCTCTTGCCATGGGCAAGCAAGCTTTTTGCCCGGGGCGCCTCTGTCCTGAGGGTGCCACAGCTGCTGCCGTGGCAAGAGCTGCCCACTACTGCCGTGCAGTGCGCCTGACATCATCGCGCACCGCACGGCATTGTGGGAGTAGCCGCAGACGCTAGAGGTCATAATTGACCTCTAGTGTCTGTGCAGCGTGTGGCACTATGGGAGAGACATCATGACGTCTCTTTCATAGATCCCAGGAGCGGTGGCCAGAGACAGAGGACAGCAGCAGCGGTCGAGATGCAGGAGCGGGCTGGTGAGTATTTTTTTTTAAGTGCCACTACTAGGGGCAGAGCAACCGGGGGCACATCTACTGAGAGCACAGCAACAGGGGCACAACTACTGAGGGCACAGCAACAGGGGGCAAAACTACAGGGACACAACTACCGAGGGCACAGCAACAGGGGCAAAACTACAGGGGCACAATTACTGAGGGCACAGCAACAGGGGGCAAAACTACAGGGGCACAACTACTGAGGGCACAGCAACAGGGGGCAAAACTACAGGGGCACAACTACTGAGGGCACAGCAACAGGGGGCAAAACTACAGGGGCACAACTACTGAGGGCACAGCAACAGGGGCAAAACTACAGGAGCACAATTACTGAGGGCACAGCAACAGGGGGCAAAACTACAGGGGCACAATTACTGAGGGCACAGCAACAGGGGGCAAAACTACAGGGGCACAATTACTGAGGGCACAGCAACAGGGGGCAAAACTACAGGGGCACAATTACTGAGGGCACAGCAACAGGGGGAAAACTACAGGGGCACAACTACTGAGGGCATAGCAACAGGGGGCAAAACTACAGGGGCACAACTACTGGGGGCACAGCAACAGGGGCAAAACTACAGGGGCACAACTACTGAGGGCACAGAAACAGGGGGCAAAACTACAGGGGCACAACTACAGAGGGCACAGCAACAGGAGGCAAAACTACAGGGGCACAACTACTGGTGGCACAGCTACAGGGGGCAAATCTACTGGGGCACAGCTACAGGGAGCACGACGGTAACCACACCCCTTCCCTACAAAGCCACACCCTATTTTTGCTGCACCTACGGCACGCACAAACTCTTTTTTGCCTGTGTTTTTTTTGGGGGGTGGGGGCGCACCAAAGGAAACGTTTGCCCTGGGCGCCAACCAGCCATTTTGTATCATCTCTTCTAGGCATGACCTAATCCACCCAGGATAATCCTACATAGTGTGCTCAAGACGGCTGCCTCATCTGGTGCCTTTCGTGGGTGGAATAAATAATCTGGGGAATTTATTACCAAATGACTGCTCCAACCCTGCCTTATACCTATTGGGCTCTCTAGGTTTTTTGTTGTTGTTGTTTTCCGTGTGTTTTTTCTCCTTGAGGTAATAATACATCCTTTGTACCATTTACTATGTCTTTGATGCCTGTAAAGTGCCTTGAGTCCTATGGGAGAAAGAGCGCTATATAAATAAAATGATGATTATGATGATGATTCTTCTTCTTATTATTATTATTATTATTATTATTAAAGCTTGCAGCCCCCACCAATGGTTCACATTTTTCTTCAAGAAATATATATGGTGAGTCATTATTATAGTGAGTACAGCCTCTGTGATTCTTTTTCAAACAATGTGGTCACATACTGTATATTGCATCCTACATCTAGGAATGGTGAGTGCATTGGACTAATATACTGTATGTGCAGTTTTACTCCCTGCTGTGGACATAAATAGGAGCAGCTCTCACTGTTCAGTGACACTATGTTGCAATGTATTAAAACATCTCAGCAAGTAATAATTTCAACATCATATTAACTGAACAGTGAGTGCTGCTCCTGTATATGTCCACTGCTGAGATTAAGTGTATTTTCTTAATGAATATTCTAATAAATTATTTATAGGTAGTTACAGACAAACATAATATGCATATAGTCTTGGGGGGGGACCTATGGGTAAAATATGCAATTGCATATGGCGATGTGATACAGAATAAATCGATGTTAATGAATT
This sequence comes from Pseudophryne corroboree, assembly GCF_028390025.1. NCBI lineage: Eukaryota > Metazoa > Chordata > Amphibia > Anura > Myobatrachidae > Pseudophryne > Pseudophryne corroboree. The sequence goes on from NC_086452.1 coordinate 369,738,559, forward strand.
AATAAATGCCACGAAGTGATTTTCCAACACTCTAGTTTAACATAATTCTATCTCTAAGGGGGCATCTTATTCTCCTCCCGAGCACTTTTGGGTTTAGTTTTCGCTATGGTTGTGTCCATAAAGTAAAAGCCTGTCCTGCTCTGATGAGCTTTAACAGGGGTGAGTGTCATGCTACAAAACCCCAGTGGGTAAGGCATTGCCTATAGCAGTTGCCAGGTAAATGTCATTTCCCAAAGATCTTCAGGCTAGGAGTGGCTTGATTAATGTATTTTGCTGAAATGATAGATATTGTGTAATGCGTTGTAATAAACTTATATAAAAAAAATATATATATATTGCTAGTTTTCATTAATTATACATGATTTGCATATTCTGTTTTTGAATCTGTATAAATGTATTATAGACAGTTGCTTTTTAGTATGCAAGGACCAAGACTTTATGTTATCACAGATACAAACAGCAACACTGCCACTTTAATTTTGACAAAACTAGGAGCACATAGAAGCAAAAATACAAACATACACTAATTCCAAATACTTGTATCAGTGACATGTTATATCCAAGTCTGGTTGTGTATTCTGTAGAAATCTAATAACTTACAGAGGATATCAGGAAAAAAGCAAATACGTTATTTAGCACAGCCATTCCCAACCTCGGTCCGCAAAGCACATAACAGTCCTGGTTTTAGTAAGATCAAGGCTTGAGCACAGTTTACTTAATTAGTATATCACTTATTTTGATTTAACCATCTGTGCTGAAGCCTGGATATCACTAAAACCTGCACTATCAGCGTGCCTTGAGGACAGAGATAAGGAATGCCTGATTTAGACTATACATGGAACTGTATATTCACTTTATCTGTCCCCCTCTCTGAACGTCTAAAAGGCAGAACTTCCCAGACCTATTCAGCAGCAGGTAATGTGGAGTTATACACGTTGAAAAGGATTATTAATACAGCGTTTTAAATATAAAATACTTACACCTTTGCATATTATTAATGGACAGTCATTATCCTGAAAAATGTCAAAAAAGGCAAAGGTAGACAGAAATCTAAGTCACGCAGTACACTCTATCCACGCAGTACAATATATCCATGCCATATAATCATTTAATTACATACATCGGACAATAGCGGAAATGTGATTTGTATTATTCTCTAAACTGCACATTATTTATTATACAGCGAAGCTTCTTTGTGTGAGTTACATTTTCACTGTGTTCTGATGAGAGTATTGCTAATAAATACATTATTATTATTATTATTATTATTATTATTATTATTATCAGCCTCAATTATCATAAATAAGAATCTTTACTTAGTCACTTCTGAAAACATCTTCATAAACAGACCATTCGTATATTCAGCTTCTATGTGATCCTAATTTATAGGGTGCATATTATAAAAATGTGTATTATACAGTCCCGTGTACACTATGTAGGACTGCTTGCATATAGAAGAGACACTAGCTCACAGTGTAATTCATTAATTTAGGAGATTGATTCTTATCCCAGGACATATTTTCAAACTATAAAGAGTCCAACTATAATGATGGTGTTATATTATGTTATAGATATGTACTACAGGGTCTTAAATGTACAGCCATTTGCAAATGATCAGTGATAGGGAAATGCGCACTGCGGCACTAACTCACCGGTATAATATTACATGACCTAGGTAACACCGATGCTCTCACAATGTGTATTATAGGGTGTGTATGCGATTACATAGTTAATATGTATAACCAGATTTGTCACCGCTACTTTGTAAGAACTATCGTTTCCGTAATTCGTGTTTACATGGGTATTTATAACAAAAACATACCAAAATTCGATAGATAGATAGATAGATAGATAGATAGATAGATAGATAGATAGATAGATAGATAGATAGATAGATAGATAGATAGATAGATAGAAACACACACACACAGCATTTTGATATCGACAATCTACTTGCATGCGGTGGGCATATCAAATTTAAGACTTTCTAAAATATGTGATTATGCTGTTGTTTTAAATACTTCCTCAAGCCTATACTAATTTATGTGCTCTATAAAGCAAATCAATGATCTATATGCGCTGTTTAATTCACAACATACAAACCACCCAAAAAAATAAAGTTAACTCATGCAATCATGTTTTAATAACACTTTACATTTTACCTATGTTCCAAGCAATCATGCAAGCCCTGCTACTTTTCGTGTGTGTGTGTGTGTGTGTGTGTGTGTGTGTGTGTGTGTGTGTGTGTGTGTGTGTGTGTGTGTGTGTGTGTGTGTGTGTGTGTGTGTGTGTGTGTGTGTGTGTGTGTGTGTGTTTTGCTGGAGGGGGTGAAAGTGTGTGCAGAGAGGATTAATAATAATGTAATTAAATCCCTTCCCCCCTAAAAAATAAACATAAATATAAAAATAAAATAAAAAATCTTGACCTTGACCAATGTTCACAATGAATATAAGAAAGACCTAAATATATTTGGCGTCTGCACACTGCCAGAAGATGTACAGATTTAACGTAGATAGATTTAAGTATTATCATAGAGTTATCATAGAAGCTGTAATCAGTATTGTATTCTATGGTCTAAAGTGATTTATATTAATTGATTTGGGGAGTGGAACCCCCAATGTCTAGTCACTTCTCTGTGCGATAAATATCTCACCGTTGTTGTATTATTATGATGATGATGATGATGATGATGATGATGATGATGATGACGATGATGATGACGACATATGATTATTTTCTTTCAGAAGTTTAATTGTAAAGAATGCCTGTATCGTTTGTTACATTTATGACGTTATTCAAATACAGTTTAAATAACAAATATACAGTATATTAGCAAATTCATGTAACTTAAGTTTTCTAGACTTTCAGTAGTAATTCCCGATGTGTTATATATTTGAGCCATACTACATCATATAGATATAAAAAAGTATTTTTAACCACCGACGTTTTGTTCAGGATTTAAACACGAACAAAATTGTACCGCACAATTTTCATGGAACTACAAACATCTGTAAAAACAATTGCATCTATATCTTCTAGAGCTTCTAAATAATACATCAGAAGACATTGAAGACAGATAAAAGGGTTTAATAACATGTAAATATCTAATTATGCTAATTGGTGTAATATTTACTTGTTTAATGATGAGCGGGATCTCCTGTTACAACGTGCACAGGACTTGCCAGTGTTTGCCCAGAAATCCTGATGAATGACACAATGATACAATGTAACTTCAGCCAAAGCACTGTATTGTGTGTGAGCTGGAGATATCACCACCTATTGTACGTATCCCTCCTGCGAGTAATGACCATTGGTGGTCTCCACTGCAGTGTAG